>NC_041386.1:678174822-678216571 GCF_002162155.2 Triticum dicoccoides | reverse complement strand
TATCATATGATGAGGTGGCTGTCCAGCGCCTTGTGGGCGGTGGTTCTTGTTCCTCTTCGGCATCGTCGTCCATACCATCGATGTCTTCGGAGTCGAAATGAAGCATGTTGGTTAAGTCATCGACAGTGGCTATTAAGAGGGTGGTGGGTGGGGAACGAATTTCTTCGTTGTCTGCTTCCCACTCAAGCCATACATAGTTCGGCCAAGAGTCTCCTGACAGGGAGAGAGATTTCAGTGAATTTAGCACGTCGCCCAAAGGTGAGTGTTGAAAGATATCAGTGGAGGTAAACTCCATGATTGGTGCCCAATCAGATTGGATAGGAATGGATGCATATGATTCGGAGCCTATGGCCGGAGACGAGTCCGAGGGTCCGATTACACAGGCTTCATCGGAGGCAAAGTCTGTGTTTGGCTCTGTCGCCGATGAGTGTGCGGCTTCCATGGAGGGGTCCATCCACCCGTCCTCGGATGGCATGACCTGCTCCGGGTTAAGGGTCGGGGCGGCTGCATGTGTGATCTCCCGAACACCGTCCGATGGCAGATCTAAGTCATGCTCGTCATGACTATTCGGCACACGTGACGTAGGCTCAAATCCGTCAAAGATCAAGTCTCCACGGGTGTCGGCGGTGTAGTTCAAGCTTCCAAACCTAACCTGATGGCCAGGGGCGTAGCCATTGATCTGCTCCAGGTGGCCAAGCGAGTTGGCCTGCAGTACGAAGCTACCGAATACGAAGTTCTGTCCGGGGAGGAAAACCACACCCTGGACTGCGTCGCTGTATCTGATTGAAGGAGTCATCAAGCCTTTACCGTGATGACATAGTGGAACTCTCAATGAAAGCACCAATGTCGGTGTCAAAACCGACGGATCTCGGGTAGGGGGTCTCGAACTGTGCGTCTAAGGCTAATGGTAACAGGAGTCGGGGGACACAATGTTTACCCAGGTTCGGGCCCTCTCGATGGAGGTAATACCCTACTTCCTGCTTGATTGATCTTGATGATATGAGTATTACAAGAGTTGATCTACCACGAGATCGTACAGGCTAAACCCTAAAAGCTAGTGATACATCTCCAACGTATCTATAATTTTTTATTGTTCCATGCTATTATATTACCCCTTTTGGATGTTTATGGGCTTTATTTTACACATTTATATCATTTTTGGGACTAACCTACTAACCAGAGGCCCAGCCCATATTGCTGTTTTTTTGCCTATTTCGGTATTTCGAAGAAAAGGAATATCAAACGGAGTCCAAACGGAATGAAACCTTCGGAAGCATGATTTTTGGAACGAACGTGGTCCAGAGGACTTGGAGTGCAAGTCAAGAAGCAGCCAAGGCTCCCACGAGATAGGAGGGCGCCCCCCTGTCTCGTGGGCCCCTCAGGCGGCCACCGACGTACTCCTTCCTGCTATATATACCTACGTACCCCGAGAACATCCGAGAGGCGGACGAAACACAATTTCCACCACCATAACCTTCTGTATCCGCAAGATCCCATCTTGGAGCCTTCGCATGCACTCTGCCGGAGGGGGAATCGACCATGGAGGGCTTCTACATCAACATCCTTGCCCCTCCGATGAGTTGTGAGTAGTTTACCACAGACCTACGGGTCCATCATTAGTTTACCACAGGCTTCTTCTCTCTTTTTGGATCTCAATACAATGTTCTCCCCCTCTCTTGTGGAGATCTATTCGATGTAAACTATTTTTGCGGTGTGTTTGTCGAGATCCGATGAATTGTGGGTTTATGATAAAGTTTATCTATGAATAATATTTAAATCTTCTCTAAATTCTTTTATGTATGATTGAGTTATCTTTGCAAGTCTCTTCGAATTATCAGTTTGGTTTGGCCTACTAGATTGATCTTTCTTGCCATGGGAGAAGTGCTTAGCTTTGGGTTCAATCTTGCGGTGTCCTTACCCAGTGACAGAAAGGGTTGCAAGGCACGTATTGTATTGTTGCCATCGAGGATAACAAGATGGGGTTTATATCATATTGCTTGAGTTTATCCCTCTACATCATGTCATCTTGCTTAATGTGTTACTCTGTTCTTATGAACTTAATACTCTAGATTCAGGCAGGAGTCGGTCGATGTGTGGAGTAATAGTAGTAGATGCAGGCAGGAGTTTGTTTGTCATAGGCAGAGAGCTTTTACACAGCACCATGTATGTTCTTGTTGTTTCTTTTTCCTTGGTTCATATGTTTGTTTGATGTAGTCCTAGCCGGTTGATGGATTTGTTAATTCAAAACCGGGTTCTCCTTGAGACTTCGTTCTAAAAAAGATAGAGCACACAAATTGACATGAATGAGTGTACGGTGGACAAAGCAAAACACCTCCCCATCCAGCATAACCTATAGATCCCTAGGAATAAAATGTGGCAGTTCGGTTGGAGTGAATATTCATATGTTAGAAACCATTAGCTAGGAAACCAAAACCTCCTTGTTACAACTGTATATGGTTCCTCTTATGAAGAAAGGAAGCAACCTTTTATTTATGAATTACATAATAAGTTTCTAAATAGGCCAGGGCCTCCTATTGTCGATGACAGCCAAGGTCCACTACTGAGCCGCCTCCTCAATTATGCAAGCAAGAGATCTCGAAATCACTAGTTGAGGAGTACTCGTTGCAAGGATCACTCCAATTCCCCAGGTTGCGACAAGTGGCACACATGCATCGTGCCAGTTGTCGCAACCTGGGAGTTTTCCCTTTTTCGTAGATCTGTTTATTCAAAACGTTTTATCTATCTAACCGTGCGCCAAATCTCGATCCGCTTTCACCGTTGGATTCCTTGTCTCGAGATTTTCAAAACTAGATCCCATGTTGATAGGTTTTGATGAAATTTTTTTCACGAAAAAACGAAAAAAAAACGAATCGGGAGCACGGGGTTTTTTCCTTTACGAAACAGGCACGCCCGTGCCTCTCACGAAATCACAACCGTGCCTCTCGCGGAAGGAAAAAAAAAAGAGAGAACACATTTTTTTTCGTTTCCGAGAAGGCACGGCGGTGCCTCTCGCGAAAGCACAACCGTGCCTCCCGCGGAAGCAAAACCGTGACTCTCGTGAAAGGAGAAAAAACAGAAAACACGTTTTTTCCGCTCCCGAGGGGCACGGCCGTGACTCTCGCGAAGGCACAACCGTGCCTCTCGCGGAAGCAAAACCGTGACTCTCGCGAAAGAAAAAACACAGAAAATGCATATTTTTTCGTTTCCGAGAGGCACGACCGTGACTGTCGCTAAACCACAACCGTGCCTCTCGCGGAAGCAAAACCATGACTCACCCAAAAGAAAAAAAACAGAAAACACGTTTTTTCGTTTCCAGGAGGCATGGTCGTGACTCTTAGAAAAGCACACCCGTGCCTCTCGCGGAAGCAAAACCGTGACTCTCGCAAAAAAAACAGAAAACACGTTTTTTTGTTTCCAAGAGGCATGGTCGTGACTCTCGTGAAAGCACACCCGTGCCTCTCGCGGAAGCAAAACCATAACTCTCGCGGAAGGAAAAAAAAGAGAAAATGCGTTTTTTTTTTGTTTCTGAGAGGTGGCCGTGACTCTCGCAAAAAATAAAAAAACATATTTTTCCGCGCAAAAAAAAATTGTATTGCATAATTTTTTTTTATCAAAAGCTAAGGAAGACCGGTGGAAAACCAAAACCCGAAAAAAATACGGTTTAAAAAGCCAATAACGCGTGCGTAAAAATAAAAAAAAATAAAATCCGAAGGAAGCACCCAGAGCGCGACACGTGGCGAATGGCTGAGAGCGCGCCAAGTGGCGCTGGTCATTGCGAGGCTCCCGAAAGAGGGCTCGTTAACTAGTTGCTCTCAAAAGATCTTGTTGTCTAACTTCTACTCTTGCGGAGTTGCCACCACGATACAATGCGGCCCGCGGGGCTGGCCTTATCAGCCCACCTCTTGAGATTTGCTTCGGTGAGAGATTAATCTGAGCAGGTCTTTTTGGAAGTCATCAATACAATTGCCAGTATATGCAAAGTTGCATGCCCGTAAATTAATTCAGTTTGTCTAATTCACATCTAGATGTTTTTTAAGGATGTCACATCTAAGCTCACATAAATAACACACTAACAGAAAACAAAAAAACCAGGACAAAAAAAACAAAACCACAAACATAGTGGACACAAGGTTAGATGTGACATAATTATGTCACATCTAGATGTGTCCTAGATATGCCCTAATTAATTACTTAACTACATTCTCGAGCATACCAAGTGAAGAGTTTGTTCCCTTCAATTTCTCTTAAGGCACCTACCGGGTAGAGAAGCCTCACGTGCATTGTCTGTTTGGGATCAAGTATGAAAGTGTCCCTAGTCTTAGGGATACATTAGAGACATGTGAGGTGAAGCAAGACCCGTGTTCTGATTCCCGATGTCTCCTATTCCCTGCTAATAATGTATTGCATACTCTTTCCATCTCGTCTCATCTATATTCGTACTACTACCATTGGCCTTTCCCATCCATGACTGTTTGATATGATAGCTACTCCCTCCGTTCCTAAACATAAGTCTTTGTAGAGATTTGAATCTCAACAAAGACTTATATAGGAACGGAGGGAGTATAAAAGTGTGTGTCGCCTAACAGACCATGATTCTTCTCGGGTGAAGACAGACGAGTAATATATATGCACCCGCATGCACAAATAATAAGCTATTAATTTGCATGATTGAATGTTTTGTAGCACGTGCTACCATATAGTAATTGATTCCAGGTTTAATATCTTGTGAAAAAACAACAACCAATGGAAACTTTGAAAGTGCCCATCAGTTCGGTAAGGAACAGCTGAGAGCACAGGTGGGATCATAGTCAACCACATAAATCTCATATTGCAGATAACCCTTCTCTTCCCTTATCCACCACCAGAAAGGTTTGATTTCTTTGTCTTTGACATTGTGGCGCCATGGAGACTTCCCTCTATCGACCGTGAGCCCTCATGCTCCAATGGCATGGGAAAGAAAATCGTATATGATCAGGTCGTTCCTTTCATCAAGAGAGACTCAGTCCAAAAGATGCCACGTAATCACACATATATCAAAGCATAGCAATCTCTTATTTCCCAATTTTCTTACTGCAGTTCTATCATCAAAACCAGTGCCGGATCTACAGAAATCAATCACGCTTGTAGGAATCATTCACCCGTGATATGAAACTTGCCCAGGAGATAGGTGTTGGCCAAATCAGCAACCAATTATTATTCGTCAAACAGATATGGTGTGTCCGCCGCCCTGCACGATAATACTCATGCTCTCTTGCAGACGGCCACACCTATCACACTTCCTTTTTTGCATTGAGTCCTGTTGTGAACTATGAGAATGAGGATTCTATCAGTCTTGGCTAGCTGATGACATTCTATGAGAATGAGGATGTGGTACGCCTAGCTATGTTGCATGTGTTCTGGGCTTCTCTTCGGCTACAGGTATTTGCAGCTCATCTGAGCACATGTTTCTACTATGCACTTTTGCACTCAGCATCGCCTTGATCCTACTGGCATTCGAGAATGATGGTGCTCCTCGACTGACTGTGGATACGTGATAATAGAAGAAAGAAGAAAATCAGGAAAGAAGAAGACTACAGTGCTCTTAGATTGGTGTTTCCACATGGCATCTTTGTGGTTGGGTCTCACTTGATAAGAGAAAAGACCTACTGGTATTGGATTTTGTTTTCCGACGGCACATGAGCCATAGCCCTGTTAGCATAATCTTGAAAGTTAGGTTTGTTTTCTTTGCATGGTAGTAACGTACACAAGTTGGAAAGTGATTTATTTGTGTCCGGCTAGTAGTACTAGTTAAGCTCACGCTAGGAGTTAGTAGTCCGGTTAGTCTACGTAGTGCCCAGTCCGTGTCATGCTAGGTTAGTACTACCTCCGTCCTGGTTTATAGGTCCCCTTTGTAGTTTGTGCCAAATTTTGATTAAAGATTTAACTAACAAAATGTTAATGCATGTCAAGAAAAATTATCTCATTGGATTCGTATTTGAACATAGTTTTCAAAAATATAATGTTTGGTGACATGCGTGAACATTTTGTTAGTTTAATCTATGGTCAAAATTTGATACGGAATACAATGGGGACCAATAAACCGTGACGGAGGTAGTACTCAAAGTCCAAGTACGAAAAGGATTGAGTCATATCTTTAGGCGCCTGGGTGTGTATATATATACAGCCCTGGCCCTGGCAAGAAAACAGAAAATAAAGAGAATCAAAGGGCACGACAAGAGCCCTTGGCTATCAGTTTTCGAGTGCGTGTTTAGGCTGGTCATAGTGGGGAGTAACATAGACTAGTAACATGCATATGTTACTAGTCTATGTTACTACCTCTATAGTGCATATTATCATAGATTAGTATCATAGGTGGTCTCATTTATTGCCATGCATGACACATAGTAGTATTACATTTATTATGTTACGGTATCTACATATGTTACTATAACCATCTCTCTCTTTTTTAATTGCCTGTCACATAAGCATGTATGCGAGTCCCAGGTGCATGATACTACTTATGTTATCCCCACTATGGCCAGCCTTATCGTGTGATTTGATGTGATCGATCCCGTGGACGGAATCCCAACAAGCCCTCCATTGGCTTTGACTAGTCCTTGAGAGGTCATGATCAACGGTCTTGCGGCTCCTCTCTCTCCCTCGTCATAGGTCATGATCAACGGTCTTGCGGATCCTCTCTCTCCCTCGTCATGCCCCATCCTCCTGCTAGCCTTGCACATGCAAGTAATGGGGTTCCTGTTCTAGATTGTTTTTCTCCGTCACATGATAATACCAAAGCGTCTGAATTGATTTGGTCTGTTGAAGCTAGTTATTAGTCTTCAAGTTTTACCCATATTTATCAATGTTGCCGATGAGACCAAGGATAATTGGATTGTTAAATATCCGTAGCCAGTTTGTGCTGAAGTTATTTGTGTTGGCTCCTAGAAAAATTAGGAATCCATGAAACATTGAGCCATGCAGACATTGTATTTCCATTCACATATATGTTTGCTTCAAGTTGGTTGGACAAATGAAGCAAGGCTATTCTGAAACATTATGTGGGAGGCCATTCGTGGTCGCCTTTCAACGACGTATCAAATTCGCAAGCGAAATGATCACGGGACCGATTTTTGTAAACTTTGTGGGGCTAGGGAGGACACCAACCATGTGTTCTTCGACTGTCATATGGCTAAACTCCTATGGAGCTGTATTAGATCGTGGTTGGTTGTTAACTGGCCCCCTTCTTCCTTCTTTGAACTACGGTCCCCCTCAAACTCCCTCTCTGGTCGGAAGAGGCGCTTGTTCTAGTTCGGGTTTCTGCTATTTCTTGGGTGTTGTGAACCACTAGAAACAAATTTACTATTAGGTAAGTAATATGTATGATCCCACATACATAATTAATAAACAGTTGATCTGCATGGTTGAATGTTGTGGAGCCCATGCTACTGGCTAGTACATTTATTCATGGTGGTGGAAACCACAACTAGTGGAAACTTGGAAATTGATTCGTCAGATTGGTAAGGCTGGTCATACTACTGTGTAGAGGATAGTATCAAAGTACTCCCTCCTTTCCGGTTTATAGGGCTTATCTCAAAATTTTAGTTTTTTCATTTTATAAGGCTCAATTTGGTTGTTTCCCATCACATGTTCAGATTCCAAGGTGCATTAAATCATTGCATGCAAGTATTAAGAGAAAATTGACCAATGCATGTACTTTATGCATGCATGTATTGCAATTAATGCATTGATAAACAAATTTTTTTGAGAAAAACAAGAGCATTAATTAGGTGCTTTTGCAAACTACAAAAAATATTCCACCACTCACCATCTACCTTGGTTGGTGAGATTTTTGAATTAAGCTCTATAAACCGGAAAGGAGGAAGTACTATACTAGTAGCTTCATTGTGGAGAGTATCAGACTAGTCACAATGGGTAGTAACTTAGACTAGTAACATGCATATGTTACTACCTTCATAGTGGCGAGTAACATATGTGTGGTGTCATGCAACACTTCATTTATTAGGTCGTAGATTCATTTTGTCTTGGAATGTGTGATGTTACAGTAACTAGCTATGTTACCACATGCCCCTCTTTCCTCATTAATTATCCACCACATCATCTGTTTTTCTAGTGATGTGTGATGTTACCACCTATGTTACTCCCACTGTGGGTAGTCTCGTAGTACTAGTACTGTGATAGATAGCTTCCTTTATTAGTTTGTAGACTCATCTTTTCTTGGAAGACACTATGTTACGGTAACATATTAATGATACTAACAACCTTTCTCTCCTTATTAACTACATGTCACATAAGCAAAGTTACGTTGGGGTGTGTTATGTTATTAGCTAAGTTACTCCCTCCATGACTAGCCCATCGAACTACTCCCTCCGTTTTTTACGCTAGATATTAGCTTTATTTCAAGTGAAACTTAGATCAAGTTTATACAAAAATAATATTAACATCCACAACATGACATCAATACCATCAGAATCAACATTGAATATATGTTTGCACCATACATATTGTCTATTAAAACTTTATATTATTTTTCTATAAGTTTGGTCAAAATTTATAAAAATTTACTAAAGTTAAAGCTAATATGAGGAGTAAATAAAAACGGAGGGAGTACTATCATCAGTGGGGGGGTCATTGTTAGCAACTTAAAACCGATTTTGTAGATAACCCTCCTCTATTACAAACCATCATGAAAGTTTGATCTTCATCTTTAATATTGTGGCGTGATGGAGACTTGCCCTCTGTTGGCCGTAAGCCGCCCTTCGACAACAGTCAGGCATGGCTCACCGCCAGAGAAAGACATGATGAGATGGGTGTCCTGCCCAAGCAGCGTGTGACGCTACCCTTGTTATGCAATAATCCATGTGCATGCGTGCGTACGTGCATGCGTGCGTGTGTGCAGAGAATGCATTCGGTTAGTCCAGAAACGTAACATCATCTGGCCAGCAAGTACTGAACATGAAGATAGCCCCTGCCACTGGTGCCACGACGGGTACAGGGATTACGCAGCTGTTTGGTTGGACTTTTTCACTATTCTAACCCATTTGCTGAAGTTTAGCACGATTTGACCCGTGTTTGAAAGTTTTTTCGGATCTGACCCATTTCAAGACGCCAACATTCGTGACGTCTTGCATTCACCGAAGACGCCGTGAACCCAGGCGTCTAGCCCTGGCCCACCTTCTAGTCAGCCCAGTTGACTGTTCAACGTGGCAAATTTCACCTCGACCCTAGACGCCAAAGACATTGGCGTCTACCTCATTTGTAGTACTATACATACATATACGATTTTTAACCGGAGCAGATAACACATGCGTACCAAAGTGCAGTAAAGTTGTTTTATATGATAGTATAGTGCAGTACAAGAGCTAGCTCGTTTACGATGCAAGAAAATGCACCTAACTACGAACTAGTGGGCAGGCTAGGTACATCCAGTGCATCGATGCATGCAAGTGTACGTGGGCATGGGCTAAGTGTAGTAGTTCATCACCTCCTTGATTAGCATTAAAAACAGCAAACTAATGATTAGCATGCACACGTCTCAAGGACAACTCCCACGCGCTGACACATTTCGTCCGCGGGTGTCCGCTTGAGTCAGAACGAACAAAGACGCTGGCTCGATGCGTCGATCCAAACCCAATTCACGTTCGCGCTGTCTGTGTGGACGCATTTCTGGCGTAAATTTACACCCGATTTGCATCCCGGCGGACGCGCTGCGCGTCCGCTCAATGTTCGACTCAGGCCCACTTGTCAGCTGCCCAACTACCACCGCAGTTAAATTTAATGCCGCCCATCTAACTTGGGCCTGCCTGGCAGCCAATGAAAGCCTCCGGAGTGCCGGCCTCTTCGGCAAGGGCAAGGGCGAGGCCAGCTCGTCGTGCGGTCCGGCAAGGTGGACACCGGTGCCGCGGGGGGTGGGGGGGGGTGTGGATGACTCGCCGACCACGGGACGGGTTGTACATTCCGATGCACCGGGCACAGTATCTCGGGGAGTAATGTGTCGCGCTGCCGCGACCGGACATAAACCTCTCCCACGACTGGCATCATGACCCCAGCCGTGCCGCAGTCTGAGCGGACTTTTATAAAAGTTTAAATAATGCTTTTTAGTGTTAATGTGGACTTTGGCCCACTGTTGACCGTTGTTTAATGTTTAATTATGTTTTATTTCGTACTTGATGGTTTTCTTTCTTTTAAGTCAGCGTTTATAAAATATGGTCAGGCCAACGCTGGTCGCACCAGCCGACCCAAATCAAAAAGCAGACGCGTATGTCCACTTGGCCGATCCAAACGGACGAGTATCGAACAAAGCACGCGTCCGTTTAGCTCGCCTCGTTGGAGTTGCTCTTGGATGCATTTTCTTGCATAGTAGACGAGCTAGCTTTTGTACTGCACTGAACTACCATATGAGACAACCATCTAAGACAGTAGATATTTATGCATGCGGTGCTGATAAGTCTCGTTGCATGGCTATGTGCTTTCTTGCTGGATTTTGGTATGCATGTGTCATCTGCTGGGTTTAAAAATCCTTTGCATGCATAGTGCTGTAAATGAACGCATGTAGCTAGGTAGACGCCAAGGTGCTTGGCGTTTAGGGTCGGGGTGAAATTTGGGCTGACCAGTAGGTGGGCCAGGGCCAGACGCCGGGATTCACGGCGTCTTCAGTGCAAGCAAGACCCCACGGTTGATGGCGTCTCGAAATGGGTTAGATACCAAAAAACTTTCAAACGCGGGTCAAATTGTGTTAAACTTCAGTGAACGGGTCAGAACAGTAAAAAAGTCCGTTTGGTTCCAGGCCTTGCATTGTCACATTTTGCCACACTTTTTTGCCAAGCATGCATAAAGTTAGTTTATCAAAATGAGAACCACAAGTTGGCAAGAGTAAGGGAATCTTGCCACATTTCTTATGTGTATGCCATGTGAGGCTCTAGAGTGACTTGCCTAAGAGCATCTCCATAAGGCGCGCCAAAAAACGCGCCCGCGCGGTAAAATCGTTTTTAGCGCAGCGGTCCGGTTTCGCTGCTCCAGCGATGGCGGCAAAATACCGCGCGCGGTAAGCGTTTGCGAGCACGGGAGAAAGCGGCAGCTGGCGCGGTAGATTTGGCGCGCCGCTTCACGCGCGCCTATAAAATCCGGCGCTCGCCACGCGCTCAACCACACTACCATGCGCCCTCCTCCTTGCCACCTCGCCGCTCTTTCTCGCCGCTTTCCCCGTCATCACCGCGCCACCATGCCGCCGCGCCGCCGGGGTTCTTCGGGCTACCGCGGCGTTCGCGAGCGCCCCAGCGCCTGGTACTCCACCGAGATCCGGTCCGGCGATGTCCGGCTCGGCCTCGGCTCGTTCCGGACCGCGTAAGAGGCGGCCCGCGCATACGACGCGGCGGCGTGGCGCTTGGAGAGGCCCTCGTCGCAGATGAACTTCCGGGGCGTCTTCACGCGCGAGCAGGCGCAGCACCTCGCCCCTCCGCCTCGTCTCTTCACTGACCGGGACCGTGCGGACCACGTTCGGCAGCAGCGCCGCCTCCTCGTTGGCGAGGAGGACGAGCGAGCCATGGCGGAGTGCCGCCGTTGCCACCCGAAGGACGGCGCCGCAGAGAACGCCTTCTGGGCAGAGAGGACGGCAAGGCGCCGCGCGGAGCGTGCCGACAGGCGTCGGCGCAAGGCACTGGCCTTATCGCAGTGCGATATCGTCGAGAACGGCGGGCAGTCGATCTTCTCCCCCAACGATCTGTGTTGGGATGACATGTGGCATGATACCTCGGACAACACCACCGAGGATGATAATGGTGATGATGATGACGGCTAGGAGTCACCATAGTTTTTTTTGTTGCACCGTAGTTTTTCTATCTAGTTGCACCATAGTTCTATTTATCTATGCTTTGGAACTATGTAAAATATCTTTGTATCCTTTTTTATCTATGCTGTGAACTAACTATGTATCGTTTTTTATCTATGCAAAGTTATTTAAAAAAAGTTTGTGCGAAAGCGCGCGCTGCATTTTAGCGCGCCTGCTGGAGCTACGCGCGTGCTGCATTTTAGCGCTGCCGCTGGAGCCAGCGCTGCACGTCACGCCAAACCTGGCGAAGGGCGCGCCGTAAACCAGAATTTAGCGTGTTGCGCGTTCGGCGTCTGTTGGAGATGCTCTAAGGTGTGGTTTGAACCAAACACTAACCTATTGGTCAAACTTGCCTAACCTTTGGTGCTGCAATCTTTGACAAAGTTAGTTACAAACCAAACAACCTGTACATCCCTATCTGTCACAAGTCCTTGTTATGTTGAATGATGTCATCAGAATTCAAAAGAAACACAAAACATAATCAACAGCACAGATTACACACTTCAGCTGTGTGTGCCTCACGCCAACCAGCCCACCGGGGTTCAAGTCCTGGTGCTCGCATTATTCCTAGATTTATTTCAGGATTACCGGCGATGCGCTTTCAGTAGGAGGAGACGTTCCTGTCGATGACGAGGCGCGTATGGTGACTTCGTAAATTTCAAGATGACATACCGGCTCAGTCTCTCGGAGGTACTCATAGGGGTAGGGTGTGCGTTTGTGCGTTTATAGGGGTGAGTGTATGCGCGTATATATGAGCGCTTGCGTCTGTACTGATGTTAGAAAAAAAAGCTGTCTGTGCCTCACGGACAAGATGGCCCCTCATGGCACTAGGTACATACATATACCTTGCAACTTGCAGCTGTACACATACAACGTCGCCAGGTACATATCTTGAGCTCGTATAATACGCCGGACATGTATCTATATATGTATCGTTCCTTGGCCGAACTGTACGTACATAAGACTACGTCCACACTGATCCAGAGGATCTGACAGAAATGTATATTTTTCATTACATTACAGAAATATATGGCAGGACATTCATATAAGTGCCATATTTTCAGACTATTCTTGTGACGTGTCTCTTGAGCGATCATTATTTTTCTCGCCCCCCTCATGTTCAAATCCTGGCTCCGCCCCTGGGTAACACTACGTACACACTAATCCAGAGGATCCGACAGACCGATCAACCAAAGAAGGATCGAACTTCAGTCATATATACTGGACACATGCCGATATGCCAACTCGTTTTACAGGGCACACGCTACTTTCCTTCAGACATAAGACATGGCAGGGATGAGTGAAGAAGCAGATGATGCTACCATACAGTACGTTGATTCCAGGTGAAGTATCTCGTGAAAACCAACAACCAGTGGAAACTCTGAAAGTGCCCATCAGTTTGGTAAGGAACAGCTGAGATCACAGGTGGGATCATATTCACCCACTTAAATCTGATATTGCATCCCTATCTGTTACAAGTCCTTGTTATACTGCATGATGTCATCAGAATTCGGAAGAAACACAAAACATAATCAACAGCACGTATTACAGACTTCAGTTTCCTGTGCCTCACTGACAAGATGGTCCCTCATGGCACTAGGTACATACATATACGTTGCAACTTGCAGCTGTATACATACAGCGTCTCCACGTACTTATCTCGAGCTCGTAAATACGCCGGACATGTATCAATATATGTATCGTTCCTTCGCCGAACTGTACGTACCTAAGGTTACACTACTTACACACTGATCCAGAGGATCTGACAGACCGATCAACCAAAGAAGGATCGAACTTCAGTTATATATACTGGACACATGCCGATATGCCAACTCGTTTTACAGGGCAAACGCTACTTTCCTTCAGACATAAGGCATGGCAGGGATGAGTGAAGAAGCAGATGATGATCTGATCTCAGCGTCAACCTGGGGGCGCAGAGGAAGAAGTTGCGAGAGCCCAAGTCCACCACCTTCGCCTCCGGGTCGAGAGCTGCATCAACGGAATCTTGATTAATTCAGGCGCGCGGCCGGGGACGTTTAAAGGAGGAACTGGAAGGAAGGCATACGCAACGCGGCCTCTGGATCTTACTTACCGTCGAGGGCGTATTTGGAGAGGTGCAGCTCGAACCGTGCGGCCTTGTCGATTGCGCCGTCTTCGGCCGGGAGCGGCGGCCTGCGACCCTCGGCGGCATACGCGTCGACGGCGGCACGTGCCAGGTCGGCCACCGTGGCGTCGGCGCCCAGCAGCACGTGCACCGGCCACAGGCTCCGCTCCACCGTCACGTTCACCAGCAGCCGCGTCAGCCGCGGCGCCGGCCTCTCCGACAGGGCCGCCACCGGGTGGCCCAGCAGCGCCTCTATCGCGGCTGGCATGTGCACGGAGCTCCTCATGGCTGGCCGGGACGGAGAGAGAAATCAATCAAGACTGATCGACGGTGCGCTGCGTATAGTGGACCGTTGTCTGACTGACTGTTGTTTGCACTGACACTGACAACTTATATATATAGGAGTATGTATGTACGTATAAGTTTTATGTACGTGGCTACGTGGCTACGTGGTGGTAGTGATAGTGAGCAAATTCGATGTGGTATTGGTCGCGGTCGCATGGTAGAAGACGACGACTGAATCGGTGCTGGGCTATGATAGGTGGAGGGAGCGAAGAGGCACGTACGAATGATACGAGGCCACGGGGCTGGGGATGACGGCATGCACGACGGCGTCGATGGAGTTCAACTGGGGAAGGCGCTAGCTGACTCTGGCTATGCGGTGATCGGTCGTTGTAACGTGCTGGATGGCCGGGGGCACGGCGGCCGCGGCGACGAATGTACTACGTCCACGTCTTCCCCAAGACTCGAACGGAATCTACTATGGAGACAACCCATGATGGATAGCCTAACTGACAAAATGGGCAGGGCAGGCTAGCTTGTCGCAGGACACGCAGATGAGGAAACATGAACCTACCCAGTCCTGGCTGCCCGATTGCCTCGTGATCCATAAAGCAGTTGAATCCTGCACTGAGGGCACAGTAAACTTTAAGTTTTAACTTTTGAGACGTGTGATTTTGCATCAAAAGATATGCAATGTTGAAAATCGAAAGCCAAAAGGAAAAACACACTTGAGGGGCTTGGTGCTCGCTCACCTGCGTGTCACAAATCCTCTCCCTAGTTTGTCCGCACTTCAATTAAACTCCTAGTTCTTCGTGCGTTATGTGTTTCCCTTTTTTTTGTGTGTTTTTCCCTTTCAACATGTCCTTTTGCTATCTTGTAACTTGTTGTTGTTGTTTTCACTGAAAAAATCGTGAGGAAAGCAGATGACCGGTTTTAAAATAACTTTGCGACTGGTTTAATTTGAACACTCAAGTTTTCTTCATGCATGTCCAACTTTGATAAGTTAGATTGAAGCACACAAATTGGCGCATTTACCACAAAACATAATGGCTACCTTTAGAAAACTTGAGTTCAACGGGTCAATTTTGCTGGGAGTTGGTGCTTTGAAAGTGGGGGAATAAAAAACCGAAGATATGAAGGGTCCATGTTGGGCCCACAAGACAAAGCACACGAATTGACATGAACGTATACAATGGACAAAGCAAAACCCTCCCCAAGCAGCAAAACCTGGATGTCCCTAGAAAAACTAAAATGTGGCAGTTTTTATGTCGGGCCGGAGGTTATTTTCCAGGATGGCCCGGATTGCAGGATCTACTAGAGATGCTCTGACTCCTGACATCTCCTATTCCCTGCAACTTATCTATTACATCCACTTTTCGCCTATCTCATCTAGATTTTTACTCTAATATTGGTCATTCCCAACAATAATCTAGCACAAGCGAGCTCATGGTGAAAAAATAAGCCTCCTTGCGGCTTGATATGTTAGCAGCCATACAGAGAAATAGCCATCTCTTTCCCGGGGTCTCCGTATTCCCAGACTGTATTTGGAGTTCATAGTGTTTATTTTCTTCCTCTGCCATAAATCCCCTAAGCTAGCTTCTATGCATGCTTTTCTTTGCATGTGATCTAGTAGTCTTTGTTATGGCGGCAAAGGAGTTTTCGCCAACTGGTAGCTTGTGGAGCTTGCCTCTTCTTCAGCGGAGATTGAGGCATTGAGCAACATATATATGTGCTAGAAATTATTTGTATGTTGTAAGGTGGTTGAGTATGTACTATTTTACATCGATTTTATGGCGATAAGTAGTACATTTATTGCGAATGATCTTTTATGTGTTATGAATTACATTCATTGGTTTGGATTTATTGGGGGCAAATCATGCATGCATTTTGACAGAGAATTATTGTATCTCTCACAAATAAAATAGTGGTTCTTTTTAGAGATTGATACTTGGTCTCATAGTTAACCCACATTTTTTCTACATGTACTCAGACAATCATTAGTGTTATTTGCCAAGACCCAACCTAGTCTGGTGGTTCTGATGTTCAAAACATATACAATTGCCACAAATGTGGTGGGTTTTTTATGATAATATTGCGGACAGTTAATGAATAAAACGATCATAAATTAAGCATTTTCTTAACTACATAACGGACTGTTGTTTGAAAATACCCACCGGTGTGGCACACTAGTCCAAATCATGTCTACAGAGACCCCGCACATCAAAGGAAAAACAACACGTGTGAAACAAGTGTCTAGTATTCCACTGACAATTGCCTTTCAACAGAAACAATGTATTAGTGGTGGATGTTCTATCGAGTGTTCCCCGGAATATTGCCTTTCGACATATTGCCTTTCAACAGAAAACATGTATTACATGTGGATGTTCTCTCTAGTGTTCCATGTAATATTGCCTTTTGACAGTCAACTTGTCTTCAGTTAGTGCACCATCTAACGACAGTCAACCTCACACAGGATCCAAATGCTGGACTAAACTAATCTAGTATCATAGTGACGATCGACTTGTTAGCCATGAAAGATAAATTGTGCGTACCAATGTATATCATAGATTTTTTTTTCGAAAAGGGGGGCTCCCCGGCCTCTACATCAGAATGATGCATACGGCCAACTTTATAAAAAGCAAATAGGTTCAACAAGATCTTATAGTCTCAAGAAAAGTAAAGAAAAGCTCACAAAGAGCCAATAAAAAAGTAGCCAAAAAGCCACAACCGGCTGGCATAAGAAAGATAGGAAAACTAATTGCCTATCCTATTACATGACCGCCATCCAAACCGGTTGAAAATATCCCGTGCTACCATCTCCCACCAGATAGATACAGAAACCAAACGCTCCCTGGCCTCCGTCGGAGTGAGTAGCGACCACATACGGATCAACGCAGTGGCACGGAAAATAACCTGCAAAAAATGAATATTTGTTGTTCTGCGAATGTGTCTCGCTGTTTCGGACTCTATCCCGTTAAGCCACGTTCCAAATAACATGCTGACAGAATTCGGAGGAGTAATGTTAAAAGCTATGTGCACCTAGAACCTTGGCCAACGGGCAATCAAGAAAAAGGTGTTTGATAGTTTCATCCCGATCACAAAAACTACACCTAGTAGATCCTGTACAGTTACGCTTTGCCAGATTGTCCTTAGTTAAGATGACTTGTTTATGTACAAACCACATAAGCACTTTAATTTTTAAAGGAACTTTGACTTTCCAAACATATTTGGAACTAGGAATGGAGCTAGAATTGATAACATCGAGATACATTGATTTAACTGCAAACTCCCCAGTCCTAGTAAGCTTCCAGCGCAACTGATCGGGCTGTTGAGACAACTGAACCTCCATCAGTCTACTCACTAAATGGAGCCACGCTTCCCAACGATTACCGGCAAGCGTCCTCCTGAATTGAATATTAAGGGGGATGGACTAAAGTACCGTTGCGACGTAAGCTTCACGACGTTGAACAATACTATAAAGAGACGGGTATTGAAGCATGAGGGGTGTCTCTCCTAGCCAAGTATCGTCCCAGAAATGTGTGTTTGCGCCATTTCCGGTTATAAACTTTGTCCTATTAAAAAAGGCTGATTTGACTCTCATGAGCCCTTTCCAAAAAGGCGAGTCCGTCGGCCTCGTTGTCACCTGGGACAAAGTTTTGGAGTGAAGATACTTACTACGGAGAATCTGCGCCCATGTGGCCTCAGTCTCAACAGATAGCTTATACAGCCACTTGCTGAGAAGACATCTGTTTTTGACTTCAAGACTTTCAATGCCAAGACCCCCTTGGTCTTTTGGTCGAAAAATATATCCCATGTGACGAGTCTGTATTTTCTTTTAAGTTCATCACTCTGCCAGAAGAATCGGGATCGATAGAAGTCCAGCCTTTTCCTAACTCCAACTGGAACCTAAAAAAACACAAGAGAAACATAGGCATACTCATGAGAACCGAATTAATAAGAATTAATCGGCCTCCGTATGACATGAGCTTGCCCTTCCAGCAACTTAGTTTCTTCTCAAATCGATCCTCGATGCACTTCCATTCTCTTTCTGTCAGCTTACGATGGTGAATTGGTATACCTAAATACGTAAAAGGTAAAGTCTCCAATTCGCACCCAAACAATTGCCTATAAGCCTCTTGTTCCTCATTGGCTCTTCCAAAACAGAACAATTCGCTTTTATGAAAGTTAATCTTTAACCCGGTCAATTGTTCAAATAAGCATAACACCAGCTTCATATTTCTCGCTTTCACCAAGTCATGCTCCATAAAGATGATCGTATCATCGGCGTACTGTAGGATAGACACACATCCATCAACTAGATGAGGCACCAAGCCACCCACCTAACCAGCCTCCTTAGTCCTTCCTATTAGAATTGCGAAAGTATCAACTACAATGTTAATATCCACGTGAAGTTGTAGCGTTCCTTAGCCCTTCCTATTAGAAGTTCCGCGTGAAGTCCAATTCTTTGCATGGCTGGATACTAGCTAACTAAACTGTAGATGATCGATGTGTATTCTGAACCCGAATTCAATGAACTAAGTATTATCAATACAAACAACATATCTGGATCTTATTCTTACCCTAAAGACACACATCTAAATGTTAAACATATTGTACCAGTTATAACAGTGTATGGGTGGGATACTACCAACATCTTATGGAAATTTTGACATGAAGATATTCATGTAATAACACAAGGGGTGCTACATGAAGACTTGATGTTTCGTTGATTATGTTTCTTCTATCATTTATTTTGTTTCACCCTTACATGGTTTAGGGTTTGGCATCACAATTGAGTCTTTGTTTGCTATATGTTGCGCTTCAATTCATTTATATGTTCTATTCTAGTTTTCCTTTGTTTTGACTGCATATTTGCATATTCTGCCTATGTTGTGCACATATCTTTTCTTTCTTTTGTTGATAGGTATCACGGTGTCTTTTGAGTTTTTCCTGGTTTTCTCCATCAGTCATCTGTGCATTGAGCTCTGCTATTTTTTTCTTTCTTTTGTTGATAGGCTTCACGACGTCTTATGAGTTTTTGCTGCTTTTTTTATCGGTCATCTGTGCTTCATTGGTCATTTGCGCCTCATCGTTCATCTTTGCTTCATCGGTCATCTGTGCATAGAGCTCTGCTTTTTTTTCTTTATGATGTTGACAGGCTTCGCGGCATTTTTTGAGTTTTTCTTGTTTTTTCTTCATTCATCTCTGCATAGCGCTCTCTTTCTCTCTTCCTTTGTTGCTCCTTAGCATCCATTATTTGATATTGTCAAAAATGCCTGCCTGCCTGCATGAGAGTTTTGGAAATTTTGAACAAATATTATCTATTAAAAATGGGGACTTGATTACTGATGACCCACAAGTGTAGGGGATCTATCTTAGTCCTTTCGATAAGTAAGAGTGTCAAACCCAACGAGGAGCGGAAGGAAATGACAAGCGGTTTTCAGTAAGGTTTTCTCTGCAAGCACTGAAATTGTAGGTAACAGATAGTTTTGTGTTAAGCCAATTTTTAACAAACAATAAGTAATTAAAGTAAATAAGGTGCAGCAAGATGGCCCAATCCTTGTTGTAGCAAAGGATAAGCCTGGACAAGTTCTTATATAGAGAAAAGCGCTCCCGAGGACACATGGGAATTATCGTCAAGCCAGTTTTCATCACGCTCATATGATTCGTGTTCGTTACTTTGATAATTTGATATGTGGGTGGACCGGTGCATGGGTACTGCCCTTTCTTGGACAAGCATCCCACTTATGATTAACCCCTATTGCAAGCATCCGCAACTACAAAAGAAGTATTAAGGTAAACCTAACCATAGCATGAAACATATGGATCCAAATCAACCCCTTACGAAGCAACTCATAAACTAGGGTTTAAGCTTCTGTCACTCTAGCAACCCATCATCTACTTATTACTTCCCAATGCCTCCCTCTATGCCCAAACAATGGTGAAGTGTCATGTAGTCGACGTTCACATAACACCACTAGAGGAGAGACAACAAACATCTCATCAAAATATAGAACGAATACCAAAATCACATGACTACTTATAGCAAGACTTCTCCAATGTCCTCAGGAACAAACGTAACTACTCACAAATCATATTCATGTTCATAATCAGAGGAGTATTAATATGCATTAAGGATCTGAACATTTGATCTTCCACTGAATAAACCAACTAGCATCAACTACAAGAAGTAATCAACACTACTAGCAACCCACAGGTACCAATATGAGGTTTTGGGACAAAAATTGGATAGAAGAGATGAACTAGGGTTTGAGAGGAGATGGTGTTGGTGAAGACGTTGATGTTGATGGAGATTGACCCCCTCCCGCTGAGAGGATCGATGGTGATGATGATGATGATGATTTCCCCCTCCCGGAGGGATGTTTCCCCGACAGAACAGCTCCACCGGAGCCCTAGATTGGTTCCGCCAAGGTTCCTCCTCGTGGCGGCGGTGTTTCGTCCCGAAAGCTTGCTTATGATTTTTTCCAAGGTAAAAGACTTCATATAGAAGAAGATGGCCACTGGAAACCTGTCAGGATGCCCACGAGGCAGGGGGCGCCCAGGGGGGTAGGGCGTGCCCCCCACCCTCGTGGCCAGGGTGTGGGCCCCCTCTGGTACTTTCTTCGCCCAGTATTTTTTATTAATTCCAAAAATAACTTTCGTGGAGTTTCAGGACTTTTAGAGTTGTGCAGAATAGGTCTCTAATATTTGCTCCTTTTCCAGCCCAGAATTCTAGCTGCCGGCATTCTCCCTCTTCATGTAAACCTTGTAAAATAAGAGAGAATTGGCATAAGTATTGTGACATAATGTGCAATACATCCCATAACGCAACAAATATCGATATAAAAGCATGATGCAAAATGGACGTATCAACTCCCCCAAGCTTAGACCTTGCTTGTCCTCAAGCGGAAGCCAAGATCGAAAAATATGTCCACATGTTTAAAGATAGAGGTGTCGATAAAATAAAATACGGACATGAGGGCATCATGATCATTCTTATAACATCAACATATATATATATTGTCATATGATTTCCTATGCTCAAGTAATAATCTATCCACAATGTCTAGTATGAATCAGAAACTTCATTGAAAACTAACAACTATAATCTCAGTCATTAAAGCAATTGGAATTTAGCATAACATCGGAAAGAGTCAATATAAGAGCTTTTCAGCAAGTCCACATACTCAACTATCATTTAGTCTTCCACAATTGCTAACACTCATGCAATACTTATGGGTATGAAGTTTTAATCGGACACAGAGAAAGATAGGGGCTTATAGTGTTGCCACCCAACCTTTTACATCAAGGGTAATGTCAACAATAATAGTTCATCCTAACTTACATCCAATTGAATATATATATCAGGATGTCTCCAACACAAGGTGCTTGCCGAAGGATAAAATGTAAAAAGGAAAGGTGAAGATCACCATGACTCTTGCATAAGGTATAGGACAAAAGTAAAAGATAGGCCCTTTGCGAGGGAAGCAGAGATTGTCATGTGCTTTTATGGTTGGATGCACAAAATCTTAAGCAAAAGAATGTCACTTTATATTTCAACTTATGATATGGACCTTTATTATGCAGTCCGTCGCTTTTATTGCTTCTATATCACAAGATCGTATAAAGCTTATATTCTCCACACTAATAAGTCATACACATTTAGAGAGCAATTTTTATTGCATGCAACATGACAGCTTACTTGAAGGATCTTAGTCAATCCATAGGTAGATATGGTGGACTCTCATGGCAAAGCTGGGTTTAAGGATAGTTGGAAGCACAAGTAGTATCTCGACTTGGTGCAAAGAATTTGGCTAGCATGAGAGGGAAAGGCAAGCTCCACATGTTGGATGATCCATGACAATATACTTTATTTCGAATATAAGAAAACATAACCCGTTAAGTTGTCTTCATTGTCCAACATCAACTCTTTAGCATGTCATATTTTAATGAGTGCTCACAATCATAAAAGATGTCCAAGATACTATATTTATATGTGAGAACCTCTCTTTCTTTATTACTTCCTATTAATTACAGCAATGACCAAAACTATGTTTGCCAACTCTCAACAACTTTTATTCATCATACTCTTAATATGTGAAGTCATTACTCTCCATAAGATCAATATGATCTCTTTATTTCTTTCTATTCTTTCTTTTTCTTTTATTCCCTCAAGATCATAGAAAGATAGCAAATCCCTTGACTCAACACTAATCTTTATTATATATAGCTCATGGACTCGATTACATAGAGGAATCATAAAGAAAAACTCAAAACTAGATCATTCTAAAACTTTATTCTACTAGATCAAGATATTACCAAAAGGATCGAACTAAGAAAAACGATAAAGATAGGAGTGTGATGGTGATACGATACCAGGGCACCTCCCCCAAGCTTGGCAGTTGCCAAGGGGAGTGCCCATACCCATGTGTTCAGTCCTCCTTTGCTGGTGAAGAAGGTGGTGGTGATGATGGATAGTCACACATCGAGCGTAAGAGCTCCTCCAATTTGCGGATAATTCCCTTGAGTGTGGTGATATGCTCTGATAATCCCCAAGTGCAGGGAATCATCATAACAATTTCCAAAGGTGGAAGTGAAAAGTATGGAGTGTCGAATCCACAAGGAGCTAAAGGTAAGATCAATATTCTCTCAAGTCCTATCTGCCACTGATACGACTCTACGTACACCGAACATTTCCTTCCAACTAGATACGAGAAATAAAACTACATTGTGGGTATGAAGAGGATAACTTTGCATGATATCGGAGAGCTAAAATATAAAAGTAGGTGTTGTTATCATAAAGTTAGAATATATTACTAAATATTATAAATAGCGAGTGTGGAATAATGATGGATCGGTGTGCGGAATTATCCTAGGCAATTGTTAACAATACCGGTAGTCGTCATTGCAGTTTCATATTAGGGAGAGGCATAAGCTAACATTCTTTCTCTTCTTGGATCATATGCACTTATGATTGGAACTCTAGCAAGCATCCGCAACTACTAAAGATCATTAAGGTAAAACCCAACCATAGCATTAAAGCATCAAGTCCCCTTTATCCCATACGCCACAACCCCCTTACTCGGGTTTATGCTTCTGTCACTCAAGTAACCCACTATAAGCGAATCATGAATGTATTGCAACACCCTATAGTGGGAATCCCTCACGGTTGCGCGACACGGAGGGCACAATAGGACAACACCAAAATAAAACATATAACTCGTACCAATCTAGATCATCAATCAACCCAATGACAAAAGATATCTACTCAAAACATCATAGGATGGCAACACATCATTGGATCATAATATGTGGCATAAAGCACCATGTTCAAGTAGGGATTACAGGGGGGTGCGGGAGAGTGGGCCGCGTAAAAGAGATGAGGATGGTGATGATGATGGTGATGTTGATGAAGACGATCACCACGGCAATGATTCCCCTCCCGATGGTACTCCGGCGCCACCGAGAGATAGGAGGAGAGGTCCTCGCCCTTGTGCTTCCTCCTCCATGGCCTCCCCCTGGATGGGGAGAGGTTCTCCCTCTGGTCCTTGGCCTTCATGGCGATGATGGCCGCTCCGGGATCCTCCTCCATGGCCTCCGGTGATGATGGCCCCCTCCGTCAGGGTGCCAGGGAGGGCCTAGATTGACTTCTCGTGGCTACAGAGGCTTGCGGCGGCGGAACTTCCGGTCTAGGTTATTTCCCAAAGGTTTTTGTATTTATAGGAGAGGTTGGCATGGATTTCAAGTCAGGGGGGTCTCCGGGCTATCCACGAGGCAGGGGGCGCGCCCCGACCCTCGTGGGTAGCCCGGGACTCTTCTGGCCCAACTCTTGCACTCCAGAGGCTTCTTTTGGTTCATAAAAATTCATCAGAAATTGACACGTCAATTGGACTCCGTTTGGTATTCCTTTTCTGTAAAACTCAAAAACAAGGAGAAAACAGAAACTAGTACTGGGCTCTAGGTTAATAGGTTAGTCCCAAAAATCATATAAAATAGCATATAAATGCATATAAAACATCCTAGATGGATAATATAATAGCAGGAATACTTCATAAATTATAGATACGTTGGAGATGTATCAGCATCCCCAAGCTTAATTCCCGCTCGTTCTCGAGTAGGTAAATGATAAAAGAAATAATGTATGTAGTGGGAATGCTAGCAGGTGCACAAGTTTGATCAATGATAATTTCAATAACCTTTTCTAGCATCATTATATGTCATAATAGTAGCTCATCTCATAAAACTTTTCATGATCAAGTAATAAGCTATTCACATGTTAAAGTATAGATCATAAACTTTCTTGAAAACTAACAAACAATGCTCTTAGTCATCAAACAATTGCAATTCATCTTATTTTTAGGAAGGGTCTATGTAAGAGCTTTGATTTAGCAAATCCCACATACTCAACTATCATATAGTCTTTCACAATTGCTAACACTCATGTGATATTTATGGGTTCAAAGTTTTAATGGACACAGAGAAAGATAGGGGGCTTATAGTTTTGCCTCCCAACCTTTTACCTCAAGGGTAATGTCAACAATAATACTTTATGAAAACCTACATCCAAGTGGATATATATATCCGGATCGCTCCAACACAAAGTGCTTGCCAAAGGAAAAAGTGTAAAAAGGAAAGGTGATGATCACCATGACTCTTGTATAAGGGTAGAAGATAAAAGTAAAAGATAGGCCCTTCGCAGAGGGATGCAGAGGTTGTCATGCGATTTTAAGGTTGGATGCACAAAAATTTAATTCTAAAGAACGTCAATTTATATTGCCTCTTGTGATAGAGATCTTTATTATGCAGTCCGTCGCTTTTATTTCTTCCCTGTCACAAGTTCGTATAAAGCTTATTTTCTTTACACTAATAGATCATACATATTTAGAGAGCAATTTTTATTGCATGCACCGATGTCAACTTACTTGAAGGATCTTACTCAATCCATAGGTAGGTATGGTGGACTCTCATGGCAAAACTAGTTTAAGGGATGTTTGGAAGCACAAGTAGTATTTCTACTTGGTGCAAAGAATTTGACTAGCATGAGGGGGAAATGCAAGCTCAACATGTTGGATGATCCAAGACAATATACTTTATTTCGGATATAAGGAAACATAACCCATTACGTTGTCTTCCTTTTGTCCAACATCAACCTTTTAGCATGTCATATTTTAATGAGTTCTCACAATGACAAAAGATGTCCAAGATAGTGTATTTATATGTGAAATCTCTCTTCCTTCAATATTCTTTCATGAATTGTTCAAGTGACCAATTATGTGTTTGCTAACTTTCAATAAGTTTACTACCTATACTTATTACGTGTGAAGTCATTACTCCCCATGGTATAAGCATATGAAACATATATAAATTCTGATTTATGATATTCAATTCATTCAACCATTTACTCATAGGATATACGTGAAGCATGTGAGCAAATGACAAACTACTCCAAAAGATATAAGTGAAGAACACTGACTAGTAAAATAATTAACTAGCCGTGGGAGGATTCTTTTTTTATTCAAGATTTTAGATCCAAAGATTTTATTCAAACAACAAGTGAAATTGAAAATACGCTCCAAGCAAAACACATATCATGTGACGAATAAAAATATAGCTCCGCGTAAAGTATACCGATAGTTTTGAAGACGAAAGAGGGGATGCCTTCCAGGGCATCCCCAAGCTTAGGCGCTTGAGTATTCCATGAATATTACCTTGGGGTGCCTCAGGCATCCCCAAGCTTAGGGTCTTTCCACTCCTTATTCTCCTCATATCAATGTCTCACCCAAAGCTTGAAAACTTCAATCACACAAAATTTAGCGGAACTTCGTGAGATAGGTTAGTATTATAAAGAGCAAACCATTCACTTTGGTACTGTCAAAGACAAGGTTCATAATTGTTCTCACACAATGCCTACTGTACCATACCATTTCTACAATTTATATTGAGAAATATAAGCAATAGAAACTAGAAAACAAGCAAACTATGAGAAAAATGGCATGTTCACGGTAAGAAGTGCCTACAAGCTGGGCATGTGCTTGAAGCAGAAGGAAACAAGTTCTGGTTCATCAAGTAATTGTTGGAAATATGCCCTAGAGGCAATAATAAGATGGTTATTATTATATTTCTTTGTTCATGATAATTGTCTGTTATTCATGCTATAATTGTATTATCCAGAAATCGTAATACAGTGTGAATACATAGACCACAACATGTCCCTAGTGAGCCTCTAGTTGACTAGCTCGTTGATCAACAGATAGTCATGGTTTCCTGACTATGGACATTGGATGTCATTGATAACGGGATCACATCATTAGGAGAATGATGTGATGGACAAGACCCAAACCTAAGCATGGCTCAAAGATCGTGTAGTTCGTTTAGCTAGAGCTTTTCCAAATGTCAAGTATCATTTCCTTAGACCATGAGATTGTGCAACTCCCGGATACCGTAGGAGTGCTTTGGGTGTACCAAACGTCACAATGTAACTGGGTGACTATAAAGGTGCACTACGGGTATGTCCGAAAGTGTCTGTTGGGTTGGCATTAATCGAGACTGGGATTTGTCACTCCGTATGACGGAGAGGTATCTCTGGGCCCACTCGGTAATGCATAATCATAATGAGCTCAATGTGACCAAGTGTCTGGTCACGGGATCATGCATTACGGTACGAGTAAAGTGACTTGCCGGTAACGAGATTAAACGAGGTATTGGGATACCAACAATCGAGTCTCGGGCATATAACGGACCGTTTGACAAAGGGAATTGTATACGGGGTTGTTTGAATCCTCGACATCGTGGTTCATCCGATGAGATCATCGAGGAGCATGTGGGAGCCAACATAAGTATCCAGATCCCGCTGTTGGTTATTGACCGGAGAGGCGTCTCGGTCATGTCTGCATGTCTCCCGAACCCGTAGGGTCTACACACTTAAGGTTCGGTGACCCTAGGGTTGTAGAGATATGAGTATGCAGTAAACCGAAAGTTGTTCGGAGTCTCGGATGAGATCCGGACGTCACGAGGAGTTCCAGAATGGTCCGGAGGTAAAGAATTATATATAGGAAGTCGAGTTTCGGCCATCGGGAAAGTTTTGGGGGTCACCGGTATTGTACCGGGACCACCGGAAGGGTCCCGGGGGTCCACCGGGTGGGGCCACCTATCCTGGAGGGCCCCATTGGCTGAAGTGGGAGGGGAACCAGCCCCAGGTGGGCTGGTGCACCCCCCCTTGGGCCCCCCGCACCTAGGGTTGGAAACCCTAGGGTGGGGGCGCCTCCACTTGCCTTGGGGGGTAAGGCACCCCCTTGGCCGCCCCCCCTAGGAGATCCCATCTCCTAGGGCCGGCGCCCCCCCTAGGGGCCCTATATAAAGAGGGGGGAGGGAGGGAAGCCGCACCCATGCACTTGGCGCCTCCCTTCCCCCTTGCTACACCTATCCCTCTCGCAGACGCTTGGCGAAGCCCTGCCGGGATCCCTGCTGCATCCCCCACCACGCCGTCGTGCTTCTGGATCTTCATCAACCTCTCCTTCCCCCTTGCTGGATCAAGAAGGAGGAGACGTCTCCCTGACCGTACGTGTGTTGAACGCGGAGGTGCCGTCCGTTCGGCGCTAGGATCTCCGGTGATTTGGATCACGACGAGTACGACACCCTCAACCCCGTTCCCTTGAACGCTTCCGCTCGATCTACAAGGGTATGTAGATGCACTCCTCTCTCTCGTTGCCAGATGAACTCATATATTGATCTTGGTGAAACCGTAGGAAATTTTTTATTTTCTGCAACGTTCCCCAACAATGGCATCATGAGCTAGGTCTATGTGTAGTTCTCTTTGCACGAGTAGAACACAATTTTGTTGTGGGCGTAGATGTTGTCAACTTTCTTTCCACTACTAGTATTATTTTGCTTCAGCGTTATTGTGGTATTAAGTGGCCCGGACCGACATTACACGTACGCTTACGTGAGACAGGTTCCACCGACTAACATGCACTAGTTGCATAAGGTGGCTAGCGGGTGTCTGTCTCTCCCACTTTAGTTGGAGCAGATTCGATGAAAAGGGTCCTTATGAAGGGCAAATAGAAGTTGAAAAATCACGTTGTGGCTTTTACGTAGGTAAGGAAACATTCTTGCTAGAACCCTATTGCAGCCACGTAAAACATGCAACAAAAATTAGAGGACGTCTAACTTGTTTTTGCAGCATATGATTTGTGATGTGATATGGCCAAAAGTTGTGATGAATGAATGATATATTGTGATGTATGAGATCATGTTCTTGTAATAGGAATCACGACTTGCATGTCGATGAGTATGACAACCGGCAGGAGCCATAGGAGTTGTCTTAATTATTGTATGACCTACGTGTCATTGATTTAACACCATGTAATTACTTTACTTTATTGCTAAACTGTTAGCCATAGTAGTAGAAGTAATAGTTGGCGAGCAAATTCATGGAGACACGATGATGGAGATCATGATGATGGATATCATGGTGTCATGCCGGTGACGAAGATGATCATGGAGCCCCAAAGATGGAGATCAAAGGAGCTATATGATATTGGCCATATCATGTCACTATTTAATTGCATGTGATGTTTATTATGTTTATGCATCTTGTTTACTTAGAACGACGGTAGTAAATAAGATGATCCCTCATAATAATGTCAAGAAAGTGTTCACCCTAACTATGCACGTTGCAAAAGTTCGGGTGTGATAGATTCTAACGTTCACATACAATGGGTGTAAGACAGATTTACACATGCAAAACACTTAGGTTAACTTGACGAGCCTAGCATGTACAGACATGGCCTCGGAACACAAGAGACCGAGAGGTCGAACATGAGTCGTATGGAAGATACGATCAACATGGAGATGTTCAACGATGATGACTAGTCCGTCTCACGTGATGATCGGACACGGCCTAGTCGACTCGGATCATGTATCACTTAGATGACCAGAGAGATGTCTAATCTGAGTGGGAGTTCATTAAATAATTTGATTAGATGAACTTAATTATCATGAACTTAGTCTAAAAACCTTTGCAAATATATATTGTAGATCAAATGGCCAACACTCATGTCCACCTCAACTTCAATGTGTTCGTAGAGAAAACCAAGCTGAAAGATGATGGCAGCAACTATACGGACTGGGTCCGGAACCTGAGGATCATCCTCATAGCTGCAAAGAAAGATTATGTCTTAGAAGCACCGCTAGGTGAAGCTCCCATCCCAGAGAACCAAGACGTCATGAACGCTTGGCAGTCTCGTGCTGATGATTACTCCCTCGTTCAGTGCGGCATGCTTTACAGCTTAGAACCGGGGCTCCAAAAGCGTTTTGAGCAACACGGAGCATATGAGATGTTCGAAGAGCTGAAAATGGTTTTCCAAGCTCATGATCGGGTCGAGAGATATGAAGTCTCCGACAAGTTCTTCAGCTGTAAGATGGAGGAAAATAGTTCTGTCAGTGAGCACATACTCAAAATGTCTGGGTTGCACAACCGCTTGACTCAGCTGGGAGTTAATCTCCCGGATGACGCGGTTATTGACAGAATCCTTCAGTCGCTTCCACCGAGCTACAAGAGCTTTGTGATGAACTTCAATATGCAGGGGATGGAAAAGACCATTCCTGAAGTATATTCAATGTTGAAATCAGCAGAGGTAGAGATCAAAAAGGAACATCAAGTGTTGATGGTGAATAAAACCACTAAGTTCAAGAAAGGCAAGGGTAAGAAGAACTTCAAGAAGGACGGCAAGGAAGTTGCCGCGCCCAGTAAGCCTGCTGCCGGGAAGAAGTCAAAGAATGGACCCAAGCCTAAGACTGAGTGCTTTTATTACAAAGGGAAGGGTCACTAGAAGCGGAACTGCCCCAAATACTTAGCGGACAAGAAGGCCGGCAACACTAAAGGTATATGTGATATACATGTAATTGATGTGTACCTTACCAGTGCTCGTAGTAGCTCATGGGTATTTGATACCGGTGTCGTTGCTCATATATGTAACTCAAAACAGGAGCTGCGGAATAAGCGGAGACTGGCGAAGGACGAGGTGACGATGCGCGTCGGGAATGGTTCCAGAGTCGATGTGATCGCCGTCGGCACGCTACCTCTACATTTACCTACGGGATTAGTTTTAAACCTCAATAATTGTTATTTAGTGCCAGCTTTGAGCATGAACATTGTATCTGGATCTCGTTTAATACGAGATGGCTACTCATTTAAATCCGAAAATAATGGTTGTTCTATTTATATGAGAGATATGTCATATGGTCATGCCCCGATGGTCAATGGTTTATTCTTAATGAATCTCGAACGTGATGTTACACATATTCATAGTGTGAATACCAAAAGATGTAAAGTTGATGAAGTCCCACATACTTGTGGCATTGTCGCCTTGGTCACATTGGTGTCAAGCGCATGAAGAAGCTCCATGCTGATGGACTTTTAGAGTCTCTCGCTTATGAATCATTTGACACATGCGAATCATGCCTCATGGGCAAAATGACCAAGACTCCGTTCTCCGGAACAATGGAGCGAGCAACCAACTTATTGGAAATCATACATACTTATGTGTGCGGTCCAATGAGCGTTGAGGCTCGTGGAGGATATCGTTATGTTCTCACTCTCACTGACGACTTGAGTAGATATGGGTATGTATACTTAGTGAAACACAAGTCTGAGACCTTTGAAAAGTTCAAGGAATTTCAGAATGAGGTAGAGAATCAAGGTGACCGAAAAATAAAGTTCTTACGATCAGATCGTGGAGGAGAATATTTAAGTCACGAATTTGGTACGCACTTAAGGAAATGTGGAATTGTTTCACAACTCACGCCGCCTGGAACACCTCAGCGTAACGGTGTGTCCGAACATCATAATCGCACTTTATTGGATATGGTGCGATCTATGATGTCTCTTACCGATTTACCACTATCTTTTTGGGGATACGCTCTAGAGAGAGCTACATTCACTTTAAATAGGGCACCGTCTAAATCTGTTGAGATGACACCGTATGAATTATGGTTTGGGAAGAAACCTAAGCTATCATTTCTGAAAGTTTGGGGATGCGATGCTTATGTCAAGAAACTTCAACCTGAAAAGCTCGAACCCAAGTCGGAAAAATGCTTCTTCATAGGATACCCTAAGGAAACCATTGGGTATACCTTCTACCTTAGATCCGAAGGCAAGATCTTTGTTGCCAAGAACGGGTCCTTTCTGGAGAAAGAGTTTCTCTCGAGAGAAGTAAGTGGGAGGAAAGTGGAACTTGATGAAGTACTACTTCTTGAACCGGTAAGTAACGCAGCTCAGGAAGATGTTCCTGTGGTGCCTACACCGACTGGAGAGGAAATTAATGATGATGATCAAGGTACTTCAGATCAAGTTGCTACTGAACTTCGTAGGTCCACAAGGACACGTTCCACACCAGAGTGGTATGGCAACCCTGTCCTGGAAATCATGTTGTTAGACAACGGTGAACCTTCGAACTATGAAGAAGCGATGGCGGGCCCAGATTCCAACAAATGGCTTGAATCCATGCAATCCGAGATAGAATCCATGTATGAAAACAAAGTATGGACTTTGACAGACTTGCCTGATGGATCTTTAAGAAGGAGACAGACGCGGATGGTAATGTTACCATCTATAAAGCTTGACTTGTCGCTAAGGGTTATCGGCAAGTTCAAGGGGTTGACTATGATGGGACTTTCTCTCCTGTAGCGAAACTGAAGTCCGTCCGAATCATGTTAGCAATTGCCGCATACTATGATTATGAGATATGGCAGATGGACGTCAAAACGGCATTCCTTAATGGTTATCTCAAGGAAGAACTGTATATGATGCAGCCGATAGGTTTTGTCGATCCTAAGAATGCTAACAAGGTATGCAAGCTCCAGCGATCTATTTATGGGCTGGTGCAAGCATCTCGGAGTTGGAACATTCTCTTTGATGAGATGATCAAAGCGTTTGGGTTTATGCAGACTTATGGAGAAGCATGCGTTTACAAGAAAGTGAGTGGGAGCTCTGTAGCATTTCTCATATTATATGTAGATGACATACTTTTGATGGGAAATGATATAGAACTTTTGGACAGCATTAAGGCCTACTTGAATAAGTATTTTTCAATGACGGACCTTGGAGAAGCTACTTACATACTAGGCATCAAGATCTATAGGGATAGATCAAGATGTCTCATAGGTCTTTCACAAAGCACATACCTTGATAAGACATTGAAGAAGTTCAATATGGATTAGTCCAAGAAAGGGTTCTTGCCTATATTGCAAGGTGTGAGATTGAGCTCCGCTCAATGCCCGACCACGACAGAAGATAAAGAAGAGATGAGTGTCATCCCCTATGCCTCAGCCATAGGATCTATTATGTATGCCATGCTGTGTACCACACCCGATGTAAACCTTGCCGTAAGTTTGGTAGGCAGATACCAAAGTAATCCCGACAAGGAACACTGCACAGTGGTCAAGAATATCCTAAAGTACCTGAAAAGGACAAAGGACATGTTTCTCGTTTATGGAGGTGACGAAGAGCTCATCGTAAAGGGTTACGTCGACGCTAGCTTTGACACAGATCTGGATGACTCTAAGTCACAAACCGGATATGTGTATATTTTGAACGGTGGGGCAGTAAGCTGGTGCAGTTGCAAGCAAAGCGTCGTGGCGGGATCTTCATGTGAAGCGGAGTACATGGAAGCCTCAGAGGCAGCGCATGAAGCAATCTGGGTGAAGGAGTTCATCACCAACCTAGGAGTCATACCCAATGCGTCGGGGCCGATCAAACTCTTCTGTGACAACACTGGAGCTATTGCACTTGCCAAGGAGCCCAGGTTTCAAAAGAAGACCAGGCACATCAAGCATCGCTTCAACTCCATTCGTGAAAATGTTCAAGATGGAGAAATAGATATTTGTAAAGTACATACGGACCTGAATGTGGCAGATCCGTTGACTAAACCTCTCCCTAAGGAAAAACATGATCAACACCAGAATTTCATGGGTGTTCGATTCATCACAATGTAACTAGATTATTGAACTCTAGTGCAAGTGGGAGACTATTGGAAATATGCCCTAGAGGCAATAATAATATGGTTATTATTATATTTCTTTGTTCATGATAATTGTCTGTTATTCATGCTATAATTGTATTATCCGGAAATCGTAATACATGTGTGAATACATAGACCAGAACATGAACCTAGTGAGCCTCTAGTTGAGTAGCGCGTTGATCAACAGATAGTCATGGTTTCCTGACTATGGACATTGGATGTCATTGATAACGGGATCACATCATTAGGAGAATGATGTGATGGACAAGACCCAAACCTAAGCATAGCTCAAAGATCGTGTAGTTCGTTTAGCTAGAGCTTTTCCAAATGTCAAGTATCATTTCCTTAGACCATGAGATTGTGCAACTCCCGGATACCATAGGAGTGCTTTGGGTGTACCAAACGTCACAACGTAACTGGGTGACTATAAAGGTGCACTACGGGTATCTCCGAAAGTGTCTGTTGGGTTGGCACGAATTGAGACTGGGATTTGTCACTCCGTATGACGGAGAGGTATCTCTGGGCCCGCTCGGTAATGCATAATCATAATGAGCTCAATGTGACCAAGTTCCTGGTCACGGGATCATGCATTACGGTACGAGTAAAGTGACTTGCCGGTAATGAGATTAAACAAGGTATTGGGATACCGACGATCGAGTCTCGGGCATGTAACGGACCGTTTGACAAAGGGAATTGTATACAGGGTTGTTTGAATCCTCGACATCGTGGTTCATCTGATGAGATCATCGAGGAGCATGTGAGAGCCAACATGGGTATCCAGATCCCGCTGTTGGTTATTGACCGGAGAGGCGTCTCGGTCATGTCTGCATGTCTCCCGAACCCGTAGGGTCTACACACTTAAGGTTCGGTGACGCTAGGGTTGTAGAGATATGAGTATGAAGTAAAGCAAAAGTTGTTCGGAGTCCCGGATGAGATCCCGGACGTCACGAGGAGTTCCGGAATGGTTCGGAGGTAAAGAATTATATATAGGAAGTCGAGTTTCGGCCATCGGGAAAGTTTCGGGAGTCACCGGTATTGTACCGGGACCACCGGAAGGGTCCCGGGGGTCCACTGGGTGGGGCCACCTATCCCGGAGGGCCCCATGGGCTGAAGTGGGAGGAGAACCAGCCCCAGGTGGGCCGGTGCCCCCCCCTTGGCCCCCCTGCTGTTGGGAACGTTGCAGAAAATAAAAAATTTCCTACGGTTTCACCAAGATCCATCTATGAGTTCATCTAAGCAACGAGTGAAAGGGGAGATGCATCTACATACCACTTTGTAGCTCGCGAGCGGAAGTGTTCAAAAGAACGGGGTTGAGGTATTCGTTCTCGTTGTGATCCTATCACCGGAGATCCTAGCGCCGAACGGACGGCACCTCCGCGTTCAACACACGTACGGTCAGCATGACGTCTCCTCCGTCTTGATCCAGCAAGGGGGAAGGAGAGGTTGATGACGATCCAGCAGCACGACGGCATGGTGGTGGATGCAGCAGAACTCCGGCAGGGCTTCGCCAAGCTGCTGCGGGAGAAGGACGAGGTGTAGCAGGGGGGGAGGCGCCAAGACACAAGGGTGCGGCTGCCCTCCCCCCTGCGCTCCTTTGTATAGGCCCCCAGGGGGGGGCGGCCCTGGGAGATGCAATCTCCCAAGGGGGCGGCGGCCAAGGGGGGTGGAGTGCCCCCCAAGGCAAGTGGTGCGCCCCCCCACCTAGGGTTTCCAACCCTAGGCGCAGGAGGGGCAAGGGGGGGCGCACCAGCCCACTATGGGCTGGTTCCCCTCCCACTTCAGCCTACGGGGCACTCCGGGATAGGTGGCCCCACCCGGTGGACCCCCGGGACCCTTCCGGTGGTCCCGGTACAATACCGGGTGACCCCGAAACTTTCCCGATGGCCAAAACAGCACTTCCTATATAGTTTTCTTTACCTCCGGACCATTCCGGAACTCCTCGTGATGTCCGGGATCTCATCCGGGACTCCGAACAACATTCGGTTTGCTGCATACTCATATTCATACAACCCTAGCGTCACCGAACCTTAAGTGTGTAGACCCTACGGGTTCGGGAGACATGTAGACATGACCGAGACGGCTCTCCGGTCAATAACCAACAGCGGGATTTGGATACCCATGTTGGCTCCCACATACACATCGATGATCTCATCGGATGAACCACGATGTCGAGGGTTCAAGCAACCCCGTATACTATTCCCTTTATCAAACGGTATGTTACTTGCCCGAGACTCGATCGTCGGTGTCCCAATACCTCGTTTAGTCTCGTTACTGGCAAGTCACTTTACTCGTACCGTAATGCATGATCCCGTGACCAGACACTTGGTCACTTTGAGCTCATTATGATGATGCACTACCGAGTGGGCCCAGTGATACCTCTCCGTTATCCGGAGTGACAAATCCCAGTCTCGATCCGTGTCAACCCAACAGACACTTTCGGAGATACCTGTAGTGCACCTTTATAGTCACCCAGTTACGTTGTGACGTTTGGTACACCCAAAGCACTCCTACGGTATCCGGAAGTTACACGATCTCATGGTCTAAGGAAGAGATACTTGACATTGGAAAAGCTCTAGCAAAACGAACTACACGATCTTGTGCTATGCTTGGGATTGGGTCTTGTCCATCACACCATTCTCCTAATGATGTGATCCCGTTGTCAACGACATCCAATGTCCATAGTCAGGAAACCATGACTATCTGTTGACCAACGAGCTAGTCAACTAGAGGCTTACTAGGCACGTATTGTTGTCTGTGTATTCACACGTGTATTACGATTTCCGGATAATACAATTATAGCATGAATAAAAGACAATTATCATGAACAAGGAAATATAATAATAATCATTTTATTATTGCCTCTAGGGCATATTTCCAACACCTGCGCCTAGGGTTGGAAACCCTAGGGTGGGGGGCGCCTCCACTTGCCTTGGGGGGCAAGGCACCCCCTTGGCCGCCACCCCGCCCCCCCTAGGAGATCCCATCTCCTAGGGCCGGCGCCCCCCTAGGGGCCCTATATAAAGAGGGGGGAGGGAGGGCAGCCGCACCCATGCACTTGGTGCCTCCCTTCCCCCTTGCCACACCTCTCCCTCTCGCAGACGCTTGGCGAATCCCTGCCAGGATCCCTGCTGCATCCACCACCACGCCGCCATGCTGCTGGATCTTCATCAACCTCTCCTTCCCCCTTGCTGGATCAAGAAGGAGGAGATGTCTCCCTGACCGTACGTGTGTTGAACGCGGAGGTGCCGTCCGTTCGGCGCTAGGATCTCCGGTGATTTGGATCACGACGAGTACGACTCCCTCAACCCCATTCCCTTGAACGCTCCCCAACAGTAATGTCGGCATCAGAAGGGAAAATCTCTGGAATTTGATCTGGAAAGCAAGCATCCCTCACAAAATCCGTATTGAGGCCTGGAGAATTGCCACCGATTCACTACCCACAAAAGAGAACAAAAGAAGGAGAACACTTGAAATTGATGGCATATGCAATATATGTGGCAGAGACATAGAGGATGCCCAACATGTTGTTCTGAACTGCACAAAAGCTAAAGCACTTCGAGAGAATATGAGAGAGCATTGGGCCTTGCCAAGTGAAATGTCGCTTGTTACCCATGACCCGGGCTGGCTTCTAAATGCGCTCAGTCTTTGTTCTGGAGACATGCGAAAAAAACTTCTCTTGGTACTATGGCGTTCCTGGCATCTTAGGGATGACATTGTGCATAACAAAGGTACATCAAAGGTTTCAGACTCAGCCCTTTGCCTGAAGAATTATTGGGAAACTTTGAACTCAAACACTCCAAGTGAAAGTGATGTGAAAGGAAAAAAAACCTTTGTATGATATACGAATACAATTGACCACTGCTGAGAAAAAGGCAAAGGAGCATTGGTCCAGACCCCAAGGCGATTGTGTTAAGCTAAATGTTGATGCCTCCTTTGTTCCTGCTTTGGGATCAGCTTGGGTAGGGGCAGTCGCCAGGGATAACACCGGTTCAATTCTTTTCTCTGTAGGCCGTCTCTTTTACATGTGCACTGATGCAGAGGAAGCGGAAGCAAGCGCCCTGCTTTTGGGCCTCAAGTGTTTGCGAGATATGAACAAGTTTCAGGTACAAGTGGAATCAGACTGTGCTGTTGTCGTTGTGGCTGTGAATACAGAAGAAAGAAACAACACTAAATGGTGGGCTACTTATGAAGAAGCAAAGACTATAATGTGGGATTTCAGTTCATGCATGGTGAGTAAAATTGGAAGAGAGTGCAATGTGGCCGCACATGAGATAGCAGCTCATGCTAGAGCTCATGGAGATTTTTATATACTGCAGAATGTGCCACTTAACGTCCTACATGTAATTGAGAATGAATGTAAACTTGCTATGAATGAATGAATGAAAGAGCTCTCTTTCCCCTAAAAAAACAGAATTTGTCAGAAACAGAACATTCTGTAATGATATGAACAGCAACCATTCTTCTGCTACTCAACAAATTATGAAATAAATTGGTGTACGTGAGGAATTTGTCTATTAATCATCTTCAAAAAGAATAAACCTAAAAGCACTCTCCAGTAAAAAATGGCATATATTCTCGCGAGTGCAAAGTTTTCTGTTTTTTACAGCAAGATTGCAAAGACTTCACCCATGTCTTCCCAAAGGTTCTACTTGGCACAAACACTAATTAAAACATAAAACCACATCTAACCAGAGGCTAGATAAATTATTTACTACTAAACAGGAACAAAAAGCAATAAACAAAAATAAAATTGAGTTGCCTCCCAACAATTGCTATCGTTAAATGCCCCTAGCTAGGCATGATAATTTCAATGATGCTCACATAAAATATAAGAATTGAAACATAAAGAGAGCATCATGAAGAATATGACTAGAAATTTTAAACCTAACCCACTTCCTATGCCTAGGGATTTTGTGAGCACACAATTTAAGGGAACAAGAATCAACTAGCACAGGAAGGCAAAGCAAGTATATCTATGAAACTTTAAGCACATATAGAGGAAACTTGATATTATTGCAACTCCTACAAGCATATATTACTCCCTCATAATAACTTTCAGTAGCATCATGAATGAGTTTAACAATACAACCATCACATAAAGCATTCTTTTCATGATCTACGAGCATAGAAAATTTTCTACTCTCCACATAAGCAAAATTCTTCTCATTCGGAACAATGGGATTACTAATTCCTAAAGTTGACACTCTTCCAAACCCACTTTAGATGATAGTATTATTCATACTCCAAAAGATATAAGTGAAGTTCATGGAGCATCATACAATTAATATATACTAACTAATATCCAAGCTCAAAATATGTAAGTGAAGCACACGAAGCATTCTATAAAACCATACTCAAAAGATTTAAGCGAAGCACATAGAGCAATTCTATAAAATCATACTTAAAAGATATAAGTGAAGCACATGAAGTATTCTATAAATGAATGAAGGGCTATCTCATCCTAGCATGGTTCTTAAAGAAAATAAAAACACAAAGGACACAAATCATATGAACAAAACAAAAACCGAGTTATATCGATATTTGTTGAAGAAGAAAGATGGGATGCTGACCGGGGCATCCCCAAGCTTAGATGCTTGTGTATCCTTTGAAATATTTACTTGGGGTGCCCTGGGCATCCCCAAGCTTGAACTCTTGCCTCTCTTTATTATTCTCATATTGATATACCCTCGATCTTCGAACACTTCATCCACACAAAACTTTAACAAAAACTTTGTGAGATCCATTAGTGTAGTAAAGAAAATTACCACTTTAGGGTTTTGTAATGAACTAATTCTTTATTTATATTGGTGTTAAACCTACTGCATTCCAACTTCTCTATGGTTCATACCCCCCGATACTAGCCATAGATTCATCAATATAAGCAAACAACACGCGAAAAACAGAATCTGTCAAAACAGGACAGTCTGTAGTAATCTGGGAGTTTAGTAAACTTTGGTAACTCCAAAAATTATGAAATAAATAAGAAAATTTGATTGTACGGAAGCAATGTGCGAAAAATTTCAGACCCATTTGACCTTCCAGTAAAAAATGTAAAATCACGCGCTACAGCCAAAGTTTCAGTTTTAGTTCTGCACATAGTAAACAAGCAATCTAATCATCCTAAAACCAAAGCTTGGCACATTATTTTTATAATACAATGTATATATACAAGGGGATAATTATTTACAGAGAAACTTCCATGAAAAATTCTACATTGTTTCCGTGAGCATGAACACAAGTGCTCAAGGTCGACCCTCACTTCTTCAATGCATAACTTTCCAATCACTTCTCTTTTTGAAAAACTTTTTTAGGCATGAGAGGCAAGTAATTTTTTTTGGTATTTTCATTCTTTACTTTTTTTTGTATATTTCACACACAACTAAACAGAAACAAAAAGGAAAAACAAAATCTACTCAGTGAAGAAAGCAAACAAGCACACACGAGAATATCAACCCACGCTATTGCTCCCCGGCAATGGCGCCAGAAAAGAGCTTGATAATCCCCATGTGCAGGGAATCATCATAGCAATTGCCAAAGGTGGAAGTGATAAGTATGGAGTGTCCAACCCACAAGGAGCTAAAGGTAAGATCAATATTCTCTCAAGTCCTATCTGCCACTGATACGACTCTACGTACACCGAACGTTTGCTTCCAACTAGATACGAGAAATAAAACTACGTTGTGGGTATAAAGAGGATAACTTTGCATGATATCGGAGAGCTAAAATATAAAAATAGGTGCTGTTATCATAAAGTTAGAATATATTACTAAATATTATAAGTAGAGAGTGTGGAATAATGATGGATCGGTGTCCGGAATTATCCTAGGAAATTGTTAACAAGATCAGTAGTCGTCATTGCAATTTCATATGAGGGAGAGGCATAAGCTAACATACTTTCTCTTTTTGGGTCATATGCACATATGATTGGAACTCTAGCAAGCATCCGCAACTACTAAAGATCATTAAGGTAAAACCCAACCATAGCATTAAAGCATCAAGTCCCCTTTTTCCCATACGCCACAACCCCCTTACTCGGGTTTATGCTTCTATCACTGAAGCAACCCACTATAAGTGAATCATGAATGTATTGCAACACCCTACAGCGACAATCCCTCACGCTTGCGTGACACGGAGGGCACAATAGGACATCAGCAAAATAAAACATACAACTCGTACCAATCTAGATCATCAATCAATCCAAAGACAAAAGATATCTACTCAAAACATCATAGGATGGCAACACATCATTGGAACATAATATGTGGCATAAAGCACCATGTTCAAGTATCGATTACAGCGGGGTGCGGGAGAGTGGACTGCGTAGAAGAGATGATGATGGTGATGATGATGGTGATGTTGCTGAAGACGATCTCCGCGGCGATGATTCCCCTCCCGATGGCACTATGGCGTCACCGAGAGAGAAGAGGAGAGGTCCTCCCCCTTGTGCTTCCACTAGTAGAAAAGCGGGCATCAGTCCCGGTTGGTAAGGCCCTTTAGTCCCGGTTTTTGAACCGGGACTAAAGGGTTGTTACTAATGCCTCCCCCCTCTAGTCCCAGTTCAAACTCGAACCGGGACTAAAGGTTGCGGCCACGTGGAGCTCCACCTTTAGTCCCGGTTGGTAACACCAACCGGGACTAAAGGAAATTTTATGATTTTTTTTGAATTTTTTTTGAAAATTGTTTTTGAATTTTTTTTTTATTTTCAAATTTCTGAATTTTTTTAACCTCTAATCTCTAATCACCACCCCTCATCACTGCTCAATTTATCCTCTAATCTCTAATCACGCCTCATCATTCCTAATCATCCAACTTCCCGAACGGTCACCCATCCTCCCACTCCCCCAGCCTGAGCACGCTTAACTTCCGGGTTCTATTCTCCCTCGTTTCCATGTCTGCACTTGTTGTTTTCCTGACAATAGTAAGATGCCAATCCTATTAACCCTCAGGAATTTTGAGTGAGCATGAAGTGACACATTTCACTGTTTGAGTTTGAAACTATTGTTTTAAAAAACAATAATTATTTAGTAACACTAATATTTCTTGAATAATTAGTTTGACCATTGTTTGACCACAGTTTGACCATAGTTGGACTAGATTTGACCAAAATTCAAAATAACTGAAATAATTATTTAGTAACACTAATATTCTAGAATAATTAGTTTGACCATTGTTTGACTATAGTTTGAAATTTTTTCGATTTTTTCCACTCTAGATCTTAAAAGCCCCGTAACTTTTTTTCTGTTAGGTTTTTGATGATTCTAAAAATGTTTAACGGGGTTCCCCCAATTAAATTTGGATGTAACTTTTTGAGTAGATGATTTTTCATATAAAAAACCTTTTTATCAGAGTTAGTATGCAAAAGTTATGTCCATTTTTACAAATTCTCGAGAGATTTTGCAAATAAGTCAAAATTCATATTTGCAAATTTTCCCAACAACTAGACCACATATCACATGCGAAACTTATTTTCTTTTATTTTTTTGACATTTTCATCATTTTCTTTTACTTTTTTAAAAACAG
>NC_041386.1:678160737-678174481 GCF_002162155.2 Triticum dicoccoides | reverse complement strand
GGGTAGAGTTTGCAAATGGGACCTTTAGTACCGGTTCGTGCCACGAACCGGTACTAATGCCTCAAACCCCATTAGTACCGGTTGGTGGCACGAACCGGGACTAAAGGTCTAACCCTTTAGTCCCGGTTCTTGGCACCAACCGGGACTAAAAGGTCCAGACAAACCGGGACAAATGGCCCACGTGGCCCCTGGGCGCATGAACCGGGACTAATGCCCCCATTAGTCCCGGTTCTAGACTGAACCGGGACTAATGGGCTAACCCGGGGTGGACCAAAGCCCCCTTTTCTACTATTGTTCCTCCTCCATGGCCTCCCCCCTAGATGGGGAGAGGTTCTCCCTCTGGTCCTTGGCCTTCATGGCGATGATGGCACCTCCAGGATCCTCCTCCATGGCCTCCGGTGACCATGGCCCCCTCCGGCATGGTTCTAGGGAGGGCCTTGATGGATTTTTCATGGCTACAGAGTGTTGCGGAGGGTGGAACTTCCGATCTAGGTTATTTCCTGAAGGTTTCTGTATTTATAGGAGAGGTTGGCGTTGATTTCAAGTCATGGAGACCTCCGGGCTGTCCACGAGGCAGGGGGCGCCCCAGGGGGGTGGGCGCCCCCCCCCCCACCCTCATGGGCAGCCCGTGACTCTTATGGCCCAATTCTTGCACTCCACGGGCTTCTTTTGGTCCATAAAAATTCATCAAAAATTGGCACGTCAATTGGACTCCGTTTGGTATTCCTTTTCTGTAAAACTCAAAAACAAGGAGAAAACAGAAACCGGGACTGGGCTCTACATTAATAGGTTAGTCCCAAAAATCATATAAAATAGCATATAAATGCATATAAAATATCCTACATGGATAATATAATAGCAGGAATACTTCATAAATTCTAGATACGTTGGAGACGTATCATGCTCCTTCAACAAAATATTTTCACGTGTGAGATACTTGTTTTGTATGCGAGCGAACTCAATCATCTTGAAAGATTCAATCTCTGTCGGGGTAAAAAGGTTGTGATGACGTTGAAGGATGTCTTCTTCTTTCGCCGTCGGAGCTTGGTCCTCCATGACCTTCTTGATCCTATCATCCTTGTTGATCTCCCCGGGTGCTTCCCTCTTCAGCTCCATCTTCATTAGCCAAGCATCGTTGCCTTCATTGTTGGAGGAGGGTGACGACATGATGCCTGGACTTGACAACTCTGACAGAAAATAGCTCGAAAAAAAACAGAGGATATTTTTGTGATACGGTGGTCAAAACCTTCGGGGGATTATATAATGAAATTTACCGACTAAAAGAAGTATCGTGCAAGAAAACGGAGTCCGGAGAGCACACAAGGTGCCCACGAGGTAGGGGGCATGCCCAAGGGGGTAGGGCGCGCCCTCCGCCCTCGTGGACGCCTCGTGTCCTTCCCGGACTACTTCTTATTTTCCTATTTTCTTAAATATTCCAAAACGGAGAAAAATTGCTATTAGAACTGTTTTGGAGTCGGTTTACTTACCGTACCACATACCTATTCCTTTTCAGAGTCTACAACATTCTGGAAAGTGTCCCTTATGTATTCCTCCGGGGTTACGGTTTCAATAACATTAGTTTCAACATTTATGGGATTACCTGAGATATAATGTTTGATTCTTTGACCATTCACCACCTTCGGACTTGTGCCTTCGAAGTTGTTGATTTTTATGGCACCGGAACGACAGACCTCCTCGATAACGTAAGGGCCTTCCCATTTAGAGAGAAGTTTTCCTGCAAAAAATCTTAAACGAGAGTTGTATAGCAAAACATAATCACCTACATTAAACTCACACTTTTGTATCCTTTTGTCATGCCATCTTTTAACTTTTTCTTTAAATGGTTTGGCATTCTCAAAGGCTTGAGTTCTCCATTCATCAAGTGAGCTAATGTCAAATAACCTCTTCTCACCGGCAAGTTTGAAATCATAATTGAGCTCTTTAATGGCCCAATATGCCTTATGCTCTAGTTCGACAGGTAAGTGACATTTTTTCCATAAACCATTTTATTTGGAGACATACCCATAGGATTTTTATATGCAGTTCTATAGGCCCATAATGCATCATCAAGTTTCTTGGACCAATTCTTTCTAGATCTATTAATAGTCTTCTGCAAAAATTAATTTGAGCTCTCTGTTACTCACTTCTACTTGACCACTAGACTGTGGGTGATATGGAGATGCTATTTTATGATTAACATCATATTTAGCAAGTATTTTATGGAAAGCACCATGAATAAAATGTGACAACCATAAGTCATTAGGTATCTAGGGACTCCAAACCTCGGAAAAATAACTTCTTTAAGCATCTTAATAGAGGTGTTATGATCAGCACTACTAGTTGGAATAGCTTCTACCCACTTAGTAACGTAATCAACAGCAACTAAAATATGTGTATACCCATTAGAGGAAGGAAACGGTCCCATATAATCAAAGCCCCAAACATCAAATGGTTCAATAACAAGTGAATAATTCATAGGCATTTCTTGACGTCTACTAATATTACCAATTCTTTGACATTCATCACAAGACAAGACAAACTTACGGGCATCTTTGATGAGACTAGGCCAATAAAAACCGGATTGCAATACCATATGCGCAGTTCTATCTCCAGCGTGGTGCCCTCCATAAGCCTCAGACTGACTCTTGCATAGGATATGTTCCTATTCATGCTCACGTACACATCATCTAATAACACCATCTACTCCTCCTTTATAAAGGTGTGGGTCATCCCAGAAATAATGTCTTAAATCATAGAAAAACGTTTTCTTTTGCTGGTATGTGAAACTAGGTGGTATAAATTTAGCAACAATGTAATTAGCATAATCAGCATACCATGGAACAGTACGAGAAGCATTTATGACAGCTAATCGTTCATCAGGAAAGCTATCATCAATAGGTAGTGGGTCATCAAGAACATTCTCTAGCCTAGACAAATTGTCTGCAACGGGGTTCTCAGCTCCCTTTCAATCATAATATGCAAATCAAATTCTTGTAGCAGGAGAACCCATCTAATAAGTCTAGGTTTAGCATCTTTATTTTCCATAAGATATTTAATAGCAACATGATTAGTGTGAACAGTTACTTTAGAATCTACAATATAAGGTCTGAACTTATCACAAGCAAATAAAACTACTATTTTTTTTCCAGTAATAGCCTAATTTCTCTGGGCACTGTCTAGAGTTTTACTAGCATATTTAATAACATTTAGTTTCTTATCAACTCTTTGTCCAAGAACAACACCTACAGCATAATTACTAGCATCACACATAATTTCAAAGAGTAAATTCCAATCAGGTGGCTGAACAATAGGTGCAGAAATCAAAGCTTTCTTAAGTATTTCAAATGCTTCTACACAATCATCATCGAAGACAAAAGGAATATCTTTTTGTAAGAGATTAGTCAGAGGCCTAGAGATTTTAGATAAGTCCTTAATGAACCTCCTATAAAAACCGGCATGACCAAGGAAACTTCTTATACCTTTAATGTCCTTGGGACACGGCATCTTTTCAGTAGCATCAACTTTAGCTTTGTCAACTTCAATACCTCTTTTAGAAATTTTATATCCCAAGACAATGCCTTCATTAACCATAAAGTGGCACTTCTCCCAATTCAAGACAAGACTAGTATCTTCACATCTCTGCAAAACTCGATTAAGGTTGCTCAAGCAATCATCAAAAGAAGATCCATAAATGGAGAAATCATACATGAAAACCTCAACAATCTTTTCACAAAAGTCAGAGAATATAGCCATCATGCATCTTTGAAAGGTAGCAGGTGCATTACATAAACCAAAAAGCATACGTCTATAGGCAAAAGTACCAAGAGGGCAGGTAAAAGTGGTCTTTTCTTAATACTCTTTTGACACAGGTATTTGAGAGAAACCAGAGTAACCATCTAGAAAGCAAAATTGTGTATGTTTGGATAATCTCTCTAGCATTTGATCAATAAAAGGTAAAGGGTAATGATCCTTTTTAGTAGCTTTATTTAATTTGCGGAAATTAGTTACCATCCTATAACCTGTAACAATTCTTTGTGGGATCAATTCATCTTTATCATTAGGAACAACAGTGATGCCTCCCTTCTTAGGGACACAATGGACAGGACTTACCCACTGACTATCAGCAACGGGATAAATTATAGCTGCCTCCAGAAGCTTTAGTATTTCTTTTCTTACCACTTCTTTCATCTTAGGATTTAACTGTCGTTGGTGGTCAACAACCGGTTTAGCGTCTTTCTCCAATTTTATCTTGTGCTGGCATAGAGTGGGACTAATGCCCTTAAGATCATCAAGAATATATCCAATCGCAACACGGTGCTTCTTCAGAGTTCTCAATAATTTCTCCTCTTCCTGTTCTGAAAGGTTAGCACTAATAATAACAGGATATATCTTCTTTTCATCAAGATAAGGATATTTAAGAGTATTAGGTAGTGGTTTAAGCTCAAACATGGGATCACCCTTGGGTGGTGGAGGATCCCCTAGAATTTCAACAAGCAAGTTGTGTTTCAAAATAGTTCCCTGTTTAAAGAATACTTCATCTATCTCCCTTCTTTCATTCATAAACATATGATTTTCATGGTATAGCAAATATTGTTCTAAAGGATCATTAGGAGGCACGGCAATAGAAGCAAGATCAATAATTTCATCCTTACTAAGCAATTCTTTATCATGGGGTTGTCTATGAAATTTAGCAAAATTAAACTCATGAGACATATCACCCAGACCAATCGTAACAATATCCTTTTCACAATCTATCCTAGCATTAACAGTATTCAAGAAGGGTCTACCAAATATGATGGGACAAAAGCTATCTTGTGGGGAACCAAGAACAAGAAAATCAGCAGGATATTTAACTTTCCCACACAATACTTCAATATCTCTAACAATCCCAACTGGTGAAATAGTATCTCTATTGGCAAGCTTAATTGTAACATCAATTTCTTCTATCTCAGCGGGTGCAATATCATGCATAATTTCTTTGTATAAGGAATGGGGTATTGCACTTGTACTAGCACCCATATCACATAAGCCATGATAGCAATGATCTCCTATTTGAACAGAAATAACAGGCATGCCTACAACAGGTCTATGTTTATTCTTAGTATCTGGTCTAGCAATTCTACCAGCTTCATCACAGAAGTAAATAACATGCCCATCAATATTATCATCCAAGAGATCTTTAACCATAGCGATACTAGGTTCAACTTAATTTGCTTAGATGGTGTAGGTGTTCTAGTATTACTCTTACGAACCGCAGTTGAAGCTTTAGCATGATCCTTTATCCTAACAGGGAAAGGTGGTTTCTCAATATAGGTAGTAGGAACAATATGATCTTTATAAGTTTCTTCAACTTTAATAGGTTCAACTACTTTTACTTCAATGGGAGGATTATATTTAAACCACTTCTCCTTAGGGAGGTCAACATGAGTAGCAAATGATTCATAGAAAGAAGCTACTATCTCAGAATCAAGTCCATATTTAGTGCTAAATTCACGAAAAGCATCGGTATCCATAAAAGAATTAACACAATCAAACTTAGGTGTTATACCTCACTCCTTACCTTCATCGAGATCTCAATCTTCAGAGTTGCATTTAATTCTTTCCAATAAATCCCATCCGAATTCAATAGTCTTCATCATAAAAGATCCAGTACAAGAAGTATCGAGCATGGAGCGGTTATTAAGAGAAAGACGGGCATAAAATTTTTGAATAATAATTTCTCTTGAGAGCTCATGATTGGGGCATGAATATAACTTTGACTTAAGCCTCCCCCAATCTTGAGAGATGCTTTATCCTTCACGAGGCCAAAAATTATATATATATATATATATATATATATATATATATAATTACGATCACGATGAACAAGATGCATAGGATAAAAATTCTGAAGAAATTCCAATTTCAATCGGTTGTAGTTCCATGATCCCATATCATCACATAGCATAAACCATGTCAACGCCTTTCCCTTCAAAGATAAAGGGAAGACCTTCTTCTTGATAACATCCTCAGGCATACCTGCAAGCTTAAATAATCCACAACCTTCATCCACATAGATTAGGTTGAAATCGGGGTGCAATTTTCCATCTCCTGTAAAAGGATTAGCTAGCAGTTTCTCTATCATACCCGAAGGAATTTCAAAGTAGACATTTTCAGTAGGTTCAGTAGGTTGAGGAGCAACTCTTTTCTCTACTGGTCGGGGTGAAGATACCCCGAACAAGCCCCTCAAAGGATTATGTTCCACTTTCCAAGGGCGCTTCCCTCCCTGGAAACGGTGCCAGAAAAGAGTCTTGATGACCCAAAAGTGTAGGGGATCTGTCATAGTCATTTCGATAAGTAAGAGTGTCAAACCGAAGGAGGAGGAGAAGGAAATGACAAGCGGTTTTCAGTAAGATTTTCTCTACAAGCATTGAAATGTTCGGTAACAAATAGTTTTGTGATAAGGTAACTTGTAACGGACAACAAGTAATGAAAGTAAATAAGGTGTAGCAAGATGTCCCAATCCTTTTGTAGCAAAGGACAATCCTGGACAAGTTCTTATATAGAGAAAAGCGCTCCCGAGGACATATGGGAATTATCATCAAGCTAGTTTTCATCACGCTCATATGATTCACGTTCGTTACTTTGATAATTTGATATGTGGGTGGACCGGTGCTTGGGTACTGCCCTTTCTTGGACAAGCATCCCACTTATGATTAACCCCTATTGCAAGCATCCGCAACTACAAAAGAAGTATTAGGGTAAACCTAACCATAGCATGAAATATATGGATCCAAATCAGCCCCTTACGAAGCAACTCATAAACAGGGTTAAAGTTTCTATCACTCTAGCAACCCATCATCTACTTATTACTTCCCAATGCCTTCCTCTAGGCCCAAACAATGGTGAAGAGCCATGTAGTCGACGTTCACATAACACCAGTAGAGGAGAGACAACATACATCTCATCAAAATATCAAACGAATACCAAATTCAAATGACTACTTATAGCAAGACTTCTCCCATGTCCTCAGGAACAAACGTAACTACTCACAAATCATATTCATGTTCATAATCAGAGGGGCATTGATATGCATTAAGGATCTGAACATATGATCTTCCACCGAATAAACCAACTAGCATCAACTACAAGGAGTAATCAACACTACTAGCAACCCACAGGTACCAATCTGAGGTTTTGGGACAAGGATTGGATACAAGAGATGAACTAGGGTTTGAGAGGAGATGGTGCTGGTGAAGATGTTGATGGAGATTGACCCCCTCCCGTTGAGAGGATCGATGGTAATGATGACGATGATGATTTCCCCCTCCCGGAGGGATGTTTCTCCGGCAGAACAGCTCCGCCGGAGCCCTAGATTGGTTCCGCAAAGGTTCCGCCTCGTGGCGGCGGTGTTTCGTCCCGAAAGCTTTCTTATGATTTTTTCCAGGGTAAAAGACTTCATATAGCAGAAGATGGCCACCGGAAACCTGCCAGGGGGCCCACGAGGCAGGGGGCACGCCCAGGGGTGTAGGGCGCGCCCCACCCTCGTGGCCAGGGTGTGGCCCTCTTTGGTACTTTCTTTGCCCAGTATTTTTTATTAATTCCAAAAATAACTTTCGTGGAGTTTCAGGACTTTTGGAGTTGTGCAGAATAGGTCTCTAATATTTGCTCCTTTTCCAGCCCAGAATTCCAGCTGTCGGCATTCTCCCTCTTCATGTAAACCTTGTAAAGTAAGAGAGAATGGGCATAACATTGTGACATAACGTGTAATAACAGCCCATAACGCAATAAATATCGATATAAAAGCATGATGCAAAATGGACGTATCAATTAGCACAGACATTTGCAGATATAGTATTTACTCTTCAAACAACACTTATCTTTCCAACTGATATGAAAACAGAGGATATAAGCTATTTGTGGTGAATAAGCATAGACATTTGTTGATATAGTATTTATTCTTCAAACAACACTGATCTTACCAAGTGGAAAGCAGAGTAAATATAAACTTCTTGTGGGGAATTAGCATAGACATTTGTGAGCACCGCCCCGAGGAACCAGGAGTATTAGACTCCTATCAAATGTAAGTATAATGCTATTTGATGATGAAATGCATAAATCTGTAAATGTTGTCAGTCGTGAATATTAGCTTATAGTACATTTGTGTGTGCATATATTTGAAGGTTTTGTTAGTAATAGCTAAGTCATTCTAGCTGGTAGGATTTATATAATGCTAAGACCTATGAGTATTTATCTATTTTTCAACTGTTTTTGAACTAAATGGCCCTGGTGCAGCCATTGATACACTATGCATGGGTTCAACTCATGCAACTTGATATGTAACAGGAACTGCTATTGTATATAAGCGATGGACATATTACTATTTTTGATTAGTCCTATTATTTTTGTTTTTGCCTATTTTCAATATTAAATTTTGTTGACCTTCTATGTGCTAAGCTCATACATGTGGTGCTTACCAGGGGAACTTTTGTTTCTATTTTTGATTGATCTCCACAACACTTAAAGTAGATAAGTTTCAGGGAAGACAACGGAGGCGAGATTGGACGCTTACAGCACGGCAATGTCGAGCATAAGTCAAGCCAGACTGAAAGTAGATGAGGTTAGTGCCACCACAACACTTAAATTCTAGTCAAATCATTGCTTCTATGTTTCCCTTGTCAACGGTGGTGGTTAAATATGATTCAATGTAGCAAAGCAATTAAATTCTAGTCCAATCATTGCATCTATTTTTCCCTTGTCAATAATGGTGTTTAAATATGATTCAATGTATCGCCCATAAAATCTTGTGAATTTCTTGCTCAAAGTAAACTTGGGTATACTACTTGTTTGGATAATCCAAATCGCTGATGATAATGTTTTTTTCATTATAGGTACCAATGTTCATAGACATGTTGAAGATGTCGTATATGAAAAAATATAAAAAAAATACCTGATGTAAAGCTGACTTGTGAAAGAGATTAATTGAAATGAAGGTGAGGACCGTTGAAACTGAGGTTAATTGTAAAGCTGACTTGTCAAACAACTTAATTGAACCGAAGGTAACGACATGTGAAACTGATAGGTTAATTGAACCAAAGACCTGGGATTGTGTCACATAAAAAATCATTGGAGATAGGATGTATTTGTAGCACCAATGATGGCTGCCTCTAAGTAGGTTTCGGACTCCGGTAGTAATCTAAATATGATTTGGAGTCATGTAAGGAAGCCAGCGAAGGGCGCCCGTCCTTTCCTTCATCAATACGGGCCGGCGGCTTCATTTGTTTTGGAAATTAAAAAATAGAAATATGGGACGGCTGGTGTACGTCTATTTGTTTGATTTGCTCAAACGTACAAAAACCTCATAACGGGACAAAATAAAGCGAAATCTAACTGAGAATACCTACTCCCTTTAATAGTAGGTATAGACTAGGTATAGGTTTGAATGCTCGAGTTCTCTTCGTGCAGGTCTTGGCTTTGATAAGTTAGATTGAAGCACACAAACTTGAGCTTAGTGGGACAATTTTGGAGTTGGTGCTTTTAAAGTGAGGGAATAAAAAACCGAAGATATGAAGGGTCAGTGGTTGGGCCCACAAGACAAAGCACAAGAATTGACATAAAACGTATACAATGGACAAAGCAAAAAACCCTCCCCATGCAGCAAACCCTTGAGATCCCTAGGAAGATTAAAATGTGGCATTTTGACTCGAGTGAATATTTTTCTTTTTGAGTGAATATTGGTGTGTTAGAAACAATTAGCTGGGAGATCATAACCTTCTTTGTTACCGAAATAGTTATAAACAGACAGAATGACTTTGTCATTGCCATCAAATCTGTATATGGCTCCCCTTATGAAGAAGAAAAACAATCTTTTATTTCTGAATAACATGTCATGTTTCTAAATAGGTCCAGGGCCGGCCCTGGTGTATGGCCGGTTGGGTGAAGGCCCAAGGCCCAGGCTGGAGGGGGGTCCATGATGTAGTATACATATATAGTATAGCCCAGCAAAAAATAGGTGGAAAAAATTACGAAAGAAAAGAAACAAGATGGGCTAGGCCCATCAGATAGCTAGCGATTAGCGACGCATCATGCGGCGTGATTCATGCCAGATGTGAGGTGGCATGGTTGCTCCTTTTCCAAATGTCTCTGTTGCGTATGGGATCCTCTTAACAGTGCATGTGACTGTAGCCTCAGCTCAAAGAAGTTTCTCTAAACTGAAACTAGTGAAAAATTATTTGAGGTCAACTATGTTGTAAGATAGATTGAATGGCTTGGTTATGTGTTGCATTGAGAAGGATATCTTGGACAATGTTGATCTTGATTGTGCCCTTAATGACTTTGCATCAAGAAACGCCTGAAGAAACTTTTTCTGAAGCACTAAACTAGTATTGTTGTTGATGGAGACAGTCGAATTTGGTTCTTATTTGAAGTAATCATAACATGTTAGTTTCATTTTTCTATGTTTTTAGTATTTTTGTCGTAATATGGCATTCACTAGTGCAGAACCGGGCTATAGCTCTGGTTCGTAAGGGCCTTTAGTGTCGGTTCTATAACCGGCACTAAAGGGTGGGGACTAAAGGTCCCCACTTTAGTACCGGTTCTGCACGAACCGCCGCTAAAGGGACACCACGTGGCACGAACCAGGGCCAGGTGTGGGGAGACCTTTAGTACTGGTTAGTAACACCAACCGGTACTAATAAGTTTGGGGGGTTTTGGTTTTATTATTTATTTTTCCTTTAATTTTGTGTTTTCCATTTAATTCTTTTTCGTTTGCTGGTATTTTACGATACTACGTATTGTACACATTATATATATATATATATATATATATATATATATATATATATATGTATATATATATATATAGACGGTCTATTCTGCTAATATTAGCAGAATAACTATTCTGCACACCACTTCCGAACTGCACGCTGAACGCAAGTACACGTCATTCTTTGAACCAAGTGTGTTGCAGTACTTACACGAGTGAACTTCTTGTCGAAAAAACTGCACGCGTTATTTTTTTGGTACTGTTTTCGCTCTAATTTTTTAACCGTTTATCGGAATGAGGCGTGTTATATACCGTTGAAAAGCTATGGATTAGGCACAACTTCGACATGTTGAACACTTTTCGAGATTCCACACGGTTTAAGAGCAGTTTTGAAAATGGTGCGGCCCATGACGAGTGGCAGCGAGCGTTTTTTCACGATTTCTTCTAAACTGCTTGTTGGAATTAAGCAAACTATATGCCATTGGATAGATATCGTCGAGGCGCATCTTTTTCATATATAAAATTTTCTCTAATTCCTTACGGTTTAAGAGCAGTTTCAAATTTACTAAAATCGTGGAATTCTGTTTTTCAATTTTTTTCAAATTTTCGGTACTGTTTTAGCTCCAGTTTTTGAACTGTTTGTCGAAACAAGGCGTATGACACGCCGTTGGAAAGCTACAGATAAGGCGCAACTTTCATATGTTGGAATATTTTTTGAGATTCCTTACGGTTTTTAGTTAATTTTAAAAATCGTGCGGCTGACGACGGGAGGCAGCGGCACTTTTTCATGGAATTTTTGCAAACCGCTGGTCGAAATGATTGAAATTATATGCCGTTGGAAAGATAACGACGAGGCGCAACTTCTACATGTAGAACACTCTCTCTGATTCCTTACGGTTTAATAGCAATTTTGATTTTTAACGAAAATGCGGACACTATTTTTTCGCGACCCAATATCGTCGTATGTACTGCATCAGACAGAAAACCGCACTGCTTTCAGACCAAAAAACCGCACTTCATCAAACCGACAAGTGCACTGCATGTTTTCTTTTTTGTGGTATGTAAATTTCCCAAACGAGGTAGCAAACGGCACTTCTTTAGACCAAAACCTGCACTTCATCAGACGGATAAGTGCACTGCATGATTCCTTTTTTGTGGGACGTAAATTTTCCCAAACGAGGTATTCAAACCGCACTTCTTTAGACTAAAATCCGCACTTCATCAAACAGACAAGTGCACTGCATGATTTCTTTTTTGTGGGACGTAAATTTTTCCACTTTTCCAAATGAGGTGGAGTGCACTTCATGTCGAGCGTTGGTGAACCTCAATACTATGAAAAGTGAACCTCGAGACTACTGTAAACGGGCCGTGACACTACCGAAAGTGAACCGCTTGAGGTCTTTCCAAACTCAATATTATTTACATGCGTAGAACGCCCGAGTGGACCGCAGGGACTGAGCAAGTGAACCACATGTAATGAGAAGTGAGCTGCTTTCCGAAGTATTTTTGTTTCGGAAAACCACGAAGGAGTTTTATGGCGAACTTCGTGAGAGAACAAAGTGAACTTCAAAATTACCATGTGCTATATCGAACAGAGAGTACTGCAAACAGAAAGTCATGCAGTTTTTTCGCCATCTCCCTAACATATTTTGCACTTCACATTGGGCTATGGATTTTGTATCAGACAGAAAATCGCACTGCAATGTCGAATGGAGAGTACTACAAACGCTTATCTGCTACTGTTTTTTGATACAAAGCGAGTGCACTTCACAATCAAAGAAAAAGCAAACCTCGACACAATATTAAGTGAACCGTGACAAAAGTTTAAGTTAATCGCATTACTATTTTTTCATGTCCTTAACATCTTTGCATTTCACATTTGGAATGGCAACACACTCGAAACTTAACCACAACATGCTCGAAGCTGGACCAGATTACTGTAAGTCAACCACATTTTTTTTGAGATAAATAACAAGAAATTCAGCATGCACACGAACTGCAGTATGAGACGGGGTGAAACGAACTGCAATGCTCCCAGAATGACAAGGGGACTTCAAAAATAAATCCACAATCTTTCGTTAAACGGAATCCGATCGCCGGCACACTACATGTCCGCCCCCACAGCACTGCACATGTGGTGCCCATAGGATTGCAACCAAGATTTAATCTACAAATCGGTCTCTGAAAATTTACTGAAGATTCTTCAAATAGAAAATACAAAGCACTTGGGTCCCTGTTGACCCCCGCACTAGCGCCAGCAAACTTTGCTAGGGAAACCGAACTGCATGCCGCGGCTGGAGGTACAATGAATCACGATGGCGACCGAACTAGAATAGAGAGGAGGCGGCGATCGAACTAGGGAGCGTCGGAGCAGGGTGTCGTGGGGAGCTGGGCAGGCGCAAAGAGCGGAGGCAGCGTGGGGAGTTGGGCTGGTGGCGTGGGCAGCCGAGGCCGCACCGACCGGTGGTGCAGGATGGACTACGGCGTCCGTGCCTCAATGGAGGTGGAGGGCAGCGGCCGGGATCCGCGGCCATGCACGGATGAACTGCAGGGAAGGGGTGTGTGGAGCTGGAGCTTGTGTGAGGTGAGAGCGGACCGGGGAAAAGCACAAGACGGATCTGGAGAAGGCGGATCGCGGAAGGTAGTGGATGGCTGGATCCATCGGCAGCCCCTCGCGGGAGCCCATGGCTGGCCGGATCCGGTGTTGGCTCATCGGGGGGAGGCCGTGGAGGGCTTAGTCAACACGTAGAGATGGACGGGAGAAGCACCAGGGGAGAGAGGAGGGGCACGATGGCGTGGGGCGGGGACGCCATGTTGGGAGGTGGTGGTAGGGGACTGGAGCGCCCGGAGGGGAGCATGGAGGTCGGACATGGCACCTCTGTGGGAGAAGGTGGAGGGGAAGGTGGAGGTTGGAACGCGGCCGTGCAGATCCAGAGGATGGCGGATCTGGTCGTGAGGATCCTGGATCCGTCATGGGTGGAGGCCGGCGGTTGGAGGGGG
>NC_041386.1:678122645-678160396 GCF_002162155.2 Triticum dicoccoides | reverse complement strand
TTGGGCGGGGAAGAATGGTGGTGGAGGTGGAGGAGGTCCTGGGGGCTGGGGAGGAAGAGATGTGGTGCGTGGGTAGGTGGGCTGGGGTTGACCTGATTGCATTGCGAGGTGTTAGCAGAATAAGCGTGTTTGATGTGCAGAATAAGGTCTTAAGGGGTGTTATCATAATAGACCCACCCTATATATATATATATATATATATATATATATATATATATATATATATATATATATCATCGAATGTCTCACAACCACACCATTATTCACACATACACATGTATATATATATACAGTTTTTCCTACATGTTGCCTTTAGAGCCAGTGGCATTTGCCTTGGTGCCTTTAGAGCCAGTGGCATTTGCCTTGGTGCCTTCGGAGCACGATGAAAATTGGGAGTAGATCATTGGGGCGGTAGCTCGTAATAGGATTCCCCTTTGGGATCTATGGCCTCGTCGAGCAAAAATCCCGCTATTTCCTCTTGAAGTGCTCGTATGCGCTCCTCTGGTAGGAGCTTCTCTCGCACCGATTTGAGCATTTAAGAAGGAGATCAATATGCATGTGCATTAGTTATGTGACTAGATATCTATAATGATGTAAAAATTGTGAATATTGTTCTGTCAAATGCACCCATAGTTGTCTATCAGTTTTGGTCCTTTCGGACGTCATCGTGCGAATGTTCTCGAAAAGATAGTATGCACACACATCAGTCCCCTCCGCCTACTTCAGGGCCTTTACGAGAATAGAATTTAATCAGATAATAATTAATCAAGCATGATAATTAATGGTATTGAAACTAGAATTAAAGAGATGCATTGTAGCTAGCTAGTACTACTTAATTAATTATACCTTGGGTCGAAACCAATACAACTTTTCTCTCCATTCGCCTGGAACCTCCTTCGAATTCCTGAACTTTTCCCAAGCCCTGCCCGCCGGCAAAGAAAATTAATAAACGAGTTATTAAATAGTTGATATCAGGAAATGACGAACTAAAGAGGCCGACATATAGTTAATAATGATTGAAATTACGTGTCGACTATCCCCTTCACGGTTGGGTAGTCTCTTTTTCTTAAGTAGTGAGTCCAGTACTTCAACTGTTCCATCGTCAACTTTAATGATCAACAAGATCCAATGGTAACTGCATGCACACACACGTTTGCATGTCTTAATGAAGCGGGCATGTGCATAACACTCATCATTGGTAGTAATAATTATTAACATCTAGCTAGCTAGTAAGTAAAAACAGAATTTGTAGTACAAGACACTGTGACTCACAAGAAGTTGTAAGGAAGTAGTATATCTTCATTGGTATTGAGGCGCTTCAAGAACTCTAGCATGTTTTTCTCTACATCTGCTTGATACCATGGATATTTCCATGTTTCTTCATTAACGGTATTTGGGTCAATGAACCCAATGCCATAGCGTCCACCTTTTTTCATTTCATACATCTTCATCCTGCATAATACCACAGAAAAGAATATAGTGAGGATAATTACAGGTAATGATCAATCAATGAGCACTGCAGCTTGCTTGAGACTTAAATTACAGAAAGAAATCACTTACAGACAATAACAACTGACGAGAGATTTGTCGAGTGCGTCTTGATTGAATAACTGAAATAGTTCTGAATACTCAATGGACAGAGCTAGTTTATGGAAGTAATACTCTTCCTTGACTTTCACCATGAGGGACTCTTGATTGGTACTCTTGTTATTTTCATGTACCAATCATGCAATTCATACATTCTCGTTGTTAGTTTCTTGACCTCCTTGATACGTCCATTTTGCATAATGCTTTTATATCAATATTTATTCCATTATGGGCTGTTATTACACGTTATGTCACAATACTTATGGCTATTTTCTCTTATTTTACAAGGTTTACATGAAGAGGGGGAATGCTGGCAGCTGGGTGTCTGAGCTGGAAAAGGAGAAAATATTGGAGACCTATTCTCCACAGCTCCAAAAGTCTTGAAACTCCATGAAAGTTATTTTTGGAATTAATAATAATTATTCAGCGGAAGAAACACCTGAGAGGGGCCACCCACCGTCCACGAGGGTGGGGGGCGTGCCCACCCTTACAGGGCGCGCCCCCTGCCTCGTGGGCCACCTGGCAGCCCTCCGATGCCCATCTTCTGCTATATGAAGTCTTTTACCTTGGAAAAAATCATAAGCAAGCTTACGGGACGAAACTCCGCCGCCACGAGGCGGATCCTTGGTGGATCCAATCTAGGGCTCCGGCGGAGCTGTTCTGACGGGGAAACTTCCCTCCGGGAGGGGGAAATCATCATCATCATCATCATCACCAATGATCCTCTCATCCGGAGGGGGTCAATCTCCATCAACATCTTCACCATCATCATCTCCTCTCAAACCCTAGTTCATCTCTTGTATCCAATCTTTGTACCAAAACCTCAGATTGGTACCTGAGGGTTGCTAGTAGTGTTGATTACTCGTTGTAGTTGATGCTAGTTGGTTTATTTGGTGGAAGATCATATGTTCAGATCCTTAATGCATATTAATACCCCTCTGATTATGAACATGAATATGCTTTGCGAGTAGTTATGTTTGTTCCTGAGGACATGGGAGAAGTCTTGCTATTAGTAGTCATGTGAATTTGGTATTCGTACGATATTTTGATGACATGTATGTTGTCTCTCCTCTAGTGGTGTTATGTGAATGTCAACTACATGACACTTCATCATTATTTGGGCCTAGAGGAAGGCATTGGGAAGTAATAAGTAGATGATGGGTTTCTAGAGTGACAGAAGCTTAAACCCTAGTTTATGCATTGCTTCGTAAGGGGCTGATTTGGATCCATATGTTTCATGCTATGGTTAGGTTTACCTTAATACTTCTTTTGTAGTTGCGGATGCTTGCAATAGGGGTTAATCATAAGTGGGATGCTTGTCCAAGAAAGGGCAGTACCCAAGCACCGGTCCACCCACACATCAAATCATCAAAGTAACGAACGCGAATCATATGAGAGTGATGAAAACTAGCTTGACGATAATTCCCATGTGTCCTCGGGAGCGTTTTTCTCACTATAAGAACTTGTCCAGGCTTGTCCTTTGCTACAAAAGGTATTGGGCCACCTTGCTGCACCTTATTTACTTTCATTGCTTGTTACCGATTACAAATTATCTTATCACAAAACTATCTGTTACCTACAATTTCAGTGCTTGCAGAGAATACCTTACTGAAAACTGCTTGTCATTTCCTTCTGCTGCTCGTTGGGTTCGACACTCTTACTTATCGAAAGGACTTCGATAGATCCCCTACACTTGCGGGTCATCAAGACTCTTTTCTGGTGCCATTGCCGGGGAGTGAAGCGCCTTCGGTGAGTGGAACTTGGTAAGGAAACATTTATATAGTATGCTGAAATTTACAGTCACTTGTTACTATGGAAACTAATACTTTGAGGGGCTTGTTCGGGGTATCTTCACCCCAACCAGTAGAGCAAAGAGTTTCTCCTCAACCTACTGAACCTACTAAAAATGTTTACTTTGAAATTCCTTCGGGTATGGTAGAGAAACTGCTAGCTAATCCCTTTGCAGGAGATGGAACATTGCATCCCGATTTACACCTTATCTATGTGGATGAAGTTTGTAGATTATTTAAGCTTGCAGGTATGCCCGATGATATTGTTAAGAAGAAGATCTTCCCTTTATCTTTAAAGGGATATGCATTGACATGGTATAGGCTATGTGATGATATGGGATCCTGGGACTATAAACGATTGAAATTGGAATTTCACCAGAAATTTTACCCTATGCATCTTGTTCATCGTGATCGCAATTATATATATAATTTTTGGCCTCGCGAAGAGAAAGTATCGCTCAAGCTTGGGAGGCTTAAGTCAATGTTATATTCATGCCCCAATCATGAGCTCTCAGGAGAAATGATCATTCAAAAATTTTATGCTCGGCTTTATCTCAATAATTGCACCATGCTCAATACTTCTTGTGCTGGTTCTTATATGATGAAGACTATTGAATTCAAGTGGGATTTATTGGAAATAATTAAATGCAACTCTGAAGATGGGATTCCGACGATGGTAAGGAGTCAGGTATGACACCTAAGTTTGACTGTGTTAAATCTTTTATGGATACCGATGCTTTTCATGGATTTAGCACTAAATATGGACATGACTCTGAGATAGTAGCTTCCTTCTGTGAATCATTTGCTGCTCATGTTGATCTCCCTAAGGAGAAGTGGTTTAAATATAATCCTCCCACTGAAGTAAAAGTAGTTGCACTTGTTACAGATGAAGAAAAAGTTATCACTTATGATGATCCTATTGTTCCTACTACTTATGTTGAGAAACCACCTTTCCCTGTTAGGATAAAGGATCATGCTAAAGCTTCAACTGTCGTTCGTAAGAGTAATACTAGAACATATACACCTCCTGAGCAAATTAAAGTTGAACCTAGTATTGCTATGGTTAAAGATCTCTTGGCCGATAATATTGATGGCCATGTTATTTATTTTTGTGATGAAGTTGCTAGAATTTCTAGACCTGATGCTAAGAAACATAGACCTGTTGTAGGCATGCCTGTTATTTCTGTTAAAATAGGAGATCATTTTTATCATGGATTATGTGATATGGGTGCTAGTGCTAGTACAATACCTCATTCCTTATATAAAGAAATTATGCATGACATTGCACCTGCTGAGATAGAAGATATTGCTGTTACAATTAAGCTTGCCAATAGGGATACTATTTCACCAATTGGGATTGTTAGAGATGTTGAAGTCTTGTGTGTGAAAGTTAAATATCCTGCTGATTTTCTTGTTCTTGGTTCCCAACAAGATGACTTTTGTCCCATTATATTTGGTAGACCCTTCATGAATACTGTTAATGCTAAGATTGATTGCGAAAAGGATGTTGTTACGATTGGCTTAGGAGATATGTCTCATGAGTTTAATTTTGCTAAATTTCATAGACAACCCCATGATAAAGAATTGCCTAGTAAGGATGAAATTATTGGTCTTGCTTCTATTGCTGTGCCTCCTACTGATCCGTTAGAACAATATTTGCTAGACCATGAAAATGATATGTTCATGAATGAAAGAAGGGAAATAGATGAAGTATTCTTTAAGCAGGGACCTATTTTGAAACACAACTTGCCTCTTGAAATCCTAGGGGATCCTCCTCCACCCAAGGGTGATCCCGTGTTTGAGTTTAAACCATTACATGATACTCTTAAATATGGTTATCTTGATGAAAATGAGATATATCTTGTCATTATTAGTGCTAACCTTTTAGTGCAAGAAGAGGAAAGATTATTGAAAACTCTGAAGAAGCACCATGCTGCTATTGGATATACTCTTGATTATCTTAAGGGCGTTAGTCCCATTCTATGCCAACACAAAATAAAATTGGAGGAAGACGCTAAACCAGTTGTTGATCACCAACGACGGTTAAATCCTAAGATGAAAGAAGTGGTAAGAAAGGAAATACTAAAGCTCCTTGAGGCAGGTATAATTTATCCCATTGCTGACAGTCAGTGGGTAAGTCATGTCCATTGTGTTCCTAAGAAGGGAGGTATTGCTGTTGTTCCTAATGATAAAGATGAATTGATCCTGCAAAGAATTATTACAGGTTATAGGATGGTAATTGATTTCCGCAAATTAAATAAAGCTACTAGGAAAGATCATTACCCTTTACCTTTTATTGATCAAATGCTAGAAAGACTATCCAAACATACACATTTTTGCTTCCTATGATGGTTATTCTGGTTTCTCTCAAATACCTGTGTCAGCTCAGGATCAAGAAAAGACCACTTTTACTTGCCCTTTCGGTACCTTTTCTTCTAGATGTATGCCTTTTGGTTTATGTAATGCACCTGCTACCTTTCAAAGATGCATGATGGCTATATTCGACTTTTGTGAAAATATTTGTGAGGTATTCATGGATGATTTCTCCATTTATGGATCCTCTTTTGATGATTGCTTGAGCAACCTTGATCGAGTTCTGCAGAGATGTGAAGATACTAGTCTCGATTTGAATTGGGAGAAGTGCCACTTTATGCTTAATGAAGGCATTGTCTTGGGGCATAAAATTTCTAAAAGAGGTATTGAAGTTGATAAGGCTAAGATTGATGCTATTGAAAAGATGCCGTGTCCCAAGGACATTAAAGGTATAAGAAGTTTCCTTGGTCATGCCGGTTTTTATAGGAGGTTCATTAAGGACTTTTCTAAAAAAATAGGCCTCTGACTAACATATTGCAAAAAGATATTCCTTTTGTCTTCGATGATGATTGTGTAGAAGCATTTGAAATACTTAAGAAAGCTTTTACTTCTGCACCTATTGTTCAGCCACCTGATTTGAACTTACCCTTTGAAATTATGTGTGATGCAAGTGATTATGTTGTAGGTGTTATTCTAGGGCAAATAGTCGATAAGAAATTAAATGTTATTCAATATGCTAGTAAAACTCTAGACACTGCCCAGAGAAATTATGCTACTACTGAAAAAGAATTCTTAGCAGTTGTATTTGCTTGTGATAAGTTCAGACCTTATATTATTGATTCTAAAGTAACTATTCACACTAATCATGCTGCTATTAAATATCTCATGGAAAAGAAAGATGCTAAACCTAGACTTATTAGATGGGTTCTCTTGCTCCAAGAATTTGATTTGCATATTATTGATAGAAAGGGAGCTGAGAACCCCGTTGCAGACAACTTGTCAATGTTAGAGAATTTTCTTGATGAACCACTACCTATTAATGATAGCTTTCCTGATGAACAATTAGCTGTCATAAATGCTTCTCGTACTTCTCCATGGTATGCTAATTATGCTAATTACATTGTTGCTAAATTCATACCACCTAGCTTCACATACCAGCAAAAGAAAAGGTTCTTCTATGATTTAAGACATTACTTCTGGGATGACCCACACCTTTATAAAGAAGGAGTAGACGGTGTTATCAGACGTTGTGTACCTGAGCATGAACAGGAACAGATCCTACGCAAGTGTCACTCCGAGGCATATGGAGGACACCACGCTGGAGATAGAACTGCACACAAGGTATTGCAATCCGGTTTTTATTGGCCTACTCTCTTCAAAGATGCCCGTAAGTTTGTCTTGTCTTGTGATGAATGTCAAAGAATTGGTAATATTAATAGACGTCAAGAAATGCCTATGAAATATTCTCTTGTTATTGAACTGTTTGATGTTTGGGGCTTTGATTATATGGGACCGTTTCCTGCCTCTAATGGGTATACACATATTTTAGTTGTTGTTGATTGCGTTACTAAGTGGGTAGAAGCTATCCCAACTACTAGTGTTGATCATAACACTTCTATTAAGATGCTTAAAGAAGTTATTTTCCCGAGGTTTGGAGTCCCTAGATACTTAATGACTGATGGTGGTTCACATTTTATTCATGGTTCTTTTTGTAAAATGCTTGCTAAGAATGATGTTAATCATAGAATTGCATCTCCATATCACCCACAGTCTAGTGGCCAGGTAGAATTGAGTAATAGAGAACTCAAATTAATTTTGCAAAAGACTGTTAATAGATCTAGAAAGAATTGGTCGAAGAAACATGATGATGCATTATGGGCTTATAGAACTGCATATAAGAATCTTATGGGTAAGTCTCCATATAAAATGGTTTATGGAAAAGCATGTCACTTACCTCTCGAACTTGAACATAAGGCATATTGGGCCATTAAAGAGCTCAATTATGATTTCAAACTTGCCGGTGAGAAGAGGCTATTTGATATAAGCTCACTTGATGAATGGAGAACCCAAGCCTACAAGAATGCCAAACTATTTAAAGAAAAATTTAAAAGATGGCATGACAAAAGGATACAAAAGCGTGAATTTAACGTAGGTGATTATGTTTTGCTTTTCAACTCTCGTTCAAGATTTTTTGCGGGAAAACTTCTCGCTAAATGGGAAGGCCCTTACATTATCGAGGAGATCTATCATTCCGGTGCCATAAAAATCAACAACTTCGAAGGCACAAAACCAAAGGTGGTGAACGGTCAAAGAATCAAACATTGTATCTCTGGTAATACTATAAATGTTGAAACAAATGTTATTGAAACCGTAACCCCGGAGGAACACATAAGAGACACTTTCCAGAATGGTTCAAACTCCGAAAAGGAATAGGTATGTGGTACGGTAAGTAAACCGACTCCAAAACAGTACTAATAGCAATTTTTCTCTGTTTTGGAATATTTAAGAAAATAGGAAAATAAGAAGTAGTCCGGGAAGGACACGAGGCTTCCACGAGGGTGGAGGGCGCGCCCTACCCCCCTGGGCGCGCCCCCTGCCTCGTGGGCACCTTGTGTGCTCTCAGGACTCCGTTTTCTTGCAAGATACTTCTTTTCACCGGTAAAAATTCATTATAAAATCTCCCGAAGGTTTCGACCACCGTATCACGCAAAAATCTTTTGTCTTTGTTCCGAGCTATTTTTCTTACAGATCTAGAGCACCATGACATCTCCAAGCGCTCCCAAGGACAAGTTTTTCGATAGGGTCATCAACCCCTATCTCGCGGAGGTGTTGCATCACCCTCAAACCATCACTAGTAGAAAAACACCTAATAGTCCCGGTTCGTAAGGGCCTTTAGTCCCGGTTCATGAACCGGGACTAATGGGTCGTTACTAATACCTCCACCCATTAGTCCCGGTTCAAACACGAACCGGGACCAATGTTCCTCCACGTGGCCCTGTGCGCCGAGCCCAGTCAGGTGGCCTTTGGTCCCGGTTGGTGGTACCAACCGGGACCAAAGGGCATCCACGCGTCAGCATTCCAGTGGCTGGGGTTTTTGTTTTTTTTTTAAAGGAGGGGGGGTTGGGGGGTTTTTGGGGATTAATTTAGGTGTTTCATATATTGTGTTAGCTAGCTAATTAATAGAGAGAAGTGTCCTCTCTTATGTCCGTGCTTGGTCGATGCTACGTACTATATATACATAAGTGATAGAGAGAACCATTGAGTAAAGAAGTTCGTCATGCATACCGAGAGAAGTGATCGATCGAACTCTCCTTCTCCGAGAGATTGGTCGAACAACAACTTTTTGTATATCATGTATCCGACGCTACTGGCTACATACATGTACATTATGTAGATCTCTTAATTACAATCCCCTAGCAATTGAAATCAATTTCCACATGGTATTCTCCGGCTTTATTGATGACGTGGTCAAGAAATAATCCCGCCAATTCCTCTTGAATTGCTTTCATGCGATCTGGTTCTAGGAGTTCATTCCGCATCTGCCACGTCTAATTTGAAGAAGGGGGTTAATTAATACATATATATGAATGAAACTCAACAAAAATGATGGTGTAATAAAATGAACTTGTGAATATTATTGCTTATGCACTTCATATTTTATTTTAGAGTAGCCCCGCTTGTTTTTCAAAGTCGTGTTGTGGATGAACTCGCACACGTAGTATCCCTAGAAATCATTCCCTTCTTCCTGCCACAAGCACTTTACGAGAAATAGAGGTCAATCAAACTGATAATGAAGCATTATAAATGGCATTGATGAAAGTATAGCTATAGAATCAACGGGAGATGCGCGCAACTAGCTAGCCAGTAGTACTTACTTTCGGGTATGTATATCGCAGCTCCTTCGGCAGTCCCAGAGCTTCTGCGGTGAACTGTTTCCAAACCCTGCAAGACAAAGAAAATAATTATTATTACTTGAGATATCAGGAAATGAACAAAAAGTTGCCGATATGGTGCGATAATGATCGATTGAACTTACTTGTTGAGCAATTCAGTCACCTCCACATAGGTTTTGGGATCTTTCCGTCTCGGGTCTAAGACGTTTACTAGTCCCCGCTCAAGCTTAATCTTCAGAAGAACATAGTGGTACCTGCGCACGCATGCATAACTCATCAATTACATTACTATAACCTCGCTCGAGTAATAAGGGAAACCGAATATGCACACGACAGTAACACTCACTTGCCGTTGTAAGGAAAGAATATGGTATCTTTGTTTTGATTTTTGATCAACGATCGTAGCAAGTTGTCCTCGGCCTCTTTGACGTCCTTTTTAACCAGAAATTCATCTATGATATTTGTGTTAATGCAATATCATAAATTTCTTGTTTTTTGCACTCGACGATCTTCAATCTGCATAATATATTGAGGATAGTTAATTATAAATACATGAAATCAAAGAGCCGAGCTATATATAGAGACTTAATGACAGAAATAGTACTTACAGACAGTAGCAGAAGACCATTAGTTTATCGAGGGCCTTTTCATTGAATAAGGCGAAGAACTCATCAAATGGAACAGTCAACAGATCATTTGCAACGAGGTCGTGCTCCTCTTTAATATTCAGATACAAAGCATTCGTACCCCCAGACTCTCTACAGGTTTCCATGTACCAATTATGGAATATTCGCATCATTGTTGTCGGAGATTTCTCATCTTTGACGAGAGGCTTCCCGTACTCGTATTTGTTTTCGTCCACCTCCAAGAAATCAGGAAGTTGATCGTCAGGCAGGTAATCTGCAAGATTGCCATAACCGGCCACCGTCCCCGGAGCATTAGACACATTGAGCGGGGGGCACAATTGCTGTGCTTGTTCGCCGAGCTGGGCAATTTTTCCCCTTTGCTCGTTCTTTTAACCTTTTAGCACTGACAGTAGTTCCCGACCGCTGGGCTTGGAGATATGTCTGTTCAGTAATGCGCTCATAGTTGGTTCTCGGCGGAGACTTTGGTGGTTTCCTCAGGGCATCGATAGTGCGCTTTGCTTTCACGAGATCTACCTTCTCCTCCGGAGGTGGATGTCTCTTTGCTTTCACCCCTTCAAAGAACTCCTTCACGTGGGTCCGCACAATCGTATCGTTTTCCTCCTTGGTCCTCTCGTACGGTAACTTCTCTAGAGGCTTGAGAGGTGGACCGTATCTGTATTGCCTCCCGCCTTTGGTTGTGCTGCTAGACGCCGGAGCAGACGGAGCGGCTGCGGCGTCTGTCTTCTTTCGTGCTTGCTTAAGAGGCGGAGGAGAAGGAGTACAACGCGCCGGAGCAGCTGGGGCGGCGGCGGGTCTCTTCCGCCCTTGCTGGCGAGGCGGAGAAGGAGGAGGTTGCTAGCTGCTCGGGAGCGCCGGCGCAGGCGGAGAAGGAGGCGGAGTGCCGCACGCGCCGGAGAAGGAGGCGGAGTGCCGCCACGCGTGCCCTGATCGTCACTCGCCGGAGGAGGAGGCGGTGGAGGAGGCGGAGTGCCCTGACTCGCCGGAGGAGGAGGAGGAGGCGGAGGTGTCCAGTTAGGAAGGTTGATGAGCTCCTTCCACCATAGGCATGGAGTTTTTAGAGCAGAACCCAGCCTAGTCTCCCCTTCACCCGTAGGGTGGTCAAGCACGAGGTCCTCAAATCCCTCTGTTATTTCATCCACCATCACCTTAGCATATCCTTTTGGAATCGGCCGGCAGTGATAAGTTGCTCCGGATCCAGTAGGATAAACAGAGCCAACAGCCGCCTTGACCTTCAAATTCATCCATCGCGCCATAATGTGGCAATGTTGAGACTCCGTGATAGCATCCACCGGATAGCTGGCAGGAGCCGTCAAGACATGCTCCGGCTGAAGCAGCTCGGTGGAAGCCATGCTGCTTCTCCGCTGAGATGGCGGGGTAGCTTCGAGGGAAGCTTCGGTAGGTCGTTTGCTGCGATCTGCTGCTTCTCGTTCCTCTTCTCGTTCCTCTAGCCCCATTACCCTTTCGTGCAGCGCCTGCATTCGCCCTGCTCTAGTTTCTTCCTCCTCTCGTGAGTTTTGTAACCCCCTGCGTCCGGAAAACCAACCTTCCACGGAATGGAGCCTGGCGTGCCTCGTGTCCGTCCAGGGTACTTAGGATTCCCGAGGGCCATTGTGAGCTTGTCCTTCTCCCTGTCTGGTACGAACGTCCCTTTCTGCGCTGCATTGATATAGTGTCGAAGGTTCTTGACTGGTATTTCCAGTTGCTCGTCCGTCCAACGGCACATCCCTCATACAGGGTCCAAGGCTCTGCCAGCCCCGAAGAACCAAGTTCGGCAACGGTATGGCCATCTCATTGTCTCTGGTTCGATCCCTTTTTCAAGCAGATCATTCTCCTCCATGGACCACTTAGGCCGAGCTTTGAGGTAGCCACCTGACCCCGTGCGATGGTGAAGCTTCTTCTTCGCAGCATTTTGCTTGTTCGTCGCCGACATCTTCTTACTCTTTTCTGATGTCTTGTGGGCCACAAATGCGGGCCAGTGATCTTTGAACTTCTCATATTTGCCGATGAATTCTGGTGTCTTTTTTTGATAAAATGGTTCAACTCTTTCCTCCACCTCCTGAATAGGGTTGCCATCTTCTTAAGAGCACACGACTTGATTAATTGCTCTTTAAATGGCTTCTCCGGATCCTCCTCTGGCGGTAGGGTGAAATTTGCCTTCAGCTGAGTCCAAAGATCTTCTTTCTGCATATCATTGACATAAGACACCTCAGGGTCGTCCTTAGGCTTATACCATTGTTTGATGCTGATCGGGATCTTGTCCCTAACAAGAACCCAGCACAGAGCAGAAAATGCGTTCTTTGTCCGGATGGGTTCAATCGGTTCGCCGTCGGGCGCGATTTCTATGATCTCAAACCTTTCATCCGAGCTCAACTTTTTCTTCGGGACTCGTCTCCTTACCGAAGTTGTGCTCGATCCAGAGGGCTAGAAATTAAAAGGAAGAAAGACGAGAGTAATTAATATGTGTACATATACCAAAACAATGAATGCATCAATTAACTAGTCAGCACGGGCTTAACTAATATATATATACCTGGCTGGACTTGGTTCGGTCACTGGAGCAGTCAGCACGGTCTCCTTCTTGTACCTCCATTGGGTCATCACCGGAGCCATCATGAACATAGCCCTCTTCTTGTACCGGCATTAATGGGCTGGAGCCATCATGAACATAGCCCTCTTCTTCACCCAGTCCTTCCTGACCAACGACGTCGTTGAAAAATGACGCAATGACATTAGTTCCTTCTGTGATCATCTCCCCCAACATCGCTTCTGTTGCTTCGTCTCGGTAGTGCTCCATAGTTTCTGCAAATATTTACAACATGTCAATTATTATTCAAATATGGCACAAATGGATATATATTAGTGGCAAACATAGAACTAGCTAGCTAATCACAATAAGGAATCATGTTAGTGGCCTCGACGCTGCTTCTCTAGGGTTTGGGATCGCCTCGACACAATGCTTCAAGGGTTTGGGGTGGCCTCGACGACAACGCTCTTTTAACTTGGTAAATTTTGGTGGCCTCGAGAGTTTTGGTCGAGCGAGAGGGCCGAGGGGGGTGCTGCCGTTGTAAAGGTTATCATGGTCGAGAGGGGGTATATATATTGACCGCCCCTCATGTCGAAGTTATCTCGATGGGGCGGCGAGGGCGAAGGCGAGTAGCCTGACGGTGACAGACCCGATAAAACATAAGAAAACGAAGAAGAAATAAAAAGAGGAGAAGAAGAAAGGAATAGAGGAGAAGATCGAAGAAAAAAAAGAAGAAAAAAAAGAGGAGAAGAAGAAAGGAATAGAGGAGAAGAAGAAAAATAGAAATTTTTTCTATTTTTTCTTCTTCTCCTCTATTCCTTTCTTCTTCTCCTCTTCCTTTTCTTCTTTTTTGTTCTTCTTATTTATTTCTCCTCTATTCTTTTCTTTCTTCTTCTCCTCTTATTTTTCCTCTTCTCCCTCGAGAAAGGAAAATAATTAAGGAAAAGAAAGAAAAGAGGAAGAAGGAAGAAGGAAGAAGAAGAAGAAGAAGGAATAGAGGACAAGAAGAAAAAATAGAATTTTTTTTCTATTTTTTCTTCTTATCCTCTATTCCTTTCTTCTTCTCCTCTTATTTTTCTTCTTCTTTCTTCTTCTTATTTATTTCTCCTCTTCTTTTCCTCTCCTCTTCTTCTCCTTTCTTCTCTTCTTATTTTCCTTTTTCCTCTCATTCTTTTTCTTCTTCTTCCTTCTTCCTTCTTCCTCTTTTCTTCCTTTTCCTTATTTTACTTTTTCCTCTACACTAACCTAATTAAAATGCACTAACCTAAAATCGATATCTACCAACAACCAAAATAAAAAATTAATACATATATGAAAAAACATATATAAACAAAAAAATGCTATGAACATTATATTCATACATACATAGCCACATCCATTCATCATATAGCTACCACATACATATATACATTAATTATATATATGAAAAAAATGCAATGAACAAAAAAATACACATGTATGTATGAAAAAAAGCACTGAACACAGAGCCTCGATGGCGCGGCGGCTCACAACGGGGGCGGCCGGTGAGGGCGACAGCGGCGGCGGCGAGGGCGTCGGCGACGACCACGGCGGGCCGGGGCAGGGGCGTGGCCGGTGACGACGGGCGCGGGCGACGACGACGGCGTCGGCGGGGGCGGCCGGCGGGCGGTGTCGGGGCAGCGCCTGGTGGCGACGGGGCAGGGGCGACGACGGGGGCGCGCGGACGGCGTCGGGGCGGCGGGCGGTGTCGGGGCAGCGGACGGCGTCGATCTGGGCAGCCTGGCGGCGTCGATGATCTCGGCGTCGTCGGGCGGGCCGGGGGCAACTGGCGATGTGTTCTCAAATTTTCCTAAGTGTTGTATATATAGCAAGAGCATTGGTCCCGGTTCGTGAGTCCAACCGGGACTAATGCCCCCTTTAGTCCCGGTTGGTACCACCAACTGGGACCAAAGGCCTCTTTTCAGTAGCCCAAAGGGCGGGAAGCGGCGACCTTTGGTCCCGGTTGGTGGCACCAACCGGGACTAATGCCCCCCCTTTAGTCCCAGTTGGTGCCACCAACCGGGACCAAAGGACCCTGTGATGTCCGCGTCGGGGCCAAAGTTTAGTCCCACCTCGCTAGTTGAGAGGGGCGCGCAGTGGTTTATAAGCCCCACTGCAGCACCCCTCTCGAGCTCCTCTCCATCGTAGGCTTGCGGGCCTAATTGCTACTGCTTTGCCTGATGGGCCTTTTGGGCCTACTGCGGGCCTGAATCCTGGCCCATGGTAGGGTTTCTAGTCGTATTCAGGCCGTGGGGGCCCGGTAGGAGGCATTTTTTTTGTTTTCTTTCTTTCTTTCTTTATTTTATTTTGTTTCTACTTACAACAAAATACTTATTGTTGCTATTTTTAATTATTTTCCAGTTTTTTTGTTTTGTTTTCTGCATTATTTATTTTCTTTTGTTTTTTGCTTTATTTTTTAATTCTTTTTGCTTTTAGTTTTAGAAAAATTATAAACTTTCTGTTAGTGCCATTAGTTTTCAAATTTGAAAACACTTTTTTGTTTTTTTGTTTTCTTTCTTGCTTTATTTATTTTATTTTGTTTGTACTTACAACAAAATACTTATTGTTGCTATTTTTAATTGTTTTTTTGTTTTGTTTTCTGCATTATTTATTTTCTTTTGTTTTTTGCTTTATTTTTTAATTCTTTTTGCTTTTAGTTTTAGAAAAATTATAAACTTTCTGTTAGTGCCATTAGTTTTCAAATTTGAAAACACTTTTTTTGTTTCTTTGTTTTCTTTCTTGCTTTATTTATTTTATTTTGTTTCTACTTACAACAAAATACTTATTGTTGCTATTTTTAATTATTACAAGGGACGAACCATAAGACATTAAAGCATTTCAAATGAACTATGAAAAAGTTGAAAGTTGGCATGGTATCATAAATTCACCCACATATATAGCATGTGCATGTACAAAACGGACAATGGTATCATACTCATGTGTTACAAAGTTGGCATGGCATCATCATAATAGTGGCGGGAGAAAGTCTTCACTTTTTCTTCGCTTGTGTCATTTGCTTATTGCGCCGTAACCATGGATAATCTTCATGGCTTATCAGAATGCTGGGGTCAGCCTTGACTTTGAAGGGAGGAATTTCATGAAACTTTTCATAATCTTCAGACATGTCTGTCTTGCCCTCCACTCCCACGATGTCCCTTTTTCCAGAAAGAACTATGTGGCGCTTTGGATCATCGTATGATGTATTCGCTTCCTTATCTTCTCTTTTTCTCGGTCTGGTAGACATGTCCTTCACATAGATAACCTGTGCCACATCATTGGCTAGGACGAACAGTTCGTCGGTGTACCCAAGATTTTTCAGATCCACTGTTGTCATTCCGTACTGTGGGTCTACCTGTACCCCGCCTCCTGACTGATTGACCCATTTGCACTTAAACAAAGGGACCTTAAAATCATGTCCGTAGTCAAGTTCCCATATGTCCACTATGTAACCATAATATGTGTCCTTTCCCCTCTCACTTGTTGCATCAAAGCGGACACCGCTGTTTTGGTTGGTGCTCTTTTGATCTTGGTCAATCGTGTAAAATGTATTCCCATTTATCTCGTATCCTTTCCAAATCGTAACAGTCGAAGATGGTCCCCTGGACAACAAGTATAGCTCATCACAAACAGTGTTGTCACCTCAGAGACGTGCTTCCAACCAACTGCTGAAAGTCCTGATGTGTTCACATGCAATCCAGTCGCCGCACTGCTCCAGGTGTTTGGAGCGCAGACTGTTCTTCTGTTTATCGACATATGGGGTCACCAAGGTAGAGTTCTGTAGAACTGTGTAGCGTGCTTGAGACCAAGAATATCCATCCCTGCATATTATTGAGTCCCTTCCAAGCGTGCCTTTTCCAGTCAGTCTCCCCTCATACCACGATTGAGGGAGACCTATCTTCTTAAGGCCAGGAATGAAGTCAACACAAAACCCGATGACATCCTCTGTTTGATGGCCTATGGAGATGCTTCCTTCTGGCCTAGCGCGGTTACGGACATATTTCTTTAGGACTCCCATGAACCTCTCAAAGGGGTACATATTGTGTAGAAATACGGGGCCCAGAATGACAATCTCGTCAACTAGATGAACTAGGATGTGCGTCATGATATTGAAGAAGGATGGTGGGAACACCAGCTCGAAACTGACAAGACATTGCACCACATCACTCCTTAGCCTTGGTATGATTTCTGGATCGATCACCTTCTGAGAGATTGCATTGAGGAATGCACATAGCTTCACAATGGCTAATCGGACGTTTTCCGGTAGAAGCCCCCTCAATGCAACCAGAAGCAGTTGCGTCATAATCACGTGGCAGTCATGAGACTTTAGGTTCGGAAACTTTTTCTCTGACATATTTATTATTCCTTTTATATTCGACGAGAAGCCAGTCGGGACCTTCATACTAAGTAGGCATTCAAAGAAGATTTCCTTCTCTTCTTTGGTAAGAGCATAGCTGGCAGGACCTTCATACTGCTTTGGAGGCATGCCGTCTTTTTCGTGCAAACGTTGCAGGTCCTGCCGTGCCTCAGCTGTATCCTTTGTCTTCCCATACACGCCCAAGAAGCCTAGAAGGTTCACGCAAAGGTTCTTCGTCATGTGCATCACGTCGATCGAAGAGCGGACCTCTAGGTCTTTCCAGTAGGGTAGGTCCCAAAATATAGATTTCTTCTTCCACATGGGTGTGTGTCCCCCAGCGTCACTCGGAACAGCTAGTCCGCCGGGACCCTTTCCAAAGATTATGTGTAAATCATTGACCATAGCAAGTACGTGATCACCGGTATGCATGGCGGGCTTCCTCCGGTGATCTGCCTCGCCTTTGAAATGCTTGCCTTTCTTTCGACATTGATGGTTGGTCGGAAGAAATCGACGATGGCCCAGGTACACATTCTTCCTGCAGCTTCCCAGGTATATACTATCGGTGTCAAGTAAACAGTGCGTGCATGCGTGGTACTCCTTGTTTGTCTGTCCTGAAAGGTTACTAAGAGTGGGCCAATCGTTGATGGTCACGAACAGCAACGCCTTTAGGTGAAATTCCTCCTATTTGTGCTCATCCCACGTATGTACACCGTTTCCATTCCACAGCTGTAAAAGTTCTTCAACTAATGGCCTTAGGTACACATCAATGTCGTTTCCGGGTTGCTTAGGGCCTTGGATGAGAACTGGCATCATAATAAACTTCCGCTTCATGCACATCCAAGGAGGAAGGTTATACATACATAGAGTCACGGGCCAGGTGCTGTGATTGCTGCTCTGCTCCCCGAAAGGATTAATGCCATCCGCACTTAAAGCAAACCATACGTTCCTTGGGTCACTTGCAAACTCATCCCAGTACTTTCTCTCGATTTTTCTCCACTGCGACCCGTCAGCGGGTGCTCTCAACTTCCCGTCTTTCTTACGGTCCTCACTATGCCATCGCATCAACTTGGCATGCTATCCATTTCTGAACATATGTTTCAACCGTGGTATTATAGGAGCATACCACATCACCTTCGCAGGAACCCTCTTCCTGGGGGGCTCGCCGTCCACATCACCAGGGTCATCTCGTCTGATCTTATACCGTAATGCACCGCATACCAGGCATGCGTTCAGATCCTTGTATGCACCGCGGTAGAGGATGCAGTCATTAGGGCATGCATGTATCTTCTGCACCTCCAATCCTAGAGGGCATACGACCTTCTTTGCTGCGTATGTACTATCGGGCAATTCGTTATCCTTTGGAAGCTTCTTCTTCAATATTTTCAGTAGCTTCTCAAATCCTTTGTCAGGCACAGCATTCTCTGCCTTCCACTGCAACAATTCCAGTACGGTACCGAGATTTGTGTTGCCATCTTCTCAATTGGGGTACAACCCTTTTTTGTGGTCCTCTAACATGCGATCGAACTTCAGCTTCTCCTTTTGACTCTCGCATTGCGTCCTTGCATCGACAATGACCCGGCGGAGATCATCATCATCGGGCACATCGTCTGATTCCTCTTGATCTTCAGCAGCTTCGCCTGTTGCAGCATCATCGTGCACATCGTCTGGTTCCTCTTGATCTTCAGTAGCATCACCGTATTCAGGGGACACATAGTTGTCATCGTACTTTTCTTCTTCGCCGTCTTCCATCATAACCCCTATTTCTCCGTGCCTCGTCCAAACATTATAGTGTGGCATGAAACCCTTGTAAAGCAGGTGGGTGTGAAGGATTTTCCGGTCAGAGTAAGACTTCGTATTCCCACATATAGGGCATGGACAACACATAAAACCATTCTGCTTGTTTGCCTCAGCCACTTCGAGAAATTCATGCATGCCCTTAATGTACTCGGAGGTGTGTCTTGAACCGTACATCCATTGCCGGTTCATCTGCGTGCATTATATATAATTAAGTGTGTCAAAAATCATTACAGAACATCATGAATAGATAATTAAGTGACCAAATTAATAGAAGTTCATCATCACATTAAAACCAAAGTACATTCATAGTTCTCATCTAACAACATAAAGCTCTGCAGAGCATCTAAATTAATTAAACCATACATTGAAACTATGTAAAACATTTCAATGCGAAAACAAATGCGATCATAATCGCAACCAATGTAACAGTTGATCCAACGGCAAAATGATACCAAGCCTCGGTATGAATGGCATATTTTCTAATCTTTCTAATCTTCAAGCGCATTGCATCCATCTTGATCTTGTGATCATCCACGACATCCGCAACATGCAACTCCAATATCATCTTCTCCTCCTCAATTTTTCTAATTTTTTCCTTCAAGAAATTGTTTTCTTCTTCAACTAAATTTAACCTCTCGACAATAGGGTCGGTTGGAATTTCCGGTTCAACAACCTCCTAGATAAATAAAATCTATGTCACGTTGGTCGGTATAATTGTCATAAACAATAGATGAACCAATATTTATGAAAAGATAATATATACCACATTCCAATCATAGACAGGACGAGGGCCGACGGGGGCGGATACCAAAACCATCGCACTATATAAGATGCAATAATAAAAGTAAGAAAATTATACAAGTATCTATATAAACATACAAGTAAGAATTTTTTTCCTTTCAGAAAGAAGATAAGAACAAGAGACTCACCACGGTGGTGTCGGCGACGAGATCGGCGCGGGCGATCGACGCCGGTGAAGACGGGGACGGGACGTGACAGACCGCTAAATCTAGACAAATATTGAGGAAAATGGAGCTTGGAGGTCGAGCTCGGAGAGGAGAAAGCTTAAGTAGTGCGGCTCGGGCATTCCATTGAACACCTCGTGTGCATAGGAGGTGAGCTAGAGCATCACAAATCTCTCTCCTTGTCGGCCACGAAAAACAGAGCAGTGAGAGTGCTCTGCTCGAGGGCGAGGGGTATATATAGGCAATTAATTGGTCCCGGTTTGTGGCTTGAACCGGGACTAAAGGGAAGCCTTTGGTACCGGTTCAGGCCACCAACCGGGACCAATGGTGGTGGGCCAGGACCAAGGCACATTGGTCCCGGTTCGTCCCACCAACCGGGACCAAAAGGTCTAGACGAACCGGGACCAATGGCCCACGTGGCCCGGCCGGCCCCCGGGGCTCACGAACCGGGTCCAATGCCCCAATTGGTCCCGGTTCTGGATTGAACCGGGACTAATGGGCTGACCCGGCCTGGACCATTGCCCCCTTTTCTACTAGTGCATTGAGATGCGTGAGGGGGTGCTGCACATCCGTGATGTGGAGGGACCAAGGAGTACCGGAAGCGTGGAGACAAAGCTCGAAGCGATGGAACAACAAGTTTTCAAGTGCCAAGGGATGGTGGAGCACGGACTTAACGCCACCCAGATGATGATCGCGGAGTTCACCAACAACCACAAGCTGGACACCAAGAACATTGGGGAGACCATCTTCATGCTTCATGAGAAAATCTAGAACCTCCAAGCCCAGATCTATGACCTGCAAAACCAAACTTGTGAGTATGAATATAGATTCAAGAGGATGAGTTTGGCTGCAAATTTGAGGATCCCGGAGACTCGATCATCCTTCTATGATGGTGAGCCTATGCCTTGGAAGACGGGTGACAAACCTACATCATCAACAACTCCTTCTTCACCATCTCCGAGGACATAATCACATGGGTATGGGCACTCCCCTTGGCAATTTTCAAGCTTGGGGGAGGTGCCCCATATCATATCACCATCACACTCCTATCTTTACCGTTTACTTAGTTCGATCCTTTTGGTAATATCTTGATCTAGTAGAATAAAGTTTTGGTATGAATTAGTTTTGAGTTTTGCTTTGTGATCCCTCTATGTAATCGAGTCCGTGAGCTATATATAATAAAGATTAGCATTGAGTCAAAGGCTTTGCTATCTTGATATGATCTTAAGTGCATAAAAGAATAAAAGGAAATAAAAGAGATCATATTGATCTTGTGGATAGTAATAACTTCACATATAGAGAGTATGATGATTAAAAATTGTTGAGAGTTGGCAAACGTAGTTTTGGTCATCGTTGCAATTAATAGGAAGTAATAAAGAAAGGAGGTTCTCACATATAAATACACTATCTTGGACATCGTTTTTGATTGTGGGCACTCATTAAAGTATGACATGCTAAAGAGTTGATGTTGGACTAGGAAGACAACGTAATGGGTTATGTTTTCTCACATCTCAGTTAAAGTATATTGTCATGGATCATTCAAACATGTTGAGCTTGCCTTTCCCCCTCATGCTAGCCAAATTCCTTGCACCAAGTAGAGGTACTACTTCTGCTTCCAAATATCCTTAAACCTAGTTTTGCCATGAGAGTCCACCATACCTACCTATGGATTGAGTAAGATCCTTCAAGTAAGTTGTCATGTTGCATGCAATACAAATTGCTCTGTAAATATGTATGACTTATTAGTGCAGAGAAAATAAGCTTTATACGATCGTGTGATATGGAAGTAATAAAAGCGACAGGCTGCATAACAAAGATTCATATCACAAGTGGCAATATAAAGTGACGTTCTTTTGCATTAAGATTTCGTGCATCTAACCAAAAATCACATGACAACCTCTGCTTCCCTCTGTGAAGGGCCTATCTTTTACTTTTACTTTATGCAAGAGTCGAGGTGATCATCACCTTTCCCTTTTTATTTTATCCTTTGGCAAGCACCTCGTGTTGGAAAGATCCTAATATATATATCCAATTGGATGTAAGTTAGCATGAACTATTATTGTTGACATTACCCTTGAGGTAAGACAATGGGAGGCAACACTATAAGCCCCTATCTTTCTCTGTGTCCGATTAAAACTCCATAACCATAAGTATTGCGTGAGTGTCAGCAATTGTGAAAGACTAGTTGATAGTTGAGTATGTGGACTTGCTGAAAAGCTCTATTATTGACTCTTTCCCATGTTATGATAAATTGCAACTGCTTGAATGACTGAGATTATAGTTTGTTAGTTCTCAATGAAGTTTCTGAATCATATATACTTGACATTGTGAATAGATTGTTACTTGAGCATAAGAAATCATATGACAATATATTTATATATATGTTGTTGTTATAAGAATGATCATGATGCCCTCATGTCCGTATTTTATTTTTAACGACACCTCTATCTCTCAACATGTGGACATATTCTTCGATATCGGCTTCCGCTTGAGGACAAGCGAGGTCTAAGCTTGGGGGAGTTGATACGTCCATTTTGCATCATGCTTTTACATCGATAGTTATTGCATTATGGGATGTTATTACACGTTATGTCACAATACTTATGGCTATTTTCTCTTATGTTACAAGGTTTACATGAAGAGGGAGAATGCCGGCAGCTGGGAGTCTGAACTGGAAAAGGAGCAAATATTGGAGACCTATTCTGCACAGCTCCAAAAGTCCTAAAACTCCACAAAAGTCTTTTTTGGAATTAATAATAATAATTCAGCGGAAGAAACACCTGAGGGGGGCCACCCACCATCCACAAGGGTGGGGGGCGCGCCCACCCTTACAGGGCGCGCCCCCTGCCTCATGGGCCACCTGGCAGCCCTCCAGTGCCCTTCTTCTGCTATATTAGTCTTTTACCCTGGAAAAAATCATAAGAAATCTTAAGGGATGAAACTCCGCCAGCACGAGGCGGAACCGTGGCGGAACCAATCTAGGGCTCCGGCGGAGCTATTCTGCTGGGGAAACTTCCCTCTGGGAGGGGGAAATCATCATCATCGTCATCACCAACGATCCTCTCACCGGGAGGGGGTCAATCTCCATCAACATCTTCACCAGCACCATCTCCTCTCAAACCCTAGTTCATCTCTTGTATCCAATCTTTGTACCAAAACCTCCGATTGGTACCTGTGGGTTGCTAGTAGTGTTGATTACTGCTTGTAGTTGATGCTAGTTGGTTTATTTGGTGGAAGATCATATGTTCAGATCCTTAATGCATATTAATACCCCTCTGATTATGAACATGAATATGCTTTGTGAGTAGTTACGTTTTTCCTGAGGACATGGAAGAAGTCTTGCTATTAGTAGTCATGTGAATTTGGTATTCGTTCGATATTTTGATGAGATGTATGTTGTCTCTCCTCTAGTGGTGTTATGTGAACGTCGACTACATGACACTTCACCATTATTTGGGCCTAGAGGAAGGCATTGGGAAGTAATAAGTAGATGATGGGTTGCTAGAGTGATAGAAGCATAAACCCTAGTTTATGCGTTGCTTCGTAAGGGGCTGATTTGGATCCATATGTTTCATGCTATGGTTAGGTTTACTGTCGTGGAAATATCACGTCAGATGTCCTCATGAAAGGACCTAGTCATGGAGCCATCGCTACGGGTTAGCTCGAAGGGGTTAAACCGGTGTAGCAACCCGACCTCAAACGGTCAAGTCTCTGTGCCTCAGTGTCATCCCTAGATCACTAATGCTGACATGCACAGTACTCGAAGGATTTATAATAGAGTAGCAATCACACACTTATTACATCGAATGTCTCAAAAGAGAACTTATTACAATAATATGGCTTAAGGCCATCTAATGCGATAACAGCGGAAGGCTTGGAAGATAAAGTGAGCCCATCAACTCCAACGACATAGCTGAGATGCACGGTAACGACCTAACGAACCTTACTCCTCGGACTCTTTGATCAAGTCTGGTCCAAACAGCTGTCGGTCTCCTACCTCATCCCACATCAACAGTGTTCTGCATCTGCGTCCATACAGAGCTTCGAACGGTGCCATCTTCAAACTGACATGGTAGCTATTGTTGTATGAAAACTCTGCGTAAGGCAAATTGTCATCCCAACTAGATCCATAATCTAGCGCACAGGCTCTCAACATATCTTCCAGTATCTGGTTGACTCTCTCGGTCTGTCCATCTGTTTGCGGGTGGAATCCTGTACTAAACTCCAATCTCATACCCAAGATCTGGTGTAAATGATGCAAAACTTTGAAGTAAACTGTGTCCCTCTATCTGATACGATGCTCCTCGGAACTCCATGCAGACATATGATCCTGGACATATATATCTTGGCCAACTTTGCACTTGTATAAGTGGTTTTCACCGGGATAAAGTGAGCCACTTTGGTCAAGCGGTCCACTACTACCCATATTGAGTCATATCTTGCTTTGGTCCTGGGTAGTCCGGTGATAAAGTCCATGCCAAGGTTATCCCACTTCCATTCGGGTATCTGCATAGGCTGTAACAGTCCTGCTGGCTTCTGATGCTCCGCCTTCACTCTCTGACATACATCACATACGGCCACATACTCGGCGATATCCTTCTTCATACCAGTCCACCAGAAACGTTCTTTTAAATCCAAATACATCTTGGTGTTTCCGGGGTGTATCGAGTATGGTGAGTCATGAGCCTCCTGAAGTATTAACTTCCTGATCTCTGGGTTGTTAGGCACATAAACTCGATGCTCAAACCATAAGGTATCATGCTCATCCTCGTGAAAACCTTTGGCCTTACCTTTGCTCATCTTCTCCTTTATCTCGGCAATCTCCTTGTCCTCCTTCTGAGCTTCTCGAATTTTGTTCAACAAGGTCGACTGAACCTCCATTGTTGCAAGGAAACCTCTGGGAACAATCTCAACTCGAAGTTCCATGAGATCCTCAGCTAACTCCTTTGGCAATCCCCTACCTTCAAGTATATTGGCATAACTCTTCCGGCTCAAAGCGTCTGCTACAACATTGGCCTTTCCTGGATGATAGTGTAGCTTCGTATCGTAATCTTTTATAAGTTTCAACCATCTCCTCTGTCTAAGGTTCAGCTCCTTTTGCGTGAAAATATACTTCAAACTCTTATGATCCATGTACACATCACAACGGTTTCCAATAAGGTAATGTCTCCAAGTCTTTAATGCATGCACTACGGCTGCTAACTCCAAATCATGCGTGGCATAGTTCAACTCATGGGGCTTCAGTTGTCGTGAGGCATACGAAATAACTTTTCCGTCTTGCATAAGCACACATCCCAGTCCCAAGCGAGAGGCATCGCAATACACTTGAAACTCCTTATGTATATCTGGCAACGTTAGCACTGGGGCTGTAGTCAAACGTTTCCTCAACTCCTGAAAACTTGCGTCGCAATCTTCTCTCCATTTAAACTTAGTATCCTTCTTCAATAGTTCAGTCATTGGCTTTGCAAGCTTGGAAAAATTCTCAATGAATCTCCGATAATATCCCGCGAGTCCAAGGAAATTGCGGATCTCGCCAACTGAAGTGGGTGCCAACCATTCAGTGACCGACTAAACCTTGTTGGGGTCTACTGCTATACCTTCTCCTGATATAACATGCCCAAGAAATCCAACTTCCTTCAACCAAAACTCGCACTTGTTCAACTTGGCGTATAACTGGTGTTCCCTGAGTTTCTCGAGAACTAATTGCAAATGCTCCTCGTGCTCCTCTTCATTTTCGAATATACCATAATATCATCGATAAACACCACAACGAATTTGTCCAAATACTCCATGAACACTTTGTTCATCATACTCATGAAATAGGCAGGGGCATTTGTCAGTCCATACAACATGACCGTATACTCATATAATCCATACCGCATGGTGAACGCTGTCTTTGGTATATCCTTCTCTCGGATCTTCAACTGATGGTATCCTGATCGTAGATCAATCTTCGAAAACACCTTAGCTCCTTGCAGCTGATCAAATAGATCATTGACCATCGGTAGTGGATACTTGTTCTTAATCGTTACCTCGTTCAAGGCTCGATAATCCACAACCATCCTCAGGGATTTATCCTTCTTCTCGACCAAAAGTACTGGAGCTCCCCAAGGTGATGAACTCATTCGAATATAACCTTTCTCCAACAACTCCTTGATCTGCTTCTTAATTTCCTCCAGATCATTTGCGGGCATCCGATAGGGTCTCTTGGATATTGGCCATGTACCTGGCAATAGCTCTATCAAAAACTCAATGTCTCGATCCGGTGGCATGCCTAGTAACTCTTCTGGAAAAACATACGGGTAATCCTTTACTACATGCACTTCCTCCTGCACAACTCCTGTGAGGGCATTCACTTGGGTCCTCCTAGGCACATGCCTAGATACGTACTTAATCCTTTTCCCCTCCGGGGTGCGGAGATAAGTTGACTTACTAGCACAGTCAATACTTCCTCCATACTTTGACATCTAGTCCATACCTAATATCACATGCAATCCTTGTGACTCCAAGATAATTAGGTCAGACGGAAAAACATGAGTCCCAATGGTTAGGGGTATCTGGTTGCACCATCGGCTAGCCATATATTCTGCTCCAGGCGAGCTCACTAAAAGAGGGGTCCTCAGGGTTTGGGTTGGTAGGTTAAACTTATCCACGAATCCCCTTGATATGTATGAATGTGATGCACCAGTATCGAAAAGAATAAGAGCGGTAAATGACTTAACCAAAATCTTACCTATTACCGCGTCCGGCTGCTCTTCAACCTCCTCCACGTTAACGTGGTTCACTTGTCCTTTGTTGAATGGATTAGGCTTCTTCCCGGCGCTCCCGTTTCCATTCCTTCCTTCAGGGCAATCATTTGCATAGTGCCTAGTCTTCCCGCACTTAAAGCAAGTAACTTGACTTAGGTCTCTCTTGGAGGGTGTGGCTGGATTGGAGCAATTCTGATTGTTGTTAGCTCCGTTCCCATTTCCATTCTTACCACCATTGTGGTTATGCGATCCTCCTCCAGTGTGGGTGTGACCTCCATGGTTATGAACAAGTCCTCCCGAATTCGGGGTTAAGCGAGGCTTCTGCTGAGCTCCTGAGTTATACTTCCCTTGTCCGTACTTCCTCTTACGGCTCTCAATCTGCTGCTGCTTCCCTTCGATCATAAGAGCCTTATCTACCAACTCCCGGTATTTGTTGAAGGCTGCCACCATCAACTGCATACTCATCTCATCATTCAACCCTTCCATAAACTTCTCCTGCTTCGCGGCATCTGTGGCCACATCATCTGGGGCATAGCATGATAACTTGCTAAAATCATCCACGTACTAGCCTACAGTATGGTTCCCCTAGCGTAAATTGTGAAACTCCTGCTTCTTTATCGGCATAGCTCCAGTGGAAACATGGGTAGTGCGAAAAGCCTGCTGAAACTGAGCCCATGTGACAGTGTCGATAGGATAGGTGGATGTGAAATTCTCCCACCATGATGTTGCAGGTCCATCCAATTGGTGTGCGGCAAAACACACCTTCTCCGCATCTGTGCACCCTGCGGTGGTCAACTCCCTTCCGATACGGCGTAGCCAATCATCAGCAACTATTGGCTCGGTGCTACTGGAAAACACGGGCGGCTGTAACCTTAGAAAACAGGCTAGGTTGTCCACTGGTGGCGGGTTGTTGTTGTTGTTGTTGCCCTGGTTCTGAACTAGCAATTGCATCAAAGCATTCTGCTGCTGGATCAACTGGGTGAGCTCCGGTGGGAAAGCAAAACCGGTGTCACGTCTCGGAGGCATCTGATGGGTTTAGATGGAAGAGATTAGGATAGAAAAAGGTCTAGTGAGAAAGCACTACCCATATGCACATGAGACAAACACAATCATATCACTCAATCAATCAAGCAAGGGCATACAATGGTCTAGAGCTATCGCAAAAGTGCTCAACTACTACTAAATACATGGGGGGAATACTACTAATATATGGTGGTCATCTAGAAATTTTGATCGGTGGAAGATTCCATAATGTCTGCTCCAGCTTCATCTTCAAAGTCATCATCACTAGGATCAGAACCAGTGTCGTCGATGATGATGTAGTTTTCCGGGCAAGTGGGGTCGTCATCTTCGTCTCCCGGTGCTGGTCCTCCTATGAATATTCCGATCTTCTTAACCAGGTCGTCGTTCTTCTCCAGTAGTGTCTTGATTTCCTCCTCATATCCATCGCGTGTGAACTTGAGTTCTTCCTCCAGCTTGATGATCCTAGTCTTTGCCTTCTTAAATTCCATCAGGTCTGCACACATCTGGTTCTCCTGATGTCGAATGTGCTGGTTTAGCTCCTGGATAAAAGCTGCAATGGATCTATCTTTCCTGGTGCTGATTATTTCCCATTGCTCGTCTCAGAGCCCACATATTTGATAGATAGTGTCCTTGAGTTCCCTGTTGTAGACTTCTCCAATGCGTCCCATGGTAATGTGGGCTGCCTTGCTCTCGCCTAGACTCCAGGTTGGTGCATAGAAAGTAAATTCTATGGGTTTAGAAGTTGGTGAGAATGTCCTTCCTGGAACTTGTACTTGAATCATCCAGCGCTCCTCTTCTGGTAAGGTGGCGTTGTACGTCCCGGTGAAACTTGGTATTCCAATGTTCAAGTACCTAGTGACTTCCTTCAAGTGGCGTCCAAAAGGTGTATCCTCATCCGGTTGTGCGAACTTGTTCTTCATCTCCGTCATCCTAAAGAGTGGAAAAGGAAGAGGAGTCAGAAATGAGTAGAGAAGAGTGACCTATGGTTTATCTTAGTGGTCGTGTCCTACACTCAGCGTGTGCTCTGATACCATCTTGTAGTGACCCGACCTCAAACAGTCAAGTCTCTGTGCCTCAGTATCATCCCTGGATCAGTAATGCTGACACGCATAGTACTCAAAGGATTTATAACAGAGTAGCAATCAAACACTTATTACATCGAATGTCTCAAAGACAACTTAATACAATAATATGGCTTAAGGCCATCTACCACGATAACAGCAGAAGGCTTGGAAGATAAAGTGAGTCCATTAACTCCAATGGCATAGCTGAGCTGCACGGCAATGACCTAACGAACCTTACTCCTCGTCTGAAAAGTCTGCAACATAATACGTTGCAGCCCGAAAACGGGTCAGCACATGGAATATGCTGGCAATATAACACAGTAGAGCAAGAATAGAATAATGCTACCACTACATGCATATTTGGCTGGTGGAAAGCTCTATGGTTATAGTTTTGCGAAAAGCAAATTTTTCCCTACAACAAAGGAATAAATTTTATTAACTATCATGGTGGTTGAAACATTGTGAAGGTATAACCCCAACTCAATCCCAAATTAAAGTAATTATCAACTCAACAATATTAATTATGAGTGATGAGATACATGTGATAACCCAAGTACTAGATACTCAAGACTGTCCATTACCGGGGACACGGCTAACCATGATTAGATTGTACACTCTACAGAGGTTTGCGCACTTTTCCCCACAAGACTCGATCGCTTCCATTGGATTTCTCGCACTGAACGGTGTTTGAGAAACGGATGACCGAGACATAGTCTTTCAGAAACATTAACTCCCTACTCCGGGTAGACCATACCAAACCTACAAAACCCACTACCTGTTGATCTACCTCTTCAAGAGCTTCACGTAACTTACTCAACTATGCTAGAGCCCATAGTATCTTGTGGCTGAACATGGAAGTTTTTAGCATGAATCTGTTGGAAATATGCCCTAGAGGCAATGATAAATTAGTTATTATTATATTTCCTTGTTCATGATAATCGTTTTTTATCCATGCTATAATTGTATTGATAGGAAACACAGATACATGTGTGGATACATAGACAACACCATGTCCCTAGTAAGCCTCTAGTTGACTAGCTCGTTGATTAATAGATGGTTACGGTTTCCTAACCATGGACATTAAGATGTCGTTGATAACGGGATCACATCATTAGGAGAATGATGTGATGGACAAGACCCAATCCTAAGCCTAGCACAAAGATCGTAGTTCGTATGCTAAAGCTTTTCTAATGTCAAGTATCATTTCCTTAGACCATGAGATTGTGCAACTCCCGGATACCGTAGGAATGCTTTGGGTGTACCAAACGTCACAACGTAACTGGGTGGCTATAAAGGTGCACTACAGGTATCTTCGAAAGTGTCTGTTGGGTTGGCATGAATCGAGACTGGGATTTGTCACTCCGTGTAAACGGAGAGGTATCTCTGGGCCCACTCGGTAGGACATCATCATAATGTGCACAATGTGACCAAGGGGTTGATCACGGGATGATGTGTTACGGAACGAGTAAAGAGACTTGCCGGTAACGAGATTGAACAAGGTATCGGGATACCGACGATCGAATCTCGGACAAGTATAATACCAGTAGACAAAGGGAATTGTATAGGGGATTGATAGAGTCCTTGACATCGTGGTTCATCCGATGAGATCATCGTGGAACGTGTGGGAGCCAACATGGGTATCCAGATCCCGCTGTTGGTTATTGGCCGGAGAGTTGTCTCGGTCATGTCTGCATGGTTCCCGAACCCATAGGGTCTACACACTTAAGGTTTGATGACGCTAGGGTTATAAAGGAAGTTTGTATGTGGTTACCGAATGTTGTTCGGAGTCCCGAATGAGATCCCAGACGTCACAAGGAATTCTGGAATGGTCCGGAGGTAAAGATTTATATATGGGAAGTCTTATTTTGGTCGCCGGAAAAGTTTCGCACTTTATCGGTATTGTACCGGGAGTGCCGAAAGGGGTCCGGGGGTCCACCGGGGGGGTCCACCTGCCCCGGGGGCCACATGGGCTGTAGGGGGTGCGCCTTGGCCTATATGGGCCAAGGGCACCAGCCCCAAGAGGCCCATGCGCCAAGATATAAGAAAAGGGGAGAGTCCTCAAGGGGGAAGGCACCTCCGAGGTGCCTTGGGGAGGATGGACTCCTCCCCCCCCCCCTTGGCCGCACCCCTTCCTTGGAGGAAGGGGCAAGGCTGCGCCTCCCCCCTCTCCCTTGCCCCTATATAAAGGGAGGGGAGGGAAGGGCAGCCGCACCTGAAGCCCTGGCTCCTCCCTCCCTCCCGTGACACCTCCTCCTCTCCCGCAGGTGCTTGGCGAAGCCCTGCAGGATTGCCACGCTCCTCCACCACCACCACGCCGTTGTGCTGCTGCTGGATGGAGTCTTCCTCAACCTCTCCCTCTCTCCTTGCTGGATCAAGGCATGGGAGACGTCACCGGGCTGTACGTGTGTTGAACGCGGAGGTGCCGTCCGTTCGGCACTAGGATCTCCGGGGATTTGGATCACGACGAGTATGACTCCATCAACCCCGTTCTCTTGAACGCTTCCGCTTAGCGATCTACAAGGGTATGTAGATGCACTCTCCTTCCCCTCGTTGCTAGTTTCTCCATAGATAGATCTTGGTGACATGTAGGAAAATTTTGAATTTCTGCTACGTTCCCCTATAGTGGCATCATGAGCTAGGTCTATTGCGTAGATTCTTTGCACGAGTAGAACACAAAGTAGTTGTGGGCGTTGATGTTGTTCAATATGCTTACCATTACTAGTCCAATCTTGTTTCCATGGTATTGTGGGATGAAGCGGCCCGGACCGACCTTACACGTACTCTTACGTGAGACAGGTTCCACCGACTGACATGCACTTGGTGCATAAGGTGGCTAGCGGGTGCCAGTCTCTCCCACTTTAGTCGGAACGGATTCGATGAAAAGGGTCCTTATGAAGGGTAAATAGCAATTGGCATATCACGTTGTGGTTTTGCGTAGGTAAGAAACATTCTTGCTAGAAACCCATAGCAGCCACGTAAAACATGCAAACAACAATTAGAGGACGTCTAACTTGTTTTTGCAGGGTATGCTTTGTGATGTGATATGGCCAAGAAGAATGTGATGAATGATATGTGATGTATGAGATTGATCATGTTCTTGTAATAGGAATCACGACTTGCATGTCGATGAGTATGACAACCGGAAGGAGCCATAGGAGTTGTCTTTATTTATTGTATGACTTGCGTGTCATTGAAGAACGCCATGTAATTACTTTACTTTATTGCTAACCGGTAGCCATAGTAGTATAAGTAATAGTTGGCGAGACAACTTCATGAAGACACGATGATGGAGATCATGATGATGGAGATCATGGTGTCATGCCGGTGACGATGATGATCATGGAGCCTCGAAGATGGAAATCAATGGAGCTATATGATATTGGCCATATCATGTCACTACTATATAATTGCATGTGATGTTTATTATGTTTATGCATCTTATTTGCTTAGAACGACGGTAGTAAATAAGATGATCCCTTATTAAAATTTCAAGAAAGTGTTCCCCCTAACTGTGCACCGTTGCGAAAGTTCGTCGTTTCTAAGCACCACGTGATGATCGGGTGTGATGGATTCTTACGTTCACATACAACGGGTGTAAGACAGATTTACACACGCGAAACACTTAGGTTGACTTGACGAGCCTAGCATGTACAGACATGGCCTCGGAACACAAGAGACCGAAAGGTCGAGCATGAGTCGTATAGTAGATACGATCAACATGAAGATGTTCACCGATGATGACTAGTCCGTCTCACATGATGATCGGACACGGCCTAGTTGACTCGGATCATGTAATCACTTAGATGACTAGAGGGATGTCTATCTGAGTGGGAGTTCATAAGATGAAATTAATTATCATGAACATAGCCAAAAGATATTTGCAAATTATGTCGTAAGCTCGCGCTTTAGTTCCACTGTTTAGATATGTTCCTAGAGAAAATAGTTGAAAGTTGACAATAGCGATTAGGCGGACAGTAGAAAGCTTATGTCCTTAATGCACCGCTCAGTGTGCTGAACCCCAAACGTCGTTTGTGGATGTTGCGAACATCGGACATACACGTTTTGATAACTACGTGATAGTTCAGTTAAACGGTTTAGAGTTGAGGCACCAAAGACGTTTTTCGAAACATCGCGGAACATATGAGATGTTTCGAGGGCTGAAATTGGGATTTCAGGCTCGTGCCCACGTCAAGAGGTATAAGACCTCCGACGATTTTCTTAGCCTGCAAACTAAGGGAGAAAAGCTCAACCGTTGAGCTTGTGCTCAGATTGTCTGAGTGCAACAATCACTTGAATCGAGTGGGAGTTGATCTTCCAGATGAGATAGTGATGTTTCTCCAAAGTCATTGCCACCAAGCTGCTAGAGCTTTGTGATGAACTATAACATGTCAGGGATAGATATGATGATCCTTGAGGTATTCACGATGTTTGACCCCGCGAAAGTAGAAATCAAGAAGGAGCATCAATTTTTTATGGTTGGTGAAACCACTAGTTACAAGAAGGGCAAGGGCAAGAAGGGACACTTCATGAAATGGCAAATCAGTTGCTGATCCAGTGAAGAAACCCAAGGTTGAACCCAAACCCGAGACTGAGTGCTTCTGTAATAAGGGGAACAACCACTGGAGCAGAATTACCCTAGATACTTGGTAGATGAGAAGGCTGGCAAGGTCGACAGAAGTATATTGGATATACATTGTGTTAATGTGTACTTTACTAGTACTCCTAGTAGCACCAGGGTATTATATACCGGTTCGGTTGCTAAGTGTTAGTAACTCGAAATAAAAGAGCTACGGAATAAACGGAGACTAGCTAAAGGTGAGCTGACGATATGTGTTGGAAGTGTTTCCAAGGTTGATGTGATCAAGCATCGCACGCTCCCTCTACCATCGAGATTGGTGTTAAACCCAAATAATTGTTATTGGTGTTTGCGTTGAGCATAGACATGATTGGATTATGTCTATCGCAATACGGTTATTCATTTAAGGAGAATAATGGTTACTCTATTTATTTGAATAACACCTTCAATGGTCTTGCACCTAAAGGAATAGTTTATTGAATCTCGATCGTAGTGATACACATTTTCATGCCAAAAATTATAAGATAGTACCACTTACTTGTGGCACTGCCATGTAAGTCATATTGGTATAAAACGCATGAAGAAGCTCCATGTTGATGGATCTTTGGACTCACTCATTTTTGAAAAGTTTGAGACATGCGAACCATGTCTATTGGTGCATACGCATGAAGAAACTCCATGCAAATGGATCGTTTAGACTCACTTGATTTTGAATCACTTGAGATATGCAAATCATACCACATGGACAAGATGACTGAAAAGCCTCGGTTTCAGTTAGATGGAACTAGATAGCAACTTGTTGGAAGTAACACATTTTGATGTGTGCAGTCCAATGAGTGCTGAGGCATGTAGTGAATATCGTTATGTGCTGACTTCACAGATGATTCGAGTAGATGTTGAGTATATTTACTTGATGAAACACAAGTCTGAATTATTGAATGGTTCAAGTAATTTCAGAGTGAAGTTTAAGATCTTCGTGACAAGAGGATAGAATGTCTATGATATGATCATAGAGATGAATATCTGAGTTACGAGTTTTGGCACACAATTAAGACATTGTGGAAATTGTTTCACAATTAATACCGCCTGGAACACCATAGTGTGATGGTGTGTCCGAACATCATAGTAGCACCCTATTGGATATGGTGCGTGCCTTGATGTCTCTTATCGAATTACCACTATCGTTCATGGGTTAGGCATTAGAGACAACCGCACTCACTTTAATAGGGTACCACGTAATTCCGTTGAGACGACACTGTTTGAACTGTGGTTTGGAGAAACCTAAGTTGTCGTTTCTTAAAGGTTTGGGGCTGCGACGCTTATGTGAAAAAAATTTCAGGTTGATAAGCTCGAACCCAAAGCGGATAAAATACATCTTCATAGGACACCCAAAACAGTTGGGTATACCTCCTAATTCAGATCCGAAAGCAATAGGGATTGTTTCTTGAATCGGGTCCTTTCTCGAGGAAAGGTTTGTCTCGAGAATTGAGTGGGAGGATGGTGGAGACTTGATGAGGTTATTGAACCGTCACCTCAACAAGTGTGTACCAGGGCACAGGAAGTTGTTCATGTGGCGCCTACACCAATTGAAGTAGAAGCTTATGATAGTGATCATGAAGTTTCAGATCAAGTCACTACCGTACCTCGTAGGGTCACAAGGATGCTTACTACCTCAGAGTGGTATAGTAATCCTGTCTTGAAGGTCATGTTGCTAGACAACAATGAATCTACGAGCTATGGAGAAGCGATGGTGGGCCCAAATTCGGACAAATGGTTAGAAGCCATGAAATCCGAGATAGGATCCATGTATCATAACAAAGCATGGACTTTGGTGGACTTGCCCGATGATCGGAAAGCCATTGAAATAAATGGATCTTTAAGAAGAAGACGGACGTGGACGGTAATGTCACCGTCTATGAAGCTCGACTTGTGGCGAAGAGTTTTTCACAAGTTCAAGGAGTTGACTACGATGAGATTTTCTCATCTGTAGCGATGCTTAAGTCCATCGGAATCATGTTAGCATTAGCTGCATTTATGAAATCTGGCAGATGGATGTCAAAACAAGTTTCCTTACCAGTTTTTTATAAGGAAAGATTGTATGTGATACAATCAGAAAGGTTTTGTCGATCCTAAGGATGCTAAAAGGTATGCTAGCAGCAGCGATCCTTCTAAGGACTGGAGTAAGCATCTCGGAGTTGGAATGTACACTTTGATGAGATGATCAAAGATTTTGGGTTTGTACAAAGTTTATGAGAAACTTGTATTTCCAAAGAAGTGAGTGGGAGCACTATAGAATTTCTGATGAGTATATGTTGTTGACATATTGATGATCAGAAATGATGTGGAATTTCTAGAAAGCATGTAGGGTTATTTGAAAGGTGTTTTTCAATAGAAAACTTGGATTAAGCTACTTGAACATTGAGCATCAAGATCTATGAGGATAGATCAAAAACGCTTAATGGTACTTTCAACTGAGCATATACCTTGACATGATCTTGAAGGTGTTCACGATAGATCAGTCAAAGAAGGAGTTCTTATCTGAGATGTAAGGTATGAAGTTAAGACTTAAAGCTCGACCACGGCAGAAGAGAGAGAAAGGACGAAGGTCGTCCCCTATGCTTCAGACGTAGGCTCTATAGTATGCTATGCTGTGTACCGCACCGGAAGTGTGCCTTGCCATGAGTCAGTCAAGGGGTACAAGAATGATCCAGGAGTGGATCACCAGATAGCGGTCAAAATTGTCCTTGGAGTAATAAGGATTTATTTCTCAATTATGGAGGTGATAAAGAGTTCGGCGTAAAGGGTTACGACGATGCAAGCTTTAACACCTATCCGAATGACTCTGAGTAGCAAACCGGATACGTATAGTGGAGCAACCATTTGGAATAGCTTCAAGTGGAGCGTGGAAGCAGCATTTACAAAATGACACAGAGATTTGCGAAGTACATACGGATCTGACTTTTGCAGACCCGTTGACTAAAACCTCTCTCAAGCAAAACATGATCAAACCCCAGAACTCATTGAGTCTAAATCACATGATGATGTGAACTAGTTTAATGACACTAGTAAACTCTTTGGATGTTGGTCACATGGCGATGTGACATGTGAGTGTTAATCACATGGCGATGTGAACTAGATTATTGACTCTAGTGCAAGTGGGAGACTGTTGGAAACATGCCCTAGAGGCAATGATAAATTAGTTATTATTATATTTCCTTGTTCATGATAATCGTTTATTATCCATGCTATAATTGTATTGATAGGAAACACAGATACATGTGTGGATACATAGACAACACCATGTCCCTAGTAAGCCTCTAGTTGACTAGCTCGTTGATCAATAGATGGTTACGGTTTCCTAACCATGGACATTAAGATGTCGTTGATAACGGGATCACATCATTAGGAGAATGATGTGATGGATAAGACCCAATCCTAAGCCTAGCACAAAGATCGTAGTTCGTATGCTAAAGCTTTTCTAATGTCAAGTATCATTTCCTTAGACCATGAGATTGTGCAACTCCCGGATACCGTAGGAATGATTTGGGTGTACCAAACGTCACAACGTAACTGGGTGGCTATAAAGGTGCACTACAGGTATCTCCGAAAGTGTCTGTTGGGTTGGCACGAATCGAGACTGGGATTTGTCACTCCGTGTAAACGGAGAGGTATCATTGGGCCCACTCGGTAGGACATCATCATAATGTGCACAATGTGACCAAGGGGTTGATCACGGAATGATGTGTTACGGAACGAGTAAATTGCCGGTAACGAGATTGAACAAGGTATCGGGATACCGACGATCGAATCTTGGGCAAGTATAATACCACTAGACAAAGGGAATTGTATACGGGATTGATTGAGTCCTTGACATCGTGGTTCATCCGATGAGATCATCGTGGAACATGTGGGAGCCAACATGGGTATCCAGATCCCGCTGATGGTTATTGGCCGGAGAGTTGTCTCGGTCATGTCTGCATGGTTCCCGAACCCGTAGGGTCTACACACTTAAGGTTCGATGACGCTAGGGTTATAAAGGAAGTTTGTATGTGGTTACCGAATGTTGTTCGGAGTCCCGGATGAGATCCCGGACGTCACGAGGAGTTCTGGAATGGTCCGGAGGTAAAGATTTATATATGGGAAGTCTTATTTTGGTCGCCGGAAAAGTTTCGCACTTTATCGGTATTGTACCGGGAGTGCCGAAAGGGGTTCGGGGGTCCACCTGCCCCGGGGGGCCACATGGGCTGTAGGGGGTGCGCCTTGGCCTATATGGGCCAAGGGCACCAGCCCCAAGAGGCCCATGCGCCAAGATATAAGAAAAGGGGAGAGTCCTCAAGGGGGAAGGCACCTCCGAGGTGCCTTGGGGAGGATGGACTCCTCCCCCCCCCCCCTTGGCCGCACCCCTTCCTTGGAGGAAGGGGCAAGGCTGCGCCTCCCCCCTCTCCCTTGCC
>NC_041386.1:678082760-678122433 GCF_002162155.2 Triticum dicoccoides | reverse complement strand
CCTCCCTCCCTCCCGTGACACCTCCTCCTCTCCCGCAGGTGCTTGGCGAAGCCCTGCAGGATTGCCACGCTCCTCCACCACCACCACGCCGTTGTGCTGCTGCTGGATGGAGTCTTCCTCAACCTCTCCCTCTCTCCTTGCTGGATCAAGGCATGGGAGACGTCACCGGGCTGTACGTGTGTTGAACGCGGAGGTGCCGTCCGTTCGGCACTAGGATCTCCGGTGATTTGATCACGACGAGTACGACTCCTTCAACCCCGTTCTCTTGAACGCTTCCGCTTAGCGATCTACAAGGGTATGTAGATGCACTCTCCTTCCCCTCGTTGCTAGTTTCTCCTACGATTGTTAATTAATGGTTCAACTTAAGGTGGCAACTTTAATACACATCTGGGTGGATTGAGGCACCTGGGGAACCCAGTGTTGTCTGTATTTTTTTGGAAATCCCGGGGTACCCGTGTGATCTTCCTATGGACCGCCACCCAGGCTTAAAGGGAACTGAGATGATTCTGTAGGGGAACGTAGCAGAAATTCAAAATTTTCCTACGTGTCACCAAGATCTATCCTTGTAGGAGAAACTAGCAACGAGGGGAAGGAGAGTGCATCTACATACCCTTGTAGATCGCTAAGCGGAAGCGTTCAAGTGAACGGGGTTGATGGAGTCGTACTCGTCGTGATTCAGATCACCGATGATCCTAGTGCCGAACGGACGGCACCTCCGCGTTCAACACACGTACAGCTCGACGATGTCTCCCACGCCTTGATCCAGCAAGGAGAGAGGGAGAGGTTGAGGAAGACTCCATCCAGCAGCAGCACAACGGCGTGGTGGTGATGGAGGAGCGTGGCAATCCTGCAGGGCTTCGCCAAGCACCTACGGGAGAGGAGGAGGTGTCATGGGAGGGAGGGAGGCGCCAAGGGCTCAGGTATGGATGCCCTCCCTCCCCTCCACTATATATAGGGGCAGGGGAGAGGGGGGAGGCGCAGCCTTGCCCCTTCCTCCAAGAAAGGGGTGCGGCTAAGAGGGGGGAGGAGTCCATCCTCCCCAAGGCACCTCGGAGGTGCCTTCCCCCTTGAGGACTCTCCCCTTTTTTCCTATATCTTGGCGCATGGGCCTCTAGGGGCTGGTTCCCTTGGCCCATGTAGGCCAAGGCGCACCCCCTACAGCCCATGTGGCCCCCCGGGGCAGGTGGCCCCACCCGGTGGGCCACCGGGACCCTTCCGGTGGTCCCGGTACAATACCGATGACCCCGAAACTTGTCCCGATGGCCGAAACAGGACTTCCCATATATAAATCTTTACCTCCGGACCATTCCGGAACTCCTCGTGAAGTCCGGGATCTCATCCGGGACTCCGAACAACATTCGGTAACCACATACAAACTTCCTTTATAACCCTAGCGTCATCGAACCTTAAGTGTGTAGACCCGACGGGTTTGGGAGACATGCAGACATGACCGAGATGTTCTCCGGTCAATAACCAACAGCGGGATCTGGATACCCATGTTGGCTCCCACATGTTCCATGATGATCTCATCGGATGAACCACAATGTCAAGGACTCAATCGATCCCGTATACAATTCCCTTTGTCTAGCGGTATGGTACTTGCCCGAGATTCGATCGTCGGTATACCGATACCTTGTTCAATCTCGTTACCGGCAAGTCTCTTTACTCGTTCCGTAACACATCATCCCGTGATCAACCCCTTGGTCACATTGTGCATATTATGATGATGTCCTACCGAGTGGGCCCAGAGATACCTCTCCGTTTACACGGAGTGACAAATCCCAATCTCGATTCGTGCCAACCCAACAGACACTTTCAGAGATACCCGTAGTGTACCTTTATAGCCACCCAGTTACGTTGTGACGTTTGGCACACCCAAAGCACTCCTACGGTATCCGGGAGTTGCACAATCTCATGGTCTAAGGAAATGATACTTGACATTAGAAAAGCTTTAGCATACGAACTACATGATCTTGTGCTAAGCTTAAGATTGGGTCTTGTCCATCATATCATTCTCCTAATGATGTGATCCCGTTATCAACGACATCCAATGTCCATGGTCAGGAAACCGTAACCATCTACTGATTAACGAGCTAGTCAACTAGAGGCTTACTAGGGACATGGTGTTGTCTATGTATCCACACATGTATCTGAGTTTCCTATCAATACAATTCTAGCATGGATAATAAACGATTATCATGAACAAGGAAATATAATAATAATCAATTTATTATTGCCTCTAGGGCATATTTCCAACAGTCTCCCACTTGCACTAGAGTCAATAATCTAGTTCACATCGATATGTGATTAACACTCAAGGTCACATCCCCATGTGACTAACACCCAAAGAGTTTATTAGAGTCAGTAATCTAGTTCACATTTACCATGTTATTAACACTCGATGAGTTCTGGGTTTGATCATGTTATGCTTGTGAGAGAGGTTATAGTCAACGGGTCTGAACCTTTCAGATCCGTGTGTGCTTTACAAATCTCTATGTCATCTCCTAGATGCAGCTACCACGTTCTATTTGGAGTTATTCCAAATAACTGTTCTACTTGGAGCTATTCTAAATTGTTGCTCCATTATACGTATCCGGTATCTCTACTCAGAGCTATCCGGATAGGTGTTAAGCTTGCATCGACGTAACCCTTTACGACGAACTCTTTTACCACCTCCATAATTGAGAAAATTCCTTAGTCCACTAGTTACTAAGGATAACTTTGACCGCTGTCCTGTGATCCATTCTTGGATCACTCTTGTACCCCTTGACTGACTCATGGTAAAGCACACTTCAGGTGCGGTACACAGCATAGCATACTGTAGAGCCTATGTCTTAAGCATAGGGGACGACCTTCGTCCTTTCTCTCTATTCTGCCGTGGTCGAGCTTTAAGTCTTAACTTCGTACCTTACAACTCAGGCAAGAACTCCTTCTTTGACTGGTCCATCTTGAACACCTTCAAGATCATGTCAAGGTATGTGCTCATTTGAAAGTATTATTAAGCATTTTGATCTATCCTTATAGATCTTGATGCTCAATGTTCAAGTAGCTTAATCCAGGCTTTCCATTGAAAAACACTTTCAAAATAACCCTATATGCTTTCTAGAAATTCTACATCATTTCTGATCATCAATATGTCAACAACATATACTCATCAGAAATTCTATAGTGCTCCCACTCACTTCTTTGGAAATACAAGTTTCTCATAAACTTTGTACAAACCCAAAATTCTTTGATCATCTCATCAAAGCGCACATTCCAACTCCGAGATGCTTACTCCAGTCCTTAGAAGGATTGCTGGAGCTTTGCATACTTATTAGCATCTTTCGGGATTGACAAAACCTTCCGGTTGTATCACATACAACCTTTCCTCAAGAAAATCGTCGATGAAACAATGTTTTGACATCCTATCTGCAAGATTTCATAAATAATGCAGTAATCGCTAATATAATTCCAACAGACTCTTAGCATCGCTACGAGTGAGAAAATCTCATCGTAGTCAACTCCTTGAACTTGTCGGAAAACATCTTAACGACAAGTCGAGCTTTCTTAATGGTGACATTTACCATCATTGTCCGTCTTCCTTTTGAAATCCATCTGTACTCATTAGCCTTACGACCATCGAGCCGTTCTGCCAAAGTCTACACTTTGTTTTCATACATGGATCCTCTCTCGGATTTTATGGCCTCAAGCCATTTATCGGAATCCGGGCCCACCATCGCTTCTCCATAGCTCGTAGGTTCATTGTTGTCTAGCAACATGACTTCCAAGACAGGATTACCGTACCACTCTGAAGTAGTACGTATCCTTGTCACCCTACGAGGTACGGCAGTGATTTGATCCGAAACTTCATGATCAATATCATAAGCTTCCACTTCAATTGGTGTAGGTGCCGCGGGAACAACTTCCTGTGCCCTGCTACACACTGGTTGAAGTGATGGTTCAATAACCTCATCAAGTCTCCACCATCCTCCCACTCAACTCTTTCGAGAGAAACCTTTCCTCGAGAAAGGACCCGATTCTAGAAACAATTCATATTGCTTTCGGATCTGAATTAGGAGGTATACCCAACTGTTTTGGGTGTCCTATGAAGATGTATTTTATCCGCTTTGGGTTCGAGCTTATCAATCCTGAAACTTTTTCACATAAGCGTCACAGCCCCAAACCTTTAAGAAACGACAACTTAGGTTTCTCCAAACGGTGTCGTCTCAACGGAATTACGTGGTGCCCTATTTAAAGTGAATGTGGTTGTCTCTAATGCCTAACCCATGAACGATAGTGGTAATTCGATAAGAGACATCATGGTACGCACCATATCCAATAGGGTGCAACTATGATGTTCGGACACACCATCACACTATGGTGTTCTAGGCGGTATTAATTGCGAAACAATTTCCACAATGTCTTCATTGTGAGCCAAAACTCGTAACTCAGATATTCATCTCTATGATCATATCATAGACATTTTATCCTCTTGTCACAATGATCTTCTACTTCACTCTGAAATTATTTGAACCATTCAATAATTCAGACTTGTGTTTCATCAAGTAAATATTCTCAACATCTACTCGAATCATCTGTGAAGTAAGAACATAACGATATTCACTGCATGCCTCAGCACTCATTGGACTGCACACATCAAAATGTGTTACTTCCAACAAGTTGCTATCTTGTTCCATCTTACTGAAAACGAGGCTTTTCAGTCATCTTGCCCATGTGGTATGATTTGCATATCTCAAGTGATTCAAAATCAAGTGAGTCCAAACGATCCATCTGCATGGAGTTTCTTCATGCGTATACACCAATAGACATGGTTCGCATGTCTCAAACTTTTCTAAAACGAGTGAGTCCAAAGATCCATCAACATGGAGCTTCTTCATGCGTTTTATACCATTATGACTTACATGGCAGTGCCACAAGTAAGTGGTACTATCATTACTATCTTATATCTTTTGGCATGAAAATGTGTATCACTACGATCGAGATTCAATAAACCATTTAGGTTTAATACTAATCTTGATGGTATAGGGAGCGTGCGATGTTTGATCACATCAAACTTGGAAACACTTCCAACACATATCGTCAGCTCTCCTTTAGCTAGTCTCCGTTTATTCCGTAGCCTTTTATTTCGAGTTACTAACACTTAGCAACCGAACCGGTATCTAATACCCTGGTGCTACTAGGAGTACTAGTAAAGTACACATTAACATAATGTATATCCAATATACTTCTATCGACTTTGCCAGCCTTCTCATCTACCAAGTATCTAGGGTAATTCTGCTCCAGTGGTTGTTCCCCTTATTACAGAAGCACTTAGTCTCGGGTTTGGGTTCAACCTTGGGTCTCTTCACTAGAGCAGCAGCTGAATTGCCGTTTCATGAAGTATCCCTTTGTTCCCTTGCCCTTCTTGAAACTAGTGGTTTCACCAACCATCAACAATTGATGCTCCTTCTTGATTTCTACTTTCGCGGTGTCAAACATCGCGAATGCCTCAAGGATCATCATATCTATCCCTGATATGTTATAGTTCATCATGAAGCTCTAACAGCTTGGTGGCAATGACTTTGGAGAACCATCACTGTCTTATCTGGAAGATCAACTCCCACTCGATTCAAATGATTGTTGTACTCAGACAATCTGAGCACAAGCTCAACAATTGAGCTTTTCTCCTTAGTTTGCAGGTTAAGAAAGTCATCGGAGGTCTTATACCTCTTGACATGGGCACGAGCCTGAAATCCCAATTTCAGCCCTCAAAACATCTCATATGTTTCGCGATGTTTCAAAAACGTCTTTGGTGCCTCAACTCTAAACCGTTTAACTGAACTATCACGTAGTTATCAAAACGTGTATGTCAGATGTTCGCAACAACCACAGACAACATTCGAGGTTCAGCACACTGAGCGGTGCATTAAGGACATAAGCCTTCTATGAAGCAATGAGGACAATCCTCAGTTTACGGACCTAGTCCGCATAATTGCTACTATCAACTTTCAACTAATTTTTCTCTAGGAACATATCTAAACAGTAGAACTATAGCATGAGCTACGACATAATTTGCAAAAACCTTTTGACTATGTTCAGGATAATTAAGTTCATCTTATGAACTCCCACTCAGATAGACATCCCTCTAGTCATCTAAGTGATTACATGATCCGAGTCAAACTAGGCCGTGTCCGATCATCACGTGAGACGGACTAGTCATCATCGGTGAACATCTTCATGTTGATCGTATCTTCTATACGACTCATGTTCGACCTTTCGGTCTCCGTGTTCCGAGGCCATGTATGTACATGCTAGGCTCGTCAAGTTAACCCTAAGTGTTTCGCGTGTGTAAATCTGTCTTACACTCGTTGTATGTGAACATTAGAATCTAACACCCGATCATCACGTGGTGCTTCGAAACATGAACTGTCGCAACGGTGCACAGTTAGGGGAGAACACTTCTTGAAATTGTTGTAAGGGATCATCTTATTTACTACCGTCGTTCTAAGCAAATAAGATGTATAAACATGATAAACATCACATGAAATCAAATAGTGACATGATATGGCCATCATCACTTTGCTCCTTTTGATCTCCATCTTCGGGGCTCCATGATCATCATCGTCACCGGCATGACACCATGATCTCCATCATCATGATCTCCATCATCGTGTCTTCATGAAGTTGCCTCGCCAACTATTACTTCTACTACTATGGCTAACGGTTAGCAATAAAGTAAAGTAATTACATGACGTTTAAGTTGACACGCAGGTCACAAATAAATGAAGACAACTCCTATGGCTCCTGCCGGTTGTCATACTCATCGACATGCAAGTCGTGATTCCTATTACAAGAACATGATCAATCTCATACATCACATATATCATTCATCACATCCTTTTTTGCCATATCACATCACATAGCATACCCTGCAAAAACATGTTAGATGTCCTCTAATTGTTGTTTGCATGTTTTACGTGGCTGCTATGGGTTTCTAGCAAGAACGTTTCTTACCTACGCATGAACCACAACGTGATATGCCAATTGCTATTTACCCTTCATAAGGACCCTTTTCATCGAATCCGATCCGACTAAAGTGGGAGAGACAGACACCCGCCAGCCACCTTATGCAACTAGTGCATGTTTGTCGGTGGAACCGGTCTCACGTAAGCGTACGTGTAAGGTTGGTCCGGGCCGCTTCATCCCACGATGCCGCCGAATCAAGATAAGACTAGTAACGGCAAGCATATTGAACAATATCGACGCCCACAACTACTTTGTGTTCTACTCGTGCAAAGAATCTACGCAATAGACCTAGCTCATGATGCCACTGTTGGGGAACGTAGCAGAAATTCAAAATTTTCCTACGTGTCACAAAGATCTATCTATGGAGAGACTAGCAACGAGGGGAAGGAGAGTGCATCTACATACCCTTGTAGATCGCTAAGCGGAAGCGTTCAAGTGAACGGGGTTGATGGAGTCGTACTCGTCGTGATTCAGATCACCGATGATCCTAGTGCCGAACGGACGGCACCTCCGCGTTCAACACACGTACAGCTAGACGATGTCTCCCACGCCTTGATCCAGCAAGGAGAGAGGGAGAGGTTGAGGAAGACTCCATCCAGCAGCAGCACAACGGCGTGGTGGTGATGGAGGAGCGTGGCAATCCTGCAGGGCTTCGCCAAGCACCTACGGGAGAGGAGGAGGTGTCACGGGAGGGAGGGAGGCGCCAAGGGCTCAGGTATGGATGCCCTCCCTCCCCTCCACTATATATAGGAGCAGGGGAGAGGGGGGAGGCGCAGCCTTGCCCCTTCCTCCAAGAAAGGGGTGCGGCTAAGAGGGGGGGAGGAGTCCATCCTCCCCAAGGCACCTCGGAGGTGCCTTCCCCCTTGAGGACTCTCCCCTTTTTCCTATATCTTGGCGCATGGGCCTCTAGGGGCTGGTGCCCTTGGCCCATGTAGGCCAAGGCGCACCCCCTACAGCCCATGTGGCCCCTCAGGGCAGGTGGCCTCACCCGGTGGGCCCCCGGGACCCTTCCGGTGGTCTCGGTACAATACCGATGACCCCGAAACTTGTCCCGATGGCCGAAACAGGACTTCCCATATATAAATCTTTACCTCCGGACCATTCCGGAACTCCTCGTGAAGTCCGGGATCTCATCCGGGACTCCGAACAACATTCGGTAACCACATACAAACTTCCTTTATAACCCTAGCGTCATCGAACCTTAAGTGTGTAGACCCTACGGGTTCGGGAGACATGCAGACATGACCGAGATGTTCTCCGGTCAATAACCAACAGCGGGATCTGGATACCCATGTTGGCTCCCACATGTTCCACGATGATCTCATCGGATGAACCACGATGTCAAGGACTCAATCGATCCCGTATACAATTCCCTTTGTCTAGCGGTATGGTACTTGCCCGAGATCCGATCGTCGGTATACCGATACCTTGTTCAATCTCGTTACCGGCAAGTCTCTTTACTCGTTCCGTAACACATCATCCCGTGATCAACCCCTTGGTCACATTGTGCACATTATGATGATGTCCTACCGAGTGGGCCCAGAGATACCTCTCCGTTTACACGGAGTGACAAATCCCAATCTCGATTCGTGCCAACCCAACAGACACTTTCAGAGATACCCGTACTGTACCTTTATAGCCACCCAGTGACGTTGTGACATTTGGCACACCCAAAGCACTCCTACGGTATCCGGGAGTTGCACAATCTCATGGTCTAAGGAAATGATACTTGACATTAGAAAAGCTTTAGCATACGAACTACATGATCTTGTGCTAGGCTTAAGATTGGGTCTTGTCCATCATATCATTCTCCTAATGATGTGATCCCGTTATCAACGACATCCAATGTCCATGGTCAGGAAACCGTAACCATCTATTGATTAACGAGCTAGTCAACTAGAGGCTTACTAGGGACATGGTGTTGTCTATGTATCCACACATGTATCTGAGTTTCCTATCAATACAATTCTAGCATGGATAATAAACGATTATCATGAACAAGGAAATATAATAATAATCAATTTATTATTGCCTCTAGGGCATATTTCCAACAACCGGCCCCTCCTGGGTGGTTTATACTCAGTAGTTATATCCCCAACATTAGGCCCCAGATTGATTTGAACCAGTTCATGTCAATCTTCAACACTTAGAAAAATTTCGTGAACATCTTCTTACATTTCTCGTAAACCGCCATGATGTCTTCTCCTGTAAACTTTGGTAAACCGCCGTGACATCATCCTCTGGACATAGCAGTGGATTGTCATGATGTCATCTTCTGTATAAAAAGATTAAAAAGATTAACTTCATTAATTATATCCCAAAGATCGAGGCGACAGCTGCGCCCTCTTTTGCCGCTTCAGGCTCCTCGATTCTTGCACCTGCCACTTATCCCCTTCTCTTTATAAATAAGGCCGGGGGGTCTTTCCATTTTCCTCCTTGCCTCTCGTCTTCCTCCTCGCGACCCAAAGAACTCAAGCACCGCCGCCACCGTCAACCCTTGAATCTGCATCGAATAGGCCGCTGCACCACCCTGTTCGTACCACAGATCCTACGATACTCCTCCGCCGCTGTGTGGCCCTGGTAAGTACTCCCTTCCTTAACCCTAAATCTCCATTAGGGCTTCATGTTCATCTGCGTTCGTCGACGTTCATCAGTGCTTCTCCACTTTTCCTCTTTGACTCTTACTGCATCTTAGCTAGACCTGATAGTTTCTTTCTGCGGTAGATCCATAGCTTTAGTCTGCCTTTGTACAACATCTTGCTGTTCCTGGATAAATCCCCTCCAGACTTTCTCTGTTCTGCTTAACACCATTGTAGGACTCAGACAATTTTTCTTTACTGAACCATGGTCGATCCAAAATTATATCATCATTTTGTGAAACTTGTTCTGCAACACTTAGCGTATTTCACCTCTGCTGCTTCCAGTATCGGCGGTTTAACTTGTAGAAAATCATAATCCGCCTGGCACCATTAGCCATCAATTAAACCGACATCCTGACTTGAGTAGCAATAGCCGGTTTAACATGTATAATTACACGGTTTAACTATGGTTTGTATACATCAACCTTGAATCGTAAACCGGCATTCGTGCTTTTTCAGTTTACCTTCCAACATGACCAAGAAATTCGCTGCGTGCAACTGGGTTCCTTCTCGGATCACAGAAACGCAGCTCAATGGATATGTTTTGGCTGGCGCTTTGGCCAAGAAAGATGTCCTCCATTGGCGAGTTCCTGGCCCTAAGTGCCCTCCAGTACCTCAAGACGGGGAAGTGATTGTGTTCATGCAGCATCTAGACCGGGGTTTTAGCCCCCCCCCCCCGGTTCAATTTTTTTCCGGGATGTGCTTGCTAGTTTCCAACTCCATCCTCAAGAAATTGGACCAAATTCTATGTCCAACATATGCAACTTTCAAGTGTTCTGCGAAGTTTACCTTCAAGAAGAACCAACTGTTGAGCTCTTTAGAGACTTTTTCCACTTAAACCGCCGAACCGAATTCTCTGACGGCCCCAATACTGAACTTGGCAGTGTGTCAATTTAGAAAAGGAAAGAAGTTGATTTCCCTCATTCAAAACACCACAGCCATCCGAAGGACTGGAATCAAACCTGGTTTTACTGTCAGAACACTACACATGCTGATGAAAACCCTCTACCGGGTTACCGTGCTCACCGACTCAGCAACGGCCATCCTCTGCCACCACGGCTCACAGCCAAAGAACGACAAGCTTATGCACCTCAACTTGCTAAGCTCCGGGCCTTTCTAGCAAATGGCTTAACCGACATTGACCTCGTTCGATGCTGGGTTTCATGGGGTATTCTTCCCTTAAGCCGCCGCTCCAGTTTGATGCATGAGTATACCAGAAATATCAAAGACCCTCAACGGTATCATCAGATAGAAATGACTGATGAAGAAGTCACTGAGTCTGTGAAGAAGATGCTAGATGAACGGATCGCTCAATGCAGCAAGACCGGATTAGCTCCTTTTTATACTTCCAACAAAGCGCCAGCAGTAAGAAGTTTATATTTTCTACCTTCATCAATCTGTCTCCGCTTTAACATTGTTCTGATGACCCTTTGTTTGATTTTACAGGACAAAGATTCTTTCTGGAAGAGGAAAGCTTCAGACAAACCGGTGAGGCTCCTCGTGCAAAAAGCAAAGTCATAAAGAAAGCAGCCAAGAAGAAAACCGCCGAGTCCTCTGATCCGCTTGAAGACGTTGATGAGTCAGATCCAGAGGTAGAACTTCACTCTCTTGGTTCATTTTTTACACACCTTATTGACAATGACTATTCCCAGGATGATGCGGAGGCCAGTCGTGCGGACCATGTAGAGATAATCTCCCTTTCCTCTGATTCAGATCTTGTGTCGGTTCAAAGATTTCGCCGTGCAGTTCAGAAAGTAAAATACTCTCACCCTCTTGCTCATTTGGATCCGCAATTTTGTTTGAAGACACAGCAAACTGAAGGTCGTCGCACAACCCGGCATCGTGGCCAGCAAGTCACTTCCTCCGGTTTACCGGATACACCAACCCGGAAGCGTCGTCCAGAGGTTTCTTGTTCTCCCAAAAAAAATATCCCTTGAAGGGTTGCTTCCGATACCCACTTAATCCGTCTGATCCGAATTACCAGGTGTCTTCCAATTCTTCATCTGGCGGTTCATCAACCACTCAAATGCCTCCCCTCAAGACCGTTCCTGGGTAATTATACTGTCTTTAACTTTGTCTTCTTGCGCCGGTTTACCAACTGACCTCTTGTTTTAATATTATAGCGCCAAAGCCCGTCTGAGTAAAAAATCAAAAACCACTGTCCCTACTGAAGAGGTTCAACCGGACAGAATTTCAGAAGGCGCTAATAGAGATGCTGACATTGCCATTGATGATCTTGTACCTCAAAGTCAGGATACCTATGTTGAACCGCTAGAAGTCAACCCGGCCAGTCCGCATGCTGATCCTCCAAGCCCAGCCAAAGGTGAAGGTGTGCCAAGCCCGGCTAGGGATACTGTCAATCCGCCAACCCCATCAAAAGGTAGCGATGATGATGTTGTTATCACTGGTCATGGTCGCACTATCCCTGGCATCGCAGTTGCCTTGTCAAAGCACACTGCCAAGGAGGAATTCGCTGCTATGGGCAAGGGGAAAGGGAAGACAGATTTATCCAGCTTCATTAACCTTAGCGCCGACGAGCTCCATTCCGGATTCTTAAACCGCCTATACACTAGCCGGGATTATGAGGCCGGTTTGTTGAACTTAATGAAGGAACGCTATGAGGTAATCTTCAAAACACTTTTCATTTGCTTGTAATGTATACCAACTCCATTGTAGCCCTCAAGGGCCGGTTTATCTCTTGAAGACAAACCGGGTCTTCTAATATTAAGAATACTTCAACTGAGTAGTCCCCAAGGGCCGGTTTGTCTTAGCAAGATGAACCGGGACTTTAAAGATCAAGAACATATCAACTGAGTAGCCCCCAAGGGCCGGTTTACCTTAATAAGATGAACCAGGACTTTCTGTCCTTATTAAATGCCTTCACTTTGTACGTGACTGATCAATAACGCATTAGCCCCCAAGTGCCAAGCTTAAAACTTTGTTTTGAGCCTTGGGACTTTAAGATCTCCATTTTAAGAAGAAATCCACATTAGCCCCCAAGTGCCAACTGTATAACTTGTTATGTGCTTGGGACTTTGAGAGAAATTTTGACAGCTTCCTCCTCTGATTTTTGCAGACCGATATACATAGTAAAGAGTCTCAAATCACCGATCTTCAAGAAAACGTCAAGTCCCAGCAAGAAGTGACCTCTAAAGCCAAAGAGGAGCTAAAGGGCGCTTTGACAGCCATGGAACAATTGAAGGATGGCTTCAAAACTGAACGCACCAACTGCGAAACCGAAAAGGCTGCTTTGCTGAAGCGGGCTGAAGACGCCGAAGCAGCTCTTAAACCGGTGGAGGAAGAGCTGACTGGGCTGAAACATCAAGTGAACACCATGACAGCTGCAATTTTTTGGTAAGTACTTTATAATAGCCTGTTCTGAAGCATCTTCAACTCCGCTGGTTTAACATTACAGGTAATCGCATTACTCACCTAGGCGCAGATATGCGGATAAAGTTGAAGGCAGCTTACACATTGATTGAGCAACTATATACTGGTGCACAACGAGTCATTTGTGCAGCTTCGTACAACAAACCGGCACCAACCTTGATCAAGGATACTTTGGCCAGGCTCTCAATGACTCCTGCTAAGATAGAGGAGTTGAAGAGATCTGCTGCCAGGGCTGGTGCTTTGTTAGCACTGACTCGTGCCAAATCATGGATAGCTGACCTGGATCCAGTTGATATCGCCAAGGGCTATCCGGATGAACAAGAAAACTGATCAGCATTTGATAATGAAGCCCTCAAAGCCCTGACTAAGGAGATGCGTCCAGTAGCAAGTCAATTGGCTGAAGAGGTGAACTTGACTTCTCATAGGTCCTTCTACGATGCCAACAACCATCGAGTTGACACTGCTGTGAAGGAAGTGCAGAATCTTATTCCGCCAATTCGTAAGCACACTTACGCCCCTGACGTTGAACCGTCGAATCTTATAAGTGAAGAGGCTGTCTTTCAAGCTTTAGCCCGGATTGACTGGACCATCATTGACTTCCAGCCACTGGTTGGGGAGGAGGAGGTTGAACCGATGCCTGAGGATCCATCAATATCACGTCAACCTGGCGACGAGTCTTGATCCGGCAATCTGGTTATTGTCAGACTTTGTTCTGTGGAAAACAATCATTATTTTGAGCCTCAGAGCGCCTTGTAATAGGCTAGTTAAAATAATTTGGTCTGTGGCACTAATGCATGACTTTGTTGATACGCCATGATATTTTTCGTGCTTGATTATACTTTGATAATTTCATGCGATTCTGATGTCTGCATAAAAAGAATTGTCCGGGCGGTTTACCGCCGGATGGGTCATAATGCCCAAGACAAAGCCTGGTTCAATACCAAGGCTGAAAAAAATATGAAATAGATCATACATGTGATATTAAATCACTATGTTGGTTTAACAACGTTGATTGTAGTAAGGGTGAAAACCCAAATCTTGAGTATTGATAACTCCCACCATGCAGTGTTGGTGTGTAATAAGTCATGTCGGGTTACGATGAACACCAGATGATCAAACTGGCGACATGTAGTCAAAGCCAGACCAGGTTTTGTAACACCGGTTTGATAATGAATATGGTCAGACAACTTGTAGTTGAAAGTCGAGCCGGGTTAATGAACACCGGGTTGATAGTCATGCCAGGTCAATAGACACCGGTTCAACATAAAATTTATCAAAAGAGAAAAGTCTTGACAAAGGCAAATAAAATCGTGTAGTCGTGGCTTTTCAAGGGCTGCCAGGCCCAAATTCGAGGCTTTTCATGGGCTGCCAGGCCGCTGAGTTAAACCATTTTGCAAAACCTTTTAAGATGGACCTCCAACTAACCAATCGTCATTTTAACTTTGACAAGTTCAGGGTCTGTATAAGATTGACTTGCAAACGTTTGGTGGGTCATGCCAGGATTACCTGGATAGGAGTGGCTTACTTGATGAAGGCAGGTTAACCCGGGGTTTTAGGTGAATACACCAGGCTTCCAAGCCGTGCTTGATAGCATATTACAAGGGTCCTTTCAAACTCTTTGTTGCAGTGCACAAAGAGCCCCCAAGTAACTTTGTGAGCTTTGCTCAATGGGTGCCTATGTTTGAGCTGTTCATAGCATCCAGACTCTCTTTGGCCCCTTGGGTGTGAAGCTCCCAAGCTGTAATGTGGCATGATAGCCGGTTTAAGAGGTAGTACTCCGCTTTGTCAACTGAAGGCCCCATGTAACTAAAAGATATTTGAGGAAAACAGCAGAGACCCTGCTTATAGCAAGGATGCCGGTTTATTATATTGATCTAGTATATACATCATCAAAATATGTACATAAGAGAAGCTTATGGCTCAAGTGTAGTAAGGCCGAAGGAGAGCTATGTTCCACGGCCGCCGGGTCTCCTCCTCAGAACTGCGTGAGTTGTCTCGAATGTCAATGAGGTAGTATGATCCATTGTGCAAATTCTTGCTGACCACAAAGGGACCTTCGCAAGGTGGGGATAACTTGTGCATATCGATCTGATCCTGGATGAGCCGGAGCACCAAGTCGCCTTCTTGAATGGTTCTTGTTTTAACCTGGCGGCTGTGATAACGCCGCAGGTCTTGCTGATAAACCGCCGAACGAGCCAAAGCCATGTCCCGTTTTTCATCTAACAGGTCCAACGCCTGCTGGCGTGCTTGCTCATTGTCCACTTCAACATAATTAGCAACCCGAGGCGAATCATGACGAATATCACTTGGGAGGACTGCCTCTGCCTTGTAAACCATGAAGAAAGGTGTATAACCTGTTGATCTGTTGGGGGTGGTGTTAATGCTCCATAACATAGAAGGTAACTTTTTCACCCAACAACCAGGCGTCCGCTTTAAGGGAACCATGAGCCGGGGCTTGATAACCTTCAATATTTCTTGATTGGCTCTCTCAGCTTGACCATTGGACTGGGGTGAGCTACGGATGCTATATCCAGCCGGATGTGCTCTCTCTGACAGAAGTCCTCCATCTCACCTTTAGAAAGGTTTGTGCCATTATCCGTGATGATGCTGTGTGGAAAGCCAAAGCGGAAGATAATCTTCTTGAGAAAATTGAACCGCCGTAGCTACATCACACTTGCTTACGGGCTCCGCTTCAACCCATTTAGTGAACTTGTCAACCGCCACCAAAATGTGGGTTTTCTTATCCTTGGAGCGCTTAAAAGGTCCCACCATATCAAGCCCCCAGGTAGCAAACGACCAAGTGATGGGAATCATCCGTATCTCTTGAGCCAGAACATGAGCTCGGCATGAAAACTTCTGACAAGCGTCACACCGCTTTACCAGATCCTCAGCATCACCATGAGCTGTCAACCAATAGAACCCATGACGAAAAGCTTTAGCCACCAGGGACTTTGAACCGGCATGGTGACCACAATCCCCTTCATGGATTTCCCGTAGAATCTCTTGGCCTTCTTCAGGAGAAACACAACGCTGGAATATGCCTGAAACGCTGCAGTGGTGTAACTCGCCATTGTGAATAACCATGGATTTTGATCACCGGACTATCTGTTTGGCTAGGACCTCATCATCTGGTAGCTCGCCCTGGTTCATATACGCCAAATATGGAACCGTCCAATCCGGAATTACATGTAAATCGGCTACCAATTGGGCCTCCGGATTAGGAACAGCTAAATCCACCTCTGTAGGCAATTTAACAGACGGGTTATGCAAGATATCTAAAAAGGTATTGGGTGGTACCGGTTTGCGCTGAGATCCAAGCCGGCTTAAAGCATCTGCTGCTTCGTTTTTGCGTCAGTCAATGTGCTCAACCTGATAACCTTTAAAGTGACCTGCCACAATATCCACCTCTCGTTTGTAAGCCGCCATGAGTGGATCCTTAGAATCCCAAGTGCCAGAAACTTGCTGGGCCACCAGATCAGAATCTCCAAAGCATCATACTCGGCTTAAATTCATTTCCTTGGCTACACGTAGACCATGGAGTAACGCTTCGTACTTAGCTGCATTGTTAGTACAAGGAAACATTAAGCGGAGAACATAATGAATTTTATCACCTCGAGGGGAAGTAAGGACAACTCCAGCCCTCGAGCCCTCCAATTGCATGGATCCATCAAAGTGAATAGTCCAGTATGTGTAATCCAGTTTGTCCTATGGTACCTGTAACTCGGTCCAATCATTGATGAAGTCAACAAGCGCCTGAGATTTGATGGCCGTTCGAGGCATATACTTCAACCCATGTGGACCAAGCTCAATTGCCCACTTTGCAACCCGGCCAGTTGCTTCCCGGTTCTGAATTATATCGCCCAAGGGAGCAGAACTAACCACCATGATGGGATGGCCTTGAAAGTATTGTTTGAGCTTCCGACTCACCATAAAAAACCCCATATACCAGCTTCTGCCAATGCGGATATCATTGCTTTGACTCGATAAGCACTTCACTGATATAGTAAACCGGCCGTTGAACCAGATATTCCTTCTCAGCCTCCTTGTGCTCAACCACAAGTGCCACACTGACAGCACGGGCATTAGCAGCCATGTACAATAACTATGGCTCCTTGTCAACCGAGCAGCAAGGACCGGTGGTTCAGCCAATTGCCGCTTCAAGTCTTCAAACGCCGCATCACTCCAGACAAAGGTGTCTATTTTCTTCAACATCTGATATAGAGGGATCGCCTTCTCTCCCAATCGGCTAATAAACCGGCTTAGGGCTGCAATTCGACCTGCCAGATGCTAAACATCATTAATACAGGCTGGTTTAGCCAAGGATGTAATCGCCTTGATCTTTTCCGGATTAGGTTCAATGCCTCTGTTGGACACCAGAAAACCTAAGAGTTTGCCTGCCGGAACACCGAAAACACACTTGTCCGGATTAAGCATCATCTTATAAACCCGAAGATTGACAAAGGTTTCCTTGAGATCATCTATCAATGTCTCCTTCTTCTTGGATTTTACTACAATGTCATCCACATAGGCATGAACATTGCGCCCAATCTGAGTGTGAAGAAAATTTTGCACACAGCGTTGATAAGTTGCCTGGGCACTCTTGAGCCCAAAGGTCATAGAAACATAGCAGAAGGCTCCAAAGGGAGTGATGAAGGTTGTCTTCTCCTGGTCCTTAACTGCCATTTTGATCTGATGATAACCTGAATAAGCATCCAAGAAACTCAAACACTCACAACCCGCCGTCGCATCCATGATCTGATCAATACGCGGGAGAGCAAAAGGATCTGCCGGACAAGCCTTGTTCAAATCTGTGTAGTCCACACACATGCGCCAAGTACCGTTTTTCTTAAGGACCAGCACCGGATTAGCCAACCACTCAGGGTGAAACACTTCGATGATAAAACCAGCAGCCAACATTCGGGCTACCTCCTCACCGATTGCCTTGCGTCTTTCCTCGTTAAAGCGGCGAAGAAACTGCTTGACCGGTTTAAACTTGGGATCAATATTGAGAGTGTGCTCAACGAGTTCCCTCGGTACACCTGGCATGTCAGAAGGTTTCCATGCAAAAATGTCCCGGTTCTAACGGATGAACTCGATGAGCGCGCTTTCCTATTTCGGATCCAGATTGGTGCTGATGCTAAACCGCTTGGATGAATCGCCAGGAACAAAATCAACAAGTTTAGTTTCATCTGCCGGTTTGAACTTCATGGTCGGGTCATGCTCAGTGGTGGGCTTCTTTAGAGGGGTCATGTCTGCCGGATCAACATTGTCCTTATAGAACTTCAACTCCTCCGTAGCACAAACCGATTCAGCATAGGCCGCATCACCTTCCTTGCAATCCAAAGCGATCTTACGACTTCCATAGACTGTGATGGTCCCCTTATGACCCGGCATCTTGAGCTGCAAATAAATATAACGGGGCCTCTCCATGAACTTTGCATAAGCCGGCTGTCCAAACAGTGCATGATATGGGCTCTGGATTTTCACCACTTCAAAGGTCAATGTTTCAGACCTGGAATCGTGCTTATCCCCAAACACAACCTCCAAAGCAATCTTGCCAACAGGATATGCCGATTTACCTGGTACTACACCATGAAAAACAGTGTTCGACGGTTTAAGACTTTTGTCTGTCAACCCCATGCGACGGAAGGTCTCATAGTACAGGATGTTGATACTGCTCCCTTCATCCATCAGTACTTGAGTAAACTTATATCCTCCCACCTGAGGTGCCACCACTAAAGCCAGGTGACCCAGATTATCAACCCGGGGTGGATGATCCTCTCTGCTCCACACAATGGGCTATTCGGACCACCGCAAGTAACATGGTACTGCCGGTTCAATAGCATTAACTGCCCTCTTGTGAAGCTTCTGATCACGCTTGCACAAGCTAGTAGTGAACACATGATACTGCCCACCATTCAACAGCTTTGGGTGACTTTGAAAACCTGATTGCTGATGATTCCCCTGATTATTCTGTTGATTATTGCCACCTTGGTTGTTCTGGTTGCCTTGATTATTCTGAAATCCAGAGTTTGAACCGCCGCCACCATGAAAACTTGGACCTGAACCACCCGATGGACCCTGATCATACCGGAAGAGATCATAGTTTTTGAACTCCTTCATGATGAAACAATCCTTCCAAAGATGTGTTGTCGGAACCTCCTTGGTCCCATGCTTTGGGCAGGGCTGGTTTAACAGTCATTCCAGATTCATACCGCCACCGCACTGGGGCGGTTTACCTTTACGACGCTGCATGTTAGTGTTAGCCACAAAATCTGAATTATATGCTTTTCGCTTACCATTATTCCCATGGCCCCCTTGGTTGTGCTGCTGTCCCTTTGCACCGTCGTTCTTCTTTCCCTTCTCCGGTTTCTCCTCATCAGAATCAGGATCCTTGGTACTATAAGAATCGGCATATTTGACCAAGGCTGCCATAAGGGTTCCCATGTCGTTGCAGTGACGCTTGAGCCGTCCCAACTTCATCTTTAATGACTTAAACCGACAGTTACGCTCCAGTGTTATGATTGCTTGGCCAGCATTAATCTGGTCCGATGAATGCAAAATTTCTGAAACCCGGCGCACCCAATGAGTTGTTGACTCGTTCTCTCCTTGAACACAGGCATCCAGATCCACAATCGACATAGGCTATTTGCATGTATCCTTGAAATTTGCTATAAACCGGGCCTTCAGTTGGTCCCATGACTCGATGGAGTTAACTGGCAAGTTCTTCAACCATGTATGGGCCGTCCCTTCCAACATCATTGTGAAGTATTTTGCGCAGGCCGCTTCATCCACATTCAGCATCTCCATCGCCATCTCATAACTTTCCACCCACGTCTCAGGTGGTTGATCGGCGGTGTAATTAGGCACCTTACATGGACCCTTGAAATCGTTGGGCAGTCGCACATTACGGAGAGCCGGAATGAGACATGGCACTCCTTAGGAACTGAAAGCAAGCCCGGTGCCTCGGTCTACTGACGTTGCTGGCTGAACCAGGGCGGGTTGATAACGGCCCGCATATTGTGCTGCTAAAGCGGCCTCCCTTCGTGCTCTACCATTATCCACCACGTCCTGAGCATTTACTTCACCGCGCGCCGGATTGGGTCCTTGAGGGACATTATGGCGCCGTGCACTGCTGGACACCTCTGGTTCATCTATGTGCCTTCTATAGCTTTTGCTCGGACGGGGGGTCGTGTGAATTATGTCTCGGCTATATGAGTAAGCCTGCTGCTGCACCATAGCAGTCTGAAGAAGATCCCTGGCCCGCCGCTGGCGATTCACCCTCCATTGGAGTAGCTGCCAGCCGGGATGTCGCTGCTATCATGTTATCCAAAGGGGTAGAGAAGTGACCCGGCGAGGGTGTTGTGTACCGTGCAGGGTTGTATGTTCGTCGGGGTTGACCCGTCACCCGAGGTTGATCTGGCGCTCCGGTCCTCGGCACAGTAGTCCGGTTTACTGCTGTCGAGTTGCTGGTTCCTGCCCCTGGCGTACTAAAGAGGTTCATTGCATTATAATCTGCCAGCAAGCGAGACTGATGTCTCCTCCTCAATACTTCATTCGAGGCGTTTTGATCCAGCAAAAGTCGATAATTCTCGGCCTGAATCCTCTGCGCCTGGGCATCTAAAGCGGCATGTTCCTCAGCCATCCTGGTCTCCTCAGCCGCCAAGTCCTCTTTGGCCTGCGTTATCTGATCCCATAGCTTAGTGACCTCTGCATTATGCCGATCTTGAGTCTCCGGGATAATTGTTGTGGCCAATAACGTCACCCAGGCTTCCAACAAACTGGACAGAACTTGAGTCGGCCAGCGCGCGGGGCCTCCTACCCCAGCTGCTAGTCCGGAACCCAATGCTGCCGCAGTAGAATTTTGCAAGGTTGGCTGTGTACCGGCCATGAAGATTGCGACTCGGTTTGGCGGTTCAAGAAATTCCGGAATACTAGTGCCATCGGAATACCCTTCGAACACACCGTCATGAACTTGGTATAGGGACTCGGTTTCGCCGGTGGATGACTCGCCATCGGAATAGACGGCCGTATCACCTTCGGACACCGGTTCAGATCTGATCCCATGGACACATCCTACAAACGCACGCTTCATGGCGGGCTCAATCCGGGCGGGACTCGCACGCTGACCCATTTCGACGAGGTCGGTGCAAATGTCCGGCTCAGGGCCCGGTTCGCCGATCTTGCCGATGAAGACGTGAATTCCTCCGAAGGGGACCCGGTACCCGTACCCGGTACCCAGCCTCCATCGTTGATGTAGAGCTTTCCGCGACGACTCTTGGTCATCCGTCCAACTGTGTATCCTTTGAGTCCTTCAAAGCTGCCCTTCAAGAACTCGAAACCATTGTGCGATAGCCCCACGGTGGGCGCCAACTGTCATGGAAATCTCACATCAGATGTCCTCATGAAAGGACTTAGTCGTGGAGCCATCGCTACGGGTTAGCTCGAAGGGGTTAAATCGGACAAAGGACACGAGAGTTTTTATACTAGTTCGGCCCCTTACGATGAAGGAAAAAAGCCTACGTCTAGTTATGATGGAATTATTGGGGTTTCGATGATCAGGGAGCGAATACGCTTTGCCTGAGTCTCGAGTTATTGTTTCTTGTCCCTGAACCGCCATCGGGTCGTCCCTATATATACACAGGTTGATGCCCGGCCGGTTTACGGAGTCCCGAGGCCGGCTGATACAAGTGTTCGGATTGGTCTCTGCCTTCCTAACTTACAATACAAGTTATAAAACTATGGCGGTTTACAACTATGGGCCCTAATCCGCCTTCGGGCTCTAGGCCCTAAGCTTCATCAGTAAAGCGCCATCTTCTAGGTCTTCATGGGCTTCAATATAGTTGAGGGTGAACCGGCCCCTCCTGGGCGGTTTATACTCAGTAGTTATATCCCCAACATTTACCGTAATACTTCTTTTGTAGTTGCGGATGCTTGCAATAGGGGTTAATCATAAGTGGGATGCTTGTACAAGAAAGGGAAGTACCCAAGCACCGGTTCACCCACATATCAAAGTATCAAAGTAACGAACGTGAATCATATGAGCGTGATGAAAACTAGCTTGACGATAATTCCCATGTGTCCTTGGGAGCGTTTTTCTCACTATAAGAACTTGTCCAGGCTTGTCCTTTGCTACAAAAGGGATTGGGCCACCTTTCCGCACCTTATTTACTTTCATTGCTTGTTAACCGTTACAAATTATCTTATCACAAAACTATCTGTTACCTGGAATTTCAGTTCTTGCAGAGAATACCTTACTGAAAATTGCTTGTCATTTCCTTCTGCTCCTCGTTGGGTTTGACACTCTTACTTATCGAAAGGACTACGGTAGATCCCCTACACTTGTGGGTCATCACTCCTCAGGCTTGACCAAAGGTTGGTCGCGGACATATTTCCATTTTATGTCCTCCTCTCTAAGTAGAGGTATGTGCTCAATCTCGAGGAGTTGTCCAACAGTGATACCGAGCATTTCAACCTGCCTTCTATGCTCGTCGGTTATTACCAGCTGACCGGTGCCGGTACTCTCATGTGTTGGTACAACAAGCGGGGGGGGGGGGGCGATTGCATCGCCTATTCTCCTAGCTGGGGAACGGTTTTCCCGCATTTTTGGCCAGCTGCTTGGCTCGAGCTCGACTCCTTTTGTCGTGCTCGATGTGCCTTCCTGATTTGGCGCTCATAGTCTGAGTCAACAGGCTTGGGAGCTGGTGCTTTAGCCATATGAATAAAGTGGTCAATTTTATCCTCGTGCACTTTCTCCCATGGTGGTGGTGGCGGTTTTGGTCCAAAATGGGCGTCCACTTGGGCCTTCACTACGACTTTGTTTTGCTCCTTGGTAATGTCGTAAGGCCTCTGCGGAAGAGGCGCGAGGCGTGTGCTACGTCTTGAGCTTGTGTTGGTTTTCCTTGAAGAGGAAAGGGTGATATAGCAATAGTAGCGTAAGTATTTCCCTCAGTTTTTGAGAACCAAGGTATCAATCCAGTAGGAGGCTCCTCAAAAGTCCCACGCACCTACACAAACAAACAAAGAACTCGCAACCAACACAACAAAGGGGTTATCAATCCCTTCACGGCCACTTGCAAAAGTGAGATCTGATAGAGATAATATGATAAGATAAATATATTTTTGGTATTTTATAATATAGATGCAAAAAGTAAATATGCAAATAAAAGTAGATTGAAAGCTAATACGATAAAAGATAGACCCGGGGGCCATAGGTTTCACTAGAAGCTTCTCTCAAGATAGCATAAGTATTACGGTGGGTGAACAAATTACTGTCGAGTAATTGATAGAAAAGCGAATAATTATGAGATTATCTAGGCATGATCATGTATATAGGCATCACGTCCGTGACAAGTAGACCGACTTCTGCCTGCATCTACTACTATTACTCCACACATCAACCGCTATCCAGCATGCATCTAGAGTATTAAGTTCATAAGAACATAGTAACGCATTAAGAAAGATGACCTGATGTAGAGGGATAAACTCAAGCAATATGATATAAACCCCATCTTTTTATCCTCGATGCAACAATACAATACGTGCTTTGCAACCCTTTCTATCACTAGGTAAGGACACCGCAAGATTGAACCCAAAGCTAAGCACTTCTACCATGGCAAGAAAGAATAATCTAGTAGGCCAAACCAAACTGATAATTTGAAAAGACTTGCAAAGATAACTCAATCATACATAAAAGAATTCATAGGAGATTCAAATATTTCTCATAGATAAACTTAATCATAAACCCACAATTCATCGGATCTCGACAAACACACCGCAAAAAGAGTTTACATTGAATAGATCTCCATAAGAGAGGGGGAGAACATTGTAGTGAGATCCAAAAAAGAGAGAAGAAGCCAACTAGCTAATAACTATGGACCCGAAGGTCTGTGGTAAACTACTCACAACTCATCGAAGGAGCTATGGTGTTGATGTAGAAGCCCTCCATGGTCGATTCCCCCTCCGGCGGAGCGTCGGTGAAGGCTCCAAGATGGGATCTCGTAGATACAGAAGGTTACGGCGGTGGAAATTGTGTTTCGGTTGCTCCCTGGATGTTTTTGGGGTACGTAGGTATATATAGGAGGAAGAAGTACGTCGGTGGCCGCTCGAGGGGCCCAGGAGACAGGGGCGCGCCCAGGAGGGGTGGGCGCACCCTCCTATCTCTTGGCCGCCTCGTTTGCTTCTTGACTTGCACTCCAAGTTCTCCGGATCACGTTCATTCCAAAAATCACGCTCTCGAAGGTTTCATTCCGTTTGGACCCCGTTTGATATTCCTTTTCTTCGAAATACTGAAATAGGCAAAAAAAAAAACAGCAATACGGGCTGGGCCTCCGGTTAGTAGGTTAGTCCCAAAAATGATATAAATGTGTAAAATAAAGCCCATAAACATCCAAAAGGGGTAATATAATAGTATGGAACAATCAAAAACTATAGATACGTTGGAGACGTATCAAGCATCCCCAAGCTTAATTCCTGCTCGTCCTCGAGTAGGTAAATGATAAAAACTGAATTTTTGATGTGGAATGCTACCTAGCATAACTCTCAATGTAATTTTCTTTATTGTGGCATGAATGTTCAGATCCAAATGATTCAAAATAAAAGTTCATATTCATAAAAGAAATAGTAATACTTCAAGCATACTGATCAAAGCAATCATGTCTTCTCAAAATAACATGGCTAAAGAAAGTTCATCCCTACAAAATCATATAGTTAGGCTATGCTTCATTTTCGTCACACAAAGATGTTCCCAAATTCTACACCCCCGATGGCAAGCCAAGCAATTGTTTTGTACTTAAATAATCTCAAACTTTTTCAACCTTCACGCAATACATGAGCGTGAGCCATGGATATAGCACTATGGGTGGAATAGAATATGATGATGGGGATTGTGTGGAGAAGACAAAAAAAGGAGAAAGTCTCACATTGACGAGGATAATCAACGGGCTATATGGAGATGCCCATCAATTGATGTCAACATGAGGAGTAGGGATTGCCATGCAATGGATGCACTAGAATTATAAATGAATGCTCAACAAAAGAAATCTAGTGGGTGTGCATCCAACTTGCTTGCTCACGAAGACCTAGGGCATTTGAGGAAGCCCATCGTAGGAATATACAAGCCAAGTTCTGTAATGAAAAAGTGCGTATAATCCATGGACTCAACATTAGTCAAAAGAACTCACATACTTATTGCAAAAATTTAGAAGTCATCAAAAATCAAGCACTACGCGCATGCTCCTAGAGGGCTAGATTGGTAGGAAAAGACCATCGCTCATCCCCGACCGCCACTCATAAGGATGCACAAGCCAGGTACACTCCATGTTTCAAATTTGTTACACAACTTTAACCATACGAGCATGCACGTATGGTTAAAGTTGTGTAACAAATTTGAAACATGGAGTGTACCTGGCTTGTGCATCCTTATGAGTGGCGGTCGGGGATGAGCGATGGTCTTTTCCTACCAATCTAGCCCTCGTATGGTTAAAGTTGTGTAACAAATTTGAAACATGGAGTGTACCTGGCTTGTGCATCCTTATGAGTGGCGGTCGGGGATGAGCGATGGTCTTTTCCTACCAATCTAGCCCTCTAGGAGCATGCGCGTAGTGCTTGATTTTTGATGACTTCTAAATTTTTGCAATAAGTATGTGAGTTCTTTTGACTAATGTTGAGTCCATGGATTATACGCACTTTTACCTTTCCACCATGGATCAAAGAAATGTTATAAGCTCCGTTAGTGGAAGAAAACAAAACCACCACATAAGGTACTGTAATGAACTTATTCTTTATTTATTTTGGTGTTAAACCTACTATATTCCAAGTTCTCTATGGTTCATACCACTTAATACTAGCCATAGATGTATCAAAATAAGCAAACAACACACGAAAAACAGAATCTGTCAAAAACAGAACAGTCTGTAGCAATCTGTAACTAACCCAAACTTATGGAACTCTAAAAATCCTACAAAATAGGAAGTCCTGTAAAATTTGTTTATTGATCAGAATCAAAAAGAATCAACGCAAAAGCACGTTCCTGTAATTTAACATACTTAATTTCGTGCGCGCAAAGTTTCTGTTTTTCAGCAGAATCAAATCAACTATCATCATAGGTTATCCTATAGGTTCTACTTGGCACAAACACTAATTAAAACATAAAAACACATCTAAATGGAAAGTAGATGAAAAATTTATTACTAAACAGAAACAAAAACAAAAAAACACAAAGAAAATTGGGTTTCCTCCCAACTAGCGCTATCATTTAACGCCCCTAGCTAGGCATAAAAGCGAAGATAGATCTAAGTAGTGCCATCTTTGGCACTCAATTCATAAGTAGCTCTCATGATAGATTCATAAGGTAATTTAACTTTCTTTCTTGGAAAGTGTTCCATGCCTTTCTTTAATGGAAATTGGAATTTAATATTCCCTTCCTTCATATCAATAATCGCACCAATAGTTCTAAGGAAAGGTCTACCAAGTATAATAGGACAAGAAAGATTGCAATCTATATCAAGAACGATAAAATCTACGGGCACCAAATTTCTATTTGCAACAATGAGAACATCATTGATCCTTCCAATTGGCTTTTTAATGGTGGAATCTGCAAGGTGCAAATTTAAAGATCAATCATCAAGATCATGGAAACCTAGAATATCACATAAAGTTTTTGGAATCGTGGAAACACTAGCACCCAAATCACACAAAGCAAAACACTCATGATCTTTAATTTTAATCTTTATAGTAGGTTCCCACTCATCATTAAGTTTTCTAGGTATAGAAACTTCCAAATTAATTTTTCATTAAAAGATTGCATCAAGGAATCAATGATATGTTTGGTAAAAGCTTTATTTTGACTATAAGCATGAGGAGAATTAACAACGGATTGCAACAAGGAAATACAACTTTCTAAAGAACAATTATCATAATCAAATTCCTTGAAATCTGAGATAGTGGGTTCAATACTATTTAAAGTCATGACCTCTCCAATCCCACTTTTACCAAATTTAGCATCAAGATCTAAAAACTCCGAATTCTTGGGACGCCTTCTAACTAAAGTTGACTCATCTATAGTCCCATTATTATCAAGATTCATATTTCAAAACAAAGATCTAAGAGGAGACACATCAATAACTTTAAGATCTTCATCATTATTTTCATGGAAACTAGAAGAACACGCCTTTACAAAGCAATCTTTCTTAGCACGCAATCTAGCGGTTCTTTCCTTGCACTCATCAATGGAAATTCTCATGGCTTTGAGAGACTAATTGATATCATTCTTAGGAGGAGTAGATCTAAGTTTAAGAGAATCAACATCAAGCAAAAGTCTATCAAGGTTCCTAGCCAAATCATGAACTTTGAGCAATTTTTCTTCAAGCAAAGCATTAAAATTATTTTGAGAAATCATAAATTCTTTCACACTATTCTCAAAATCAGAGGGCATCTTATTAAAATTACCATAAGAATTATTGTAGGAATTTCCATAATTATCATAGGAATTACTAGGGAACAGTCTAGAATTAAAGTTTCCTCTATGAGCATTGTTTCCAAAACTATTCCTACCAACAAAATTCACATCCATAGATTCATTATTATTCTTAATCAAAGTAAACAAAGTCATATCATTGGGATCAAGAGGAGTATTTTTAGTAGCAAACATCTTCATAAGTTCATCCATCTTTCCACTCAAAACATTGATTTCTTCTATAGCATGCACTTTTTACTAGAAGATATTTCGGTGTGCCCTTGAGAATAATTAGCCATAATATTATCAAGAAGTTTTGTAGCATCTCCTAACGTGATTTCCATAAACGTGCCTCCCGCGGCTGAATCTAAAAGATTTCTAGAAGCAAAGTTCAAACCGGCATAAAAAATTTGTATGATCATCCATAAGTTCAAACCATGAGTAGGGCAATTGTGAATCATCAATTTCATTCTTTCCCAAGATTGGGCAACCTGCTCATGATCAAGTTGTTTAAAATTCATAATATCGTTCCTAAGAGTGATCATCTTAGCGGGAGGGAAATACTTAGAGATAAAAGCTTCTTTGCACTTGTTCCAAGAATCAATACTATTTTTAGGCAAGGACGAAAACCAAACTTTAGCACGATCTCTAAGTGAAAACGGAAATAACTTCAATTTAACAATATCATTATTTGTATCTTTCTTCTTTTGGATATCACACAAAGCAACAAAGTTGTTTAGATGAGTAGCGCCACTTCACTAGGAAGGCTGGCGAATTGATCTTTCATAACAAGATTCAGCAAAGCAGTATGGATTTCACAAGTCTCAACATCATTAAGAGGAGCAATCGGAGTACTAAGGAAATCATTATTAATGGTATTGGAGAAATCACACAATTTGGTATTATCTTGCGCCATGGCAACAAGTAATCCAACACACAAGCAAACAGAAAAAGGCAAGTGAAAGAGAGAGAGAGAGAGAGAGAGAGAGAGAGAGAGAGAGAGATTGGGAAAGAGAGGCAAAATAAAACGGCAAGGGTGAAGTGGGGGAGAGGAAAACGAGAGGCAAATGGCAAATAAAGTAAATGCGAGGAAGATGAGTTTCTGATGGGTACTTGGTATGTCTTGACTTGAGCGAAGACCTCCCCGGCAACGGTGCCAGAAATCCTTCTTGCTACGTCTTGAGCTTGTGTTGGTTTTCCTTGAAGAGGAAAGGGTGAGGCAGCAATAGTAGCGTAAGTAATTCCCTCAGTTTTTGAGAACGAAGGTATCTATCCAGTAGGATGCTCCTCAAAAGTCCCACGCACCTACACAAACGAACAAAGAACTCGCAACCAACGCAATAAAGGGGTTGTTAATCCCTTCACGGCCACTTGCGAAAGTGAGATCTGATAGAGATAATATGATAAGATAAATATATTTTTGGTATTTTATAATATAGGTGCAAAAAAGTAAAGATGCAAATAAAAGTAGATTTAAAGCTAATATGATAAAAGATAGACCCGGGGGCCATAGGTTTCGCTAGAGGCTTCTCTCAAGATAGCATAAGTATTACGTTGGGTGAACAAATTACTGTCGAGCAATTGATAGAAAAGCAAATAATTATGAGATTATCTAGGCATGATCGTGTATATAGGCATCACGTCCGTGACATGTAGACCGACTCCTGTCTGCATCTACTACTATTACTCCACACATCGACCGCTATCCAACATGCATCTAGAGTATTAAGTTCATAAGAATAGAGTAACGCATTAAGAAAGATGACATGATGTAGAGGGATAAACTCAAGCAATATGATATAAACCCCATCTTTTTATCCTCGATGGCAACAATACAATACGCGCCTTGCAACCCTTTCTGTCACTGGGTAAGGACACCACAAGATTGAACCCAAAGCTAAGCACTTCTCCCATGGCAAGAAAAGATCAATCTAGTAGGTCAAACCAAACTGATAATTCAAAGAGACTTGCAAAGATAAGTCAATCATACATGAAATAATTCAGAGGAGATTCAAATGTTTCTCATAGATAAACTTGATCATAAACCCACAATTCATCGGATCTCGACAAACACGCCGCAAAAAGAGTTTACATCGAATAGATCTCCACAAGAGAGGGGGAGAACATTGTATTGAGATCCAAAAAAGAGAGAAGAAGACAACTAGATAATAACTATGGACCTGAAGGTCTCTGGTAAACTACTCACAACTCATCGGAGGGGCTATGGTGTTGATGTAGAAGCCCTCCGTGGTCGATTCCCCCTCCGGTGGAGCGCCGGCGAAGGCTCCAAGATGGGATCTCGCGGATACAGAAGGTTACGGTGGTGGAAATTGTGTTTCGGTTGCTCCCTGGTTGTTTTCGGGGTACGTAGGTATATATAGGAGGAGGAAGTATGTCAGTGGCCACTCGAGGGGCCCAGGAGACAGGGGGCGCACCCAAGAGGGGTGGGCGCACCCTCCTATCTCCTGGCCGCCTCATTTGCTTCTTGACTTGCACTCCAAGTTCTCCGGATCACGTTCGTTCCAAAAATCACGCTCCCGAAGGTTTCATTCCGTTTGGACTCTGTTTGGTATTCCTTTTCTTCGAAATACTGAAATAGGAAAAATAAAAGCAATACGGGGTGGGCCTCCGGTTAGTAGGTTAGTCCCAAAAATGATATAAATGTGTAAAATAAAGCCCATAAACATCCAAAAGGGGTAATATAATAGCATGGAACAATCAAAAAGTATAGATACGTTGGAGACGTATCAGCTTGGACCATATTTAAATCGCTTGCCTCCGCATATACCTCCTGTACTACCTCGACTTGTAGCACTACGCACCATAGCTGCATCGGCTCTCTTCCGCGATTGCTGAGGCAGCGGAGACGTCTGACGCAGTGTCGGACTTGGAGGAGGAGTAGCACGCGTTGGTGCACTTGGAGGAGGAGGAGTGGCCTCACGCGTTGGCTGAGTTGAAGCAGGAGGAGTGGCCTCACGCATTGGCTGAGTTGAAGCAGGAGGAGTGGCCTGAAGCTGTGCCGGACTAGGAGGAGTGGGAGTCGTCTGCTCCTCGTCACCTCCTAGGATGTCAAGATCTAGCTGACGTGGTGTCGGTGGCCTTCGAAAGATGATGCAATCCTTTCTCCATAGGATGATACGATGTATGGCCTCTCCCAGCGTGTGCTCCTCGTCACCTCCAGGAATGTCAAGCACTAGCCCAGAATATTGGTCCACCACCTCATCAACCACGACACGAGCATAGTTGGCTAGAATCGTTCGGCAATGGTAGGTTGCTCTGGGGGGTTGTATAAGCAACGGCTTCCACTGCCTTCACGGATGTGTTCTTTATTTTGAAGTGTAGCTCACAGTTAGTGTTCTCCATGATGTCATCCACGGGGTATCTATCCAGCAATGCGTCGCCCGGGGCAGAACCCATGCTGCTTCTCAGCATGGATGGGACGGTGCTATCCAATGATGGATCATCCACTAGCTGTTGCCTCTGCTGAGACCCCCTTTCCTGGCTAAGCGAGTCGATCTGCTGTTGCTGCCAGTGCAATTTGAGTGCCAAGTCCGCGTGCGCTGATTCTAGGCCTTGAAGGCATTCTGCTTCCTGCTTCCTCTGCTCGTCCTCCAGCTTCTTCTTCTTCTCCTCGTCCATCTTACTTCTCGCATGGCTTCTATAGTCGGTGTTCCAGTCAGAAAAGCCCTCATACCACGGAATAACGCCCTTGCCTCATGTTCTTGTCGGGTGTTCAGGATTTCCCAGGGCGCGTGTAAGCTCGTCGTTCTCTCTATTGGGCGTGAACACCCCCTTTCAAGCTTCTTCTATTGCTTCAACTAACTTAACATTGGCTCCTTTAAGACATGCCTTCTTTGCAACCTGGCCTGTCTTCTGGTCCAAGGCCCCCCCATGCGCATAGAACCAACTTTTGCAACTGGGAGGCTAGCTCAATGTAACTAGAGTGACCTGTGCAGCCAGCATCTCTTACTCAGACTTATTCCACTTAGGCATTGCCACCGCGTAGCCACCTGGCCCCAACCTATGGAATTGCTCCTTTTTGCGGCATTGGCCTTGTTTTTTCTGGACCATTCCTTAGATAATTCTGATTCCTTGAATTTCATGAAAGCGGGCCAGTGTTCTCTTTGGTTCTCCAGTGTTCCCTTGAATTCTAGAGTCTTCTTTCCTGCTTTGATGTAGTTATTCCATACAGTTTTCTTGTGGTTGTTGAATGCAATTGCCATCTTCCTAAGAGCAGCGTCCTTGACTTTCTCCACATCTGCAGCTGTGAAATTATCTGGTAGGGTGAAATGTTCCATGAGATTTTCCCAAAGCACAGTTCTTGCTTTGTCGTCGACAAAAGTAAGATCTGGACGTGTCTTTGATGGTTGTTTCCATTCTTGAAGGGAGATTGGGAGTTTGTTCTTCACAAGAACTCCCCACTAACGAACGAACTTGTTCGCAATGATCTTAGGCGATATTGGTTCGCCATTAGTTTTGATGGCATCGATGTTGTACTTTACGCCCTCCTTCAACTTTTTGCTCAGGCCTCGCACTCTGCTTGTAGAAGATTTGCTCGATCCGGAGGGCCGAAAGAAGAAAGATCGATTCGTTAATATATCTTCAAATCATTTAAAACATGTGAGATCACCAGATGCATGCTTATATAAATATACCTCTCCGGTCTCTGCTATTTCAAGATCAACATTTTCTTTTCAATAATCATAATCATAGTCGTCGTCCATGACTTCATCAATTAGGTCGTCGTGATCGAATATCATCTCATCATCACCCTCCCCAGTATTGTTCAAATATTGGGAGCCGCCATCTTCTTCATTTAGATCATCTAGCCCGCGAGGGGAGTGTATGATCTCGAACAGTGCCTCTTCTCCCTCTCTGTCGGTATTGTCCGCCATAGCTTTTATTTAACTAATCCATAAGAAATATAAAACAATTTAGTATTCAAATTACAATGCATGCATGCAATCAATAAGGAAATCCTAAATCGTGGTACATAATATGCATCGTCTCGAATAATATATAATCTCAAATACATCGTCTGGTATATTATATATCGAATACATCACTAGCTAGCTAGCTAATAAAGATCGAATACTACAGAATAATCTAGGCCACTCGTGGTTCCTGAGGCGTGGGCGGTGGACACCCATAGAGAAGGAACCATCACAGGACCATATCTCCGGTCATCTCCCCAAAGACCCTGCAAGGTATTGGAGAACCTAACATCCATAGCAGCAATGTAGCGACGGACGTGCTTGTCCTCCTCCCTTACACGGTGACGCACCACCTCCGACGGGGCCGGCTACCTCCACACCGAAAGTGGCCCATGGGAACGCCACCAAAGGAGCTCAGGGTCGACGATGGGACCCGGGTTCCTCACCAAACGGCGAGCCCCTGAAGGTAGCACCTCCCAGTGCTAGCCCGGCGGAGCCCAGTCCCGGACATGGGTCCTCTGAAGCAGGACGTCGTCGCGAACAGGTCGACAGGGAGGATGCGGGCCGGGCATCGTCGAGAACAAATACTATACGCTGCAAAAGTAACAATTTTTAAATGATTGGATTGTGATTTCTTATATGCAAATTCTAAATTTCTATAACTAAAATTATAAGAAACTAAAAACTAACATTTCTATAACATTTCTAACATTTCTATAACCATTTGAAATTAATCTAATTCATCTAGCTAAAACTAACATTTCTGAAATTTCTAAAATTTCTAACATTTCTATATACTATTTGACATTAATCTAATCTAATTAATTAATTATCATCTAAAACATTTGTATAAAAAACAAAAAAACTAAAAACTAAAAACTAAAGACAGAATTGCATGTGTGTGTGTGTGCGCGCGCGCGCGCGCGTGTGTGTGTGTGTGTGTGTGTGTGTGTGTGCATGTGTGTCCGTGCGCACATGCGCGTGTGCACCTACGGCGCCGGCGGCGCGGCGGCTTCGATTGGAGGGAGGAGAGGGGCCGGGGAGAGGGTCTCACAGCGTGGGCGAGGCGACGGCGATGGCGAAGGCGAGGCGAGGGGACGGCGAGGCAGGGGACGGCGGCGGACGGCGACGGGGACGGCCACGAGGGCGGCGACGAGGGGCGGCGGCGACGGTGACAGACGGCGACGGCGACGGTGATGGACGGTGACGGGTACAGCGATGGGGGCTTCGATGAGGGGCGGCAGCGACGGGCCGGCAGAGGAGAAGAAGCGGAGGGAGAGAACGAACTGACGAATATTTTTGAAGTGTTTTCTTATGTAGAACCTACCTTTAGTACCGGTTGGTGCCACTAACCGGTACTAAAGGTCTTTTTTGGCTAGGCGAAGCTGCGGGAAGCGCACCCCCTTTAGTACCGGGTCGTGGCACCAACCGGTACTAAAGCCCCCCCCCCCTTTAGTACCGGTTGGAGCCATGAGCCGGTACTAAAGGGGGTGCGCTGGCACAGGTGCAGTGCGGGCAAGTTTAGTCCCACCTCGCTAGCCGAGGGGTGCCCGCACCTGTTTAAAAGCCCCGGCACGGCTGCTCTCTCGAACTCCTCTCTATAGCAGGCTTCTGAGCCTAACTCTACTCTCTTCTCTGTGGGCCTACTGGGCCTTGCGGGCATGCATCCTGGCCCAACTACACGTTGGGTTACTAGTCGTATGCAGGCCGCTGTGGCCCAGTAGGTGGGCTTTTTTTATTTAGTTTTTTCTCAAAAAAATAGTTATTTTTTCTTTTCTACTTTATTTATTTTTATTTATTTATTTCTGGATATTATTTCTTTAATTCAAAATTTGAATTATTTGACGAACTAATTTGTAGACGAAGTGCATACAGTTTTTGCACATAAAATTTCTTCGCGTTTCAAATGCCAAAACACATAAGTACCCTAACTATTACAAAGATTCTCTCCGGTTTGTTTGAAGCGATACTTTCCAGATATATAAGTCCAGAAAGTCACTACAGAAAAGAAAGTGATGACGGTGAAGCCTATCACATCCCAGAGTGGGATCTCTGGGTGTGAAACTTTTTCTTCGCGTGTGTCCCTTTGCGCCGTAACCATGGACAATCTTCATCATTTAACTGGATGCCCGGATCAATATTCACTGTGAATGGGGCAATTTCATCAAATTTTTCATAATCTTCTGACATGTCTGTCTTGTCATCCACTCCCACGATGTTTCTTTTCCCTGAAAGAACTATGTGGCGCTTTGGCTCGTCGTATGATGCATTTGCTTCCTTATCTTTTCTTTTTCTCGGCCTGGTAGACATGTCTTTCACATAGAAAACCTACGCCACATCTTTGGCTAGGACGAATGGTTCGTCTTCATACGCAAGATTGTTCCGATTCACTGTTGTCATTCCATACTGCGGGTCTTCTGTTACCCCGCCTCGTGTCATATTGACCCATTTGCACAGAAACAAAGGGACCTTCAAACCACCTCCATAGTTAAGTTCCCATATGTCCTCTATGTAACCATAATATGTTTCCTTTCCCGTATTGGTTGTTGCATCAAAGCGGACACCACTGTTTTGGTTTGTGCTCTTCTTATCTTGGGCGATCGTGTAAATATTCCCATTTATCTCGTACCATTTTAAAGTCATTATATTTGAAGATGGTAACTGGGACAGCAAGTACATGTCATGTTTAATATCACCATCATGCATGGCACGTGTCTGCAACTAACCGGCGAAATCCTCATTTGTTCATGTGTAATCCAGTCGTCAGACTGCTCCGGGTGTTTGGAGTGTAGAAAATTCTTGTGTTCCTCCATATACGGAGCCACCAAGGCGAAATTATGTAGAACTGTGTAGTGTGCTTCAGTGAGAGAATGCTCGTCCATACATATTATTTCACTACAAGAAATATGTCAACTTGTGACCACCACTATTGGTCACTAAATGGTCATAGTTTTTTATTTGTGACCTTTTTGTGACCAAAACCAGAAGGTCAAAAGCTGGCCGTCGTAAATTGACATTTTTTACCTTCTTTGTGAGAAGGTCGTAGACATTTACGACCAAAATAAGCCTACTGTTTTGTTTTGGTCACTAGTTGTCTGCCCAGGCCACGTCAGATCCGACGTGGCAATCTGACGTGGCAATATTACGACCAATTGAAAAGGTCAAAAATTAGAATCGGCCTGGTCCAATTGGGTGTTTATATGGGCCGAGCCCATTAATTCAGCCTTTCTATAATTTTTTCTTGTCAATTTTTGGTCAGACTTCATGGGCCAAGCCCAATAGTTCAGCCTTTTTATTTCATGGGTCATGGCCTTTTTGTACCAATAGTTTTAGTTTTTTTATAAAATGGGTCCACTAGTCAAACAGGTCCCACTTGTCGGGTTCTGACAAGTGGGTCCTAGCAATTAGGCCCAGATTCTTCATATTCCAGTAGTTAAATTGGCAAGCAAAAAACACACATGATACTTCAAATAACAATAGCCAGATTCAATACAAGCTCTACAAATGACACGTCCTACAAGTTGTAGCATATACAAGCTTATTTACAAGATCTACAAATGACATGTCCTACAAGCTGTAGCATTTACAAGTTCTACAAGTTACACGTAATACAAGCTTAGTTGATACAAGCTCTACAACTATGGGAATCAGTTACAAGCTCTACAAGTGTTTTCTTCTTCTACATGTAGCTCCTTCAATAGAGATCAAATGCTGGACTCACTGGAGGGCCATAGTCAGGACTGGGCCTTCCACGGACGCCCTGTTACATGAATCAGCTGATAAAAATTAGAAAAACTGGAGCCAATATATTATGAACATTCCATTCAAAAAAGGAGTAAAGGACATTCTTTGTTTCATCATGTTACAAAGGAGCAGCACAAACCACAACATTACTCGACACACACACACATACACGCATGAATATTAAGCTCAGTTCCAGCAACTATATCATGGTTTAACAGCTGGCCTCAGCATCATCAAACCACCATGCTTATGATCATAATCTGAGCATATCATCAAACAGAACCTACACAGATAAAGATCACAGCACATCAAGCCACAGGCGCACCAGCGCTGGCATGAGATTCAACGCAACAGCAATGGGGCTACCACAACAGCATCAAAAACCTAAGCATACTAGAGAAAATAGATAGTTGGTGCTGGAGGGACTGGTGAATTACCTCAATGGCGTACTTGATGGGTGATGATGGTCCTTCTCAAGGAAGTAGTTGTCATCCATAGTTAAGAGGTTTCATACATCTGTCTACAACAATCAGGAAACCAAAAATCAGAAAGAATACTTCAATCTCATAAGAAGTTTAAAAAGACTATAGCAGGACAGAAATATGTGGACTACTTCTAAAATGGTACATATAGCACATGCCCAAACAAATATGTGCTTTCAAGGTTGAAAGCTTTAACATAGAACGCTGAATAATTCGTTGCCCAAAACGTGCTATATATACACCAAGTGATGAGAAACCATATGTAGAATTTATAAACGTAAGGAGCAGAATTTCTAAAAGAAGTACACCATTACGTAGTGCTACAGCAAATGTGAAATGCTTGATGATGTACATGAATTCACATTTAGAAGGAAAGAAATGTACTGTAAAACGTTCCATATCTGAAACATATTCACTCAACTAAAAGAAGTTGAGTTTTACTTGCAAATGAAAACATGCTAGAACATTTCTGTCAATTTATGAGAAGTAGAACCACTGTGCCACTTGGTTGTTCTTTAAATAAAAAAATGAGTTGTAACGCAGGCTAACAGAAACGCTATGAGCATCGTTTGGGCAGACCATCCAGGATGATGTACAAATCAGAATGAAAGCATGATTATATATTTCAGGATGATGTACAAATCAAAATGAAAGCATAGAGATGACAAGTTTGATGAGCTTCGATATGAAGAGAAGAACAGAGGTACTAGGTAATTTAGTTGGTTTGGGCTTGACAACAGGAAGCAGGAACACATCAATTGACGAAAACAAGTTGTTGAATTATATTTGGTCGTATATATACTGTGGTATACTATGTTCGTGTCAAGGGCAGCTTTCGTACCAGTCCCTAAGCATTGTAAACAAGTACAAATACTCCATTATTACACGTACAAACGGACTTGGACTGGGCGACGACGATATCATGGGAAAAGAGTCGAGTTCTTGATTAGTTAAGAGAAGCTCTACTTTCAAGAAACTTTCACATCAGAAAACTAAAGGAAACTTAATTACTTCTCAATACTGTACAAGAGAGCAAGCCAGAATTTAAGTTGCAAGGAGTAGATCAAAGATTCTGTAAGCAACTAGAACAACAGGAAGGTACTGAGCGCATACAACTGGCTCTAGTATACCGCCATGCATGAGCACTTGTTAATATTTATATTCATCATAGCAACCTATAACCACCTATGCTTACAAATCATATCATAATGCCTATATAAGATGCAAAAAAGATATGCACATCTCATATCAGACTAAGAGCCAACGCTGCATAACAATTCTGAACTTCTGCCAAAACTGAACACAACATGTACCAAGGAAAATCAACACTTATAGATTCATATCACACTAACATCCAACACTGCATAATAGTTCTGAACTTCTGCCACAACTGAACACAACATATACCAAGGAAAATCAATGCTTCTGAATTAATATCAGACTAACAGCCAGTCAACACCGCATAACAATTCTAAACTTCTGTCAAACTGAACAAAACATACACTGAAGGAAACAATCAGCAAACAAGATGAAAAGTGTAACAACCTGAGGTTCTGTCAACAGGATTTCCTCCGACGCAAGTGCTCACTCCTCTTCCATGCTTCAGAGCCATCGCTTGAACTGTATCGGTGCCTCGTGCACCAACATCATGCGGGCGAGGTACCTTCTTCTTAGACCCGAGGTTATCAGAGGCTCCCTCTTGGAGCACCTTGAGCCCATGGACACTACCCACATGGATCATGCTCCTGTCGGGAGTGGCGTGGTGGTGCTGCTGCTACTGGCCACGGAGCTGCTGCATGAAGGACACCTCCATGGAGCTGATGTACATGTTGTGGGTCTCGTTGGTCCATCCGGCCGACACCAGCTCCCCAACCTGATCACTCTGCTGAAGAAGAAGAAGAAGTTAGAAACCAGTTTCAGTTTTACAGGCGCAAAATCACATCAGGAAACTATCTGACACTAATACTGGACATCCAGATGTCAAATGGTTATTATATACAGCATACATGATCTGTTTTCTTGGCTTTGTATAGCATACATGATCTGTTCACATTAGACAACCCAACAGAAACATGTCCAGGTGCATAAATCAACTTAACCACAAAAATAACGATGAGCGAATGATGCTTTACATAGCGTGACGTATCTGAACACAGGACGCAGCAAAGGACGCTATTATGAGTTTCAGTCATATCTGAACACAGCGGCACTAGATGCATCCGATGATCGGACCCCGTCAGTATATGTTTTCATCTCTGAACTGATTGTCACAAATTGTAACGGTGGAACCAGGTAGGAAACCATACTGAAATAATGTTGCGGTCCTTTCTTTTCTCTTTGTCTCGTCTGAACTGAAACTGAATGCAAGAAGGCCTGTACAATAACAGTACCTTCCAGAATTTCACGATCCTCAGGTTGTGCTTGACGTTGGATGTAATCCTCGGAGGCCGTCGGTCGATCTGCAAACAATGAACCAAGTATGTGAAGAGGGCACTCCCAGCGGCACATACCCTGATCACTGGCCATCCAGATTCAAGACAAGAACTTCCCATTTCTGACTAAGAACAGCTTCAGAACTACTCCTTAGTAATAATGGTTTTTTAGTCCCTTTTCAACATGTTTTGCTCATCAACGGAAAATAAGAAGAGTTCACAAGATTTGTTACAAGATTGATCAATCTTGATGTTGTGCTGGACTTGACAAACTAACTCGTCTTCTAGGGGGGTGGATTGCGGCGGGAGGGGATGGGGATTGAGCTGACCTTGTTGGCGCCGGAGGAGGAGGCGGCACCTCCTTTGGTGCCCTTCCTCATGCCCTTGTCCTTGGCCATCACCACCATGATGGAGGTCGCCGAGCAGGCGGACGAGCCCACCATCTCCCTCATCTGCCGCCGCCGCCGCCCTTCCGCTCCTGACGTGTGGTGGAGGCCGCACTGCGCCGAGGGGAGAGGGGGCGGTGGTGGTGGAAGGCGGGAGCGATGATTTTGGCCGGGGGCAAGGGAGGAGTGGAGGGGGGTAAGGG
>NC_041386.1:678078255-678082232 GCF_002162155.2 Triticum dicoccoides | reverse complement strand
GCGGGCACGAACGGCGGGAGCAGGTGGTCGTCCATGAAGGCGAGAAGGAGCGGCTTGAGGTGGGAGGGGAAGGGAGGTCGCTGCGGGATCGGCCGCCATAGGTGGCGGCGGCGGTCCAATGGAGGGAAAGGGAAGAGGGGTTAGGGTTTGGGCTGCGGGGATAGGAGTGGTGTGCGGGGGAGAGGAGGAGAGGGGGAGGAGTGGTGTGCCCGCGAGGGGGAGGAGTGGGTGAGTGGTGGCATTTTGCCAATGACAGGTGGGCCCGCGAGGAATTAGGCCCACATGTCAGTGTCCTCAACGACATGTGGTGTAGGTGAGGGGAGCTACTTTCAGGTGGGTGTGGGTGGGGAGAGGGTGAGGGGTGTGGGCCGTTGGATCTGGCAGGATCCGATGGTTTCTAACGCTTGATCCGCGTGACATGCCCATTGACCAATTAGAATGAAGTGCAGGCTTTGATGATGTTATGACCATCTAAAATGGTTGTAATCAATTTTCCATTTTTTGAGTGCCCAAAATGAGTTTTTTTGTGAAGGACCTACCATATATTTGTTGCAAAATTGGACCAAATCATTTTTCTAAAATACTAGGCCATATTTAATGCACAATTGACCAAATTATTGGGTGTAAAAAAAATTGATCCACCTCTGGTGAAAAAGACAAATTCCCGCCGATTTAGTTGGAAGCGGGTCAAATTTGAACTGTAGCTGCCTTATAGTTTGCTCTTTATTTTTTCCAAAAATCATTTCTAGGTACATAAGTATCTATTTAATCAGAGAAACACCAAAAGTTTTCCAAGATTCAACCACTAGCTAGGAACGGTCATGCCCGCTGTTTTGACCGCATTTTGAAACGGGCATAAAAAATTCAAAAAAAATCAAAAAATTGGAAAACCTTTGCATGGTGTCATTATATGTGACCAAGTCTCCAGGAAAAATAATAAACTTGTAATATGGCAATTATTTTAAAAAAATGTTCTCGGAAATGAGCTATCATGCATGAAGATTCATGGCTTTCTAGCCAAATGATCAATCTTATGGCCACATTCATGGCATAGTTTATTCAAATGATCTCATATCGTGCACAAGGGGGCATCTTGGAATTCCAAACAATGTTTCCTAAGGGAGTTTTCATTTTCTTTTCACGGAAAATCCATTTTCCATTTTCCGACTACCTTAATGAGTTTTTTTTTGTGAAGGACCTACCATATATTTGTTGCAAAATTGGACCAGATCAATTTTATAAAATACTAGGCCATATTTAATGCACAATTGGAAAAAATGGTTGGGTGTCAAAAGTTTTGATCCACCTCTAGTGAAAAAGACAAATTCCCGCCGATTCAGCGGGAAGAAGGTCAAATTTGAACTACAACTGCCTCATACACTACTAGGGAAAAGCCTAGCAGCAGCGCGGGTTTTAGACCTATCAGTAGCGCGGGCAGGAGCGCTGCTGATAAGGCGCTACAGCTAAAGTTTAACAATAGCGTGCCTAGACCCACGCTACTGCTAAATTGACTTAGTAGTAGCGCTTCTACAGAAGAGCGCTACTGGTAATTAATAGTAGCGCTTCTCCTTGCCCGCGCTACTACTATTATTTAGTATTTTATTTCTTTTTTATTTCATGTTGTATTCCTACACCTTTACACAAGTTTTCATACAACAGGAATTTAGAGATTGTTTTTACATCATAATGATTTATTACATCACGGGGTGAAAGAACCGTGGAGTAGTTTCAAGTGGATGTCCATCCACTTGAAACTAATCAGCGGTTCTTTCACCCAATGATATAATAATATCATCATCATCATCATATCATTAACAACTTATCATCATAATACATCATTGTCATATAACACCTCCTCAAGATCAACTTAGCAAATTGGTCGCTAGTCATAATCACAAGTACTCCTCATTATCAACTCTAACACATTACCACATAATAAACATATTGTACCTCATAGGACCTACTACATTCGATTAAGACCTACTACATTTTCTAAGGTAAAATAGCAAAAAACAAGATAGCCCCTCACTCTCCATTATGGAGAATGGAGATTAGCCTGTCTCCAATTCTTGCCTTTCGCTGAATGTTACTTCCAAGAACCTCCTTGCGAATGTCCATACATTTCTTCCATTCTTTGATGAACATGTGTTCACCGGTTTTAGAAATCCGATATGCACAGGTGAGCTCCCTAGATTTACCTGGCAGTATGTTCAGAACTGTAAGGCGACCATTCAGATACATCATATGAGGCACACAATCCATCGGGAGTTTCTGTTGAAAAACATAGTAATAACTTTGTAGTTAGCAATGATGTACTAGTTTTAGAAGTATGCAAAAGATGCACGGATGTCGTAATAGTAAAAAATCTTACCAGGGTATCTCCAGAGAAGTTACCGTCGTTCAACACATGCACTAGTGCCACGTATTCACCATAATTTGGAGGAGTTTGATAATAGTTCTTGTCATCCTCAAGAAGAGTACAAAATGCGACCAGATGATTTTTCTCCTTATAAGTTAATTCGGAGCCATCGGTGTAGTGGGTTTTGTCTACCATCTTCCGCACAGTCTTTGAAGAATCAAAATAAGCTGTCAATGGAAATAAGTTGTCAACTATTTTGAAATAAATAATATAAATTAGTTAATAACTGTGTTTGACAAACTCACATAGCGGTACAATCGGAAGCGTATCAACAAGGACCCAAATGTCCATATTGTCTTGCTCGATGTCAGGATCACCAAGATCCATGGTGACAATCATACCCTCATAAAAACCATACATTTTGCAAAGTGCTTCCCAATTTTGGCAACCAAAATGGGTTACGCTCTGAGCATTGCATAGATTTACTTCAAAATCCATATCATGATGGGTCCTTAGGTGTATTTTCTTTGTTTCAAAATTTTCATGGTCTTCAAAACCCATCCTCTCCAAGACATAGCGTCTTGCATGGCATGGGATAAGCTAGTAGAATTGTAAAAGATGAAAATTAGACATTGAAATAGTTGAAGTCATGCTTAATTACGAAAAAAACACTTGTCGTTGTTGCGTACCGTTTCAACATCGAAGGTCTCCTCGAGCTTAATGATGAAGCGTCGATCTTCATCCAGCTCAACGAACCTGTCGCACATACCTCGATCATCGTGGCACCAGCTGCACTCCTCCGGGAGACTGTCGTTGTCCGAGTACGACATTTCCTACGTTCATAATTCAAAGATTAAACTTGTACATATTCTAGCACAAGTCATGCCAGAATTCACGGAAAAATCCGGCATGACCTTTGCTAAAAAAGGACATATTGAGCGCCTGAAATTTGCCGGAACGGAAATTAATCAACACTCCGTCAAAACATAGGCCACTCGGAGGTGTAACCAAAACATGAAATAATTGCTTAAACTAAAAAATAACAACAAATATGACATGTTCAACTAGTTCTTACTAAATATAAACTTACTATAAATAGAAAAAAACTAGTTCTTTCTAAAAATAAAGTAGTTCAACTAGTTATTAATTTACTTACTAAACGAGTTCAACTAAAACTAAACTAGTTCAACTAAAACTAAACTAGTTCTATTAATTCAACTAGTTCTTACTAAATATAAACTTACTATAAATAGAAAAAACTAGTTCTTTCTAAAAATAAAGTAGCTCAACTAGTTATTAGTTTACTTACTAAACTAGTTCAACTAAAACTAAACTAGTTCAACTAAAACTAAACTAGTTCAACTAAAACTAAACTAGTTCTATTAATTCAACTCGTTCTTACTAAATATAAACTTACTATAAATAGAAAGAAACTAGTACATCTACTACTACTAATTAACATCTACTACTAATTAACATCTACTACTGCTAATTATACAACTAGTTTACCATCACTACTACTAATTAATATCCACTTCTACTAAAAATGATTATCTATGAACCCTAAATTAACATCTACTACTACTAAAATTATCTACTAACTAAGCAAAGAGAGAGG
>NC_041386.1:678035070-678077803 GCF_002162155.2 Triticum dicoccoides | reverse complement strand
ACGGCGGCGAGGCGGGTTGAGGGAGACAGTGGCGAGGTGGGTTCGGGGGAGACGGCGGCGAGGCAGGGTCGGGGGAGACGGCCGCGAGGCCGGGTCAGGGGAGACGGCGGCGAGATGGCGGCGAAGCAGAGGCGACGAGGGGGGGAAGAGAGAGTGGGGAATTGGGGGAGGAAGCAGAGGAGAGGGAATCAGGCCGCGCGGGGGGTTAGGTAAAAATAGCTTTAACAATAGCGTGGGGAGGAAAAATGCGCTACTGCTAAAATCCGTAGTAGTAGCACCGTTTCTAGAAGGGCGCTACTACTATACCTAGCATGTCCAGACCGGTGTGGCAATTGTAGTAGTAGCGCGTTCTGTTCCTGCCGTGCTACTGCTAAGGGGTAACAGTTGCCCGGTTTAGCCAGACGCGCTACTGCTAAGTAGCAGCAGCGCCTCATTTTAACAAGCGCTACTGGTAAGATTCTGTGTATAAGGTTTTCCCTAGTAGTGATAGTTTGCTATTTATTTTTTCCAAAAATCATTTCGAGGTACATAAGTACCTATTTAATCAGAGAAACACCAAAAAAATCCAAGATTCAACCACTAGCTAGGAACGGTCAAGCCCGCCGTTTTGACCGCATTTTGAAACGGGCATAAAAAATTCAAAAAAAATCAAAAAGTTGGAAAACCTTCGCATTGTGTCATTATATGTGACCAAGTTTCCAAGAAAAATAATAAACTTGTAATATGTCAATTATTTTTTAAAAATGTTCTCAGAAATGAGCTATCATGCGTGAAGATTCATGGCTTTCTAGCCAAATGATCAATCTTATGGCCACATTCATGGCATAGTTTGTTCAAATGATCTCATCTCGTGCACAAGGGGGCATCTTGGAATTCCAAACGATGTTTCCTAAGGAAGTTTTCATTTTCTTTTCATGGAAAATTCATTTTCCATTTTCTGATTGCCTGATATGAGTTTTTTTTGTGAAGGACCTACCATATGTTTGTTGCAAAATTGGACCAAATAAATTTTATAAAATACTACGCCATATTTAATGCACAATTGGAAAAAATGGTTGGGTGTCAAAAGTTTTGATCCACTTCTGGTTAAAAAGACAAATTCCCGCCGATTCAGTAGGAAGCAGGTCAAATTTGAACTGCAGCTGCCTCATAGTTTTCTATTTATTTTTTTCCAAAAATCATTTCGAGGTAGATAAGTACCTATTTAATAAGATAAACACCAAAAAAATCCAAGATTCAACCACTAGCTAGGAACGGTCAAGCCTGCCGTTTTGACCGCATTTTGAAACGGGGATAAACAATTCAAAAAATTCAAAAATTGGAAAACCTTCGCATTGTGTCATTATATCTGACCAAGTTTCCAGGAAAAATGATAAACTTGTAATATGGCAATTATTTTAAAAAAGTGTTCTTAGAAATGAGCTATCATGCGTGAAGATTCATGGCTTTCTAGCCAAATGGTCAATCTTATGGCCACATTCATGGCATAGTTTGTTCAAATGATCTCATATCATGCACAAGGGGGCATCTTGGAATTCCAAACAATGTTTCCTAAGGGAGTTCTCATTTTCTTTTCACGGAAAATTCATTTTCCATTTTCCGAGTGCCTGAAATGAGTTTTTTTTGTGAAGGACCTACCATATATTTGTTGCAAAATTGGACCAAATCAATTTTATAAAATACTAGGCCATATTTCATGCACAATTTACAAAATGGTTGGGTGTCAAAAGTTTTGATCCACCTCTGGTGAAAAAGACAAATTCCTGCCGATTCAGTAGGAAGCAGGTCAAATTTGAACTGCAGCTACCTCATAGTTTGCTATTTATTTTTTCCAAAAATCATTTCTAGGTACATAAGTACCTATTTAATCAGAGAAACACCAAAAAAATCCAAGATTCAACCACTAGCTAGGAACGGTCAAGCCCGCCATTTTGACCGCATTTTGAAACGGGCATAAAAAATTCAAAAAAAACAAAAAATTAGAAAACCTTCGCATTGTGTCATTATATGTGACCAAGTTTCCAGGAAAAATAATAAACTTGTAATATGGCAATTATTTTAAAAAAGTGTTCTCGGAAATGAGCTATCATGCGTGAAGATTCATGGCTTTCTAGCCAAATGATCAATCTTATGGCCACATTCATGGCACAGTTTGTTCAAATGATCTCATATCGTGCATAAGAGGGCATCTTGGAGTTCCAAACAATGTTGCCTAAGGGAGTTTTCATTTTCTTTTCACGGAAAATTCATTTTCAATTTTCCGAGTGCCTAAAATGAGTTTTTTCTTGTGAAGGACCTACCATATATTTGTTGCAAAATTGGACCAGATAAATTTCATAAAATACTAGGCCATATTTAATGCACAATTGACAAAATGGTTGGGTGTCAAAAGTTTTGATCCACCTCTGGTGAAAAAGACAAATTCCCGCCGATTCAGGAGGAAGCAGGTCAAATTTGAACTGTAACTACCTCATAGTTTGCTATTTATTTTTTCCAAAAATCATTTCTAGGTACATAAGTACCTATTTAATCATAGAAACACCAAAAAAATCCAAGATTCAACCACTAGCTAGGAACGGTCAAGCCCGCCGTTTTGACCGCATTTTGAAACGGGCATAAAAAATTCAAAAAAATCAAAAAATTGGAAAACCTTCGCATTGTGTCATTATATGTGACCAAGTTTCCAGGAAAAATAATAAACTTGTAATATGGCAATTATTTTAAAAAAGTGTTCTCGGAAATGAGCTATCATGCGTGAAGATTCATGGCTTTCTAGCCAAATGATCAATCTTATGGCCACATTCATGGCACAGTTTGTTCAAATGATCTCATATCGTGCATAAGAGGGCATCTTGGAGTTCCAAACAATGTTGCCTAAGGGAGTTTTCATTTTCTTTTCACGGAAAATTCATTTTCAATTTTCCGAGTGCCTAAAATGAGTTTTTTCTTGTGAAGGACCTACCATATATTTGTTGCAAAATTGGACCAGATAAATTTCATAAAATACTAGGCCATATTTAATGCACAATTGACAAAATGGTTGGGTGTCAAAAGTTTTGATCCACCTCTGGTGAAAAAGACAAATTCCCGCCGATTCAGGAGGAAGCAGGTCAAATTTGAACTGTAACTACCTCATAGTTTGCTATTTATTTTTTCCAAAAATCATTTCTAGGTACATAAGTACCTATTTAATCATAGAAACACCAAAAAATCCAAGATTCAACCACTAGCTAGGAACGGTCAAGCCCGCCGTTTTGACCGCATTTTGAAACGGGCATAAAAAATTCAAAAAAATCAAAAAATTGGAAAACCTTCGCATTGTGTCATTATATGTGACCAAGTTTCCAGGAAAAATAATAAACTTGTAATATGGCAATTCTTTTAAAAAAGTGTTCTCAGAAATGAGCTATCATGCGTGAAGATTCAGGGCTTTCAAGCCAAATGATCAATCTTATGGCCACATTCATGGCATAGTTTGTTCAAATGTTCTCATATCGTGCACAAGGGGGCATCTTGGAATTCCAAACAATGTTGCCTAAGGGAGTTTTCATTTTCTTTTCACGGAAAATTCATTTTCCATTTTCCGAGTGCCTGGAATGAGTTTTTTTGTGAAGGACCTACCATATATTTGTTGCAAAATTGGACCTAATCAATTTTATAAAATACTAGGCCATATTTAATGCACAATTGACAAAATGGTTGGGTGTCAAAAGTTTTGATCCACCTCTGGTGAAAAAGACAAATTCCCGCCGATTCAGCAGGAAGAAGGTCAAATTTGAACTGCAGCTGCCTCATAGTTTTCTATTCATTTTTTCCAAAAATCATTTATAGGTACATAAGTACCTATTTAATCAGAGAAACACCAAAAGAGATCCAAGATTCAACCACTAGCTAGGAACGGTCAAGCCCGTTGTTTTGACCGCATTTTGAAACGGGCATAAAAAATTCAAAAAAATCTAAAAAATTGGAAAACCTTCGCATTGTGTCATTATATGTGACCAAGTTTCCAGCAAAAATAATAAACTTGTAATATGGCAATTCTTTTAAAAAAAAGTGTTCTCAGAAATGAGCTATCATGCGTGAAGATTCAGGGCTTTCAAGCCAAATGATCAATCTTATGGCCACATTCATGGCATAGTTTCTTCAAATGATCTCATATTGTGCACAAGGGTGCATCTTGGAGTTCCAAACAATGTTGCCTAAGGGAGTTTTCATTTTCTTTTCACTGAAAATACATTTTCCATTTTTCGAGTGCCCGAAATGAGGTTTTTTTGTGAAGGACCTACCATATATTTGTTGCAAAATTGGACCTAATAAATTTTATAAAATATTATGACGTATTTAATGCACAATTGACAAAATGGTTGGGTGTCAAAAGTTTTGATCCACCTCTGGTGAAAAAGAGAAATTCCCGTCGATTCAGCTGGAATCGGGTCAAATTTGAACTGCAGGTGCCTCATAGTTTGCTATTCATTTTTTACAAAAATAATTTCTAGGTACATAAGTACCTATTTAATCAGAGAAACACCAAAAAATCCAAGATTCAACCACTAGCTAGGAACGGTCAAGCCCGCTGTTTTGACCGCATTTTGAAACGGGCATAAAAAATTCAAAAAAAAATAAAAAAAATTGGAAAACCTTCGCAGTGTGTCATTATATGTGACCAAGTTTCCAGCAAAAATAATAAACTTGTAATATGGTAATTCTTTTAAAATAGTGTTCTCATAAATGAGCTATCATGCGTGAAGATTCAGGGCTTTCAAGCCAAATGATCAATCTTATGGCCACATTCATGGCATAGTTTGTTCAAACGATCTCATATTGTGCACAAGGGTGCATCTTGGAGTTCCAAACAATGTTGCCTAAGGGAGTTTTCATTTTCTTTTCACGGAAAATACATTTTCCATTTTCCGAGTGCCCGAAATGAGGTTTTTTTGTGAAGGACCTACCATATATTTGTTGCAAAATTGGACCTAATCAATTTCATAAAATATTAGAACATATTTAATGCACAATTGACAAAATGGTTGGGTGTCAAAAGTTTTGATCCACCTCTGGTGAAAAAGACAAATTCTCGTCGATTTAGTTGGAAGCGGGTCAAATTTGAACTGCAAGTGCCTCATAGTTTGCTCTTTATTTTTTCCAAAAATCATTTCTAGGTAAATAAGTATCTATTTAATCATAAATACATGGTTTGATGGCGAGACATCGAGGTTTGGACGGTGGCCGAGGGCCCCAACTCTAGAGCGCATAAGCTCGCATGCCCACCGCGTGGCCACCGCGTGACCGTGGCGTTGCCATGCGTTCTGGGCGGCATAGGCATGTCTAGTGGGTTGGGCACTCCCCGGGTAGGTACTAGGAAGAAAATTATAACATAAGATTCTCATGAGAAGACTGAACTTTCAACCATGAATTAGCAGCCAAGTGTTTGATTAGCGGTACGGGAAATCCACATGGCCAATGGGCGTGAGTTTTTGCTGAGGATGATCATATACTAAGAAGAATGTCTTCACAAATTTTTAGGGAAATCAAGAATATATAAATAACACTTCCTTCACAAAGTGCTGCTCTGAACAGAATGGGAAAATGAATATTGTTGAGTTATTTCTGAACTAGGCAAGGAAAGTTTTTGACATATTTGATGAAGATATGATCCAAACAATTTATGAGAATTTTTTGGGAATTTTTGGAATAACAGAAATATAGGTTGCTTCACAACCTAGGGCAAAAATTGACACATGGACATGACACATAGGTAAAACTGATGAGATGGCGCCTAGTCATCACAACCCACCACAATCTACAAGGCTATGACCATCTATATTGGTTGTTAACAACTAGAAATAAGGCAGCGGACCAGCACTGTTTGCTTTATGACCATTTCATGTAAGGAAATTACGACCTTTCTAACCAAAATGGTCGCAATGGTTTAGGGTTTGGAGCCCCCCGAACAGCTTTTGACCAATTGGTCTCAAATGGTCATAGGTCTATGACCAATTCTTCTAGGGTCACTAACAGAAGGTCACTAGTTGACATATTTCTTGTAGTGTTTGATCCCCTCCTAGCGTGCCTTTTCCATCTAGTCTGCCCTTATGCCGCGATTCAGGAACACCAATTGGCTTAAGGTCAGGAATAAGGTCAATACAAAACTCAATGACCTACTCATTTTCATGGCCCTTCGAGATGCTTCCTTCTGGCCTAGCATAGTTATGAACATAGTTCTTCAAGACTCCCATGAACCTCTCAAAGGGGAACATACTGTGTAGAAATACTGGACAAAACGTTAATCTCTTCGCATAGGTGAACTAGGACGTGCGTCATGATGTTGAAGAAGAATGGTGGGAACACCAACTCGAAACTGACAAGACATTGCACCAAATCATTATGTAACCTAGGTATGAATTCTGGATCGATTACCTTTTGAGAGATTGCATTGAGGAATGCACATAGCTTCACAATGGCTAATCGAACGTTTTCCGGTAGAAGCCCCCTCAATGCAACTGGAAGCGGTTGCATCATAATCACATGGCAGTCATGAGACTTTAGGTTCTGGAACTTTTTCTCTGCCATATTTATTATTCCCTTTATATTCGACGAGAATCCAGACGGTACCTTCATATTGAGCAAGCATTCAAAGAAGATTTCCTTCTCTTCTTTGGTAAGAGCATAGCTGGCATGACCCTGATGTATGTCATCTTTTCTGTGCATACGTTGCTGGTCCTCCCGTGCCTCCGGTGTATCTTTTGTCTTCCCATACACGCCCAAGAAGCCAAGCAGGGTCACGCGAAGATTCTTCGTCACGTGCATCACGTCGATTGCGGAGCGGACCTCTAGGTCTTTCCAATAGGGCAGGTCCCAAAATATAGATTTCTTCTTCCACATGGGTGCACGTCCGTAAGCGTCCTTTGGAACAGGTTGTCCGCCAAGACCCTTTCCAAAGATTACCTTCAAATCCTTGACCATATCACATACATCAGCACCAGTACGGTGGCGAGGCTTCGTCCGGTGACCCGCCTCACCTTTGAAATGCTTGCCTTTCTTTCTTACGGGATGCCTGCTCGGAAGAAATCGACGATGTCCCAGGTACACATTCTTCCTACAACTATCCAAATATATACTGTCGGTATCCTCCAAACAGTGTGTGCGTCCGCGGTATCCCTTGTTTGTCTGTCCTGAAAGGTTTACTGAGAGCAGGCCAATCATTGATGGTCATGAACAGCAACGCCTTTAGGTCAAATTCTTCCTGTGTGTGCTCATCCCACGCACGTACACCTTTTCCATTCCACAGCTGTAATAGTTCTTTAACTAATGGCCTTAGGTACACATCAATGTCGTTTCCGGGTTGCTTAGGGACTTGGATGAGCACTGACATCATAATGAACTTCCGCTTCATGGACAACCAAGGAGGAAGGTTCTACAAACATAGAGTCGTAGGCCACATGCTATGGTTGTTGCTCTGCTCCCCTAAAGAATTAATGCCATATGCGCTTATACCAAACCATGCGTTCCTTAGGTCACCTGCAAACTCCTCCCTGTGCTTAGACCAAATCATAATTCCGTCAGCGGGTACTCTCAACTTTCTGTCTTTCTTACGGTCTTCTCCGTGCCATCGCATTGCCTTGGTATGCTCTTTGTTTTGGAACAAACGTTTCAACCATGGTATTATAGGAGCATACCACATCACCTTCGCAGGAATCTTCTTCCTGGGGCGCTCTCCCTCGACATCACCAGGGTCATCGCGGCTGATCTTATAGCGTAATGCACCGCATACCAGGCACACGTTCAAATCCTCATACTCACCGCGGTAGAGGATGCAGTCATTAGGGCATGCATATGTATCTTCTGCACCTCTAACCCTAGAGGGCAGACAGCCTTCTTTGCTTCATACGTACTCTCGGGCAATTCGTTGTCCTTTGGAAGCATATTCTTTATCATTACCAGCAACTTTCCAAATCCCTTGTCAGATACACCATTCTCTGCCTTCCATTGCAGTAATTCCAGTGTGGTGTCCAGCTTTTTCTTGTCACCTTCGCAATTCGGGTACAACAATTTCTTGTGATCCTCTAACATGCGCTGCAACTTCCTCTTATCCCTTTCACTTGCGCAGTTTCTCTTTGCATCGGCAATGGCCCGACCTAGATCATCAGCGGGATCATCTGATGCCTCTTCTTCAGCTTCTTCTCGCATTGCCGGCTCAGCTTCTTCTCTCATTGTTGTATCATCGTATTCAGGAAACCCATGGCCAGGATAGCTATCGTCGTCCTCTTCTTCTTCATTGTCTTCCATCATAACCCCTATTTCTCCGTGCTTGGTCCAAACATTATAGTGGGGCATGAAACCGGACTCAAACAGGTGGACGTGAATGGTTCTTGAGCTAGAGTAATTGTGATCATTCTTACTGCCAGCACATGGACAAGGCATAAAACCATCCGCCTGCTTGTTTGCGTGAGCCGCAATCAGAAAAGTATGCACGCCATCAACGAACTGGGGAGAGCATCGGTCATCGTACATCCATTGCCGGCTCATCTTCATTACACACCATCGAATAGACCAAATTAATACAAGTTCTATCATAAAGTTCATACAACACTTAAATGCAACATACAAATAACTCTCTAGCTAAAGCATTTAAATGCAACAACAAATACGATCAAGATCGCAACTAAGGTAACAATTGATCCAACAGCATAATGATACCAAGCCTCACTATCAATGGCATATTTTCTAATCTTTCTAATCTTCAACCGCATTTTCTTCATCTTGTTCTTGTGATCATCGACGACATCGGCAACATGCAACTCCAATTCCATCTTCTCCCCCTCAATTCTTTTCAATTTTTCTTTCAAATACTCATTTTCTCTTTCAACTAAATTTAACCTCTCGACAATAGGGTTGGTTGGCATTTCCGGTTCACATACCTCCTAGATAAAAATATCTATGTCAACTTGATTGGCATAATTTGTCATAAACACGAAATGCAACAAATCGTTTTAAAAGAGAATATACCACATCTGAATCATAACATGGACGAGGGCCGACGGGGACGGATATCAAAACATGGCACTATGTATAACAAACAACGTACGGGTAAGATAATTATACAAGTAACTATATATCTAAATCACAAAAACATGACTTTTTTATATTAAAAAGATAAGAACAAGAGGCTCACCACAATGTGGTGCCGTCGACGGGTCGGTGTGGACGATCGACGGTGGTTACGACGGAGACGCGAAGGCACTAAGTAAACCACACCTACATATGCAAACTAAGAGTTATTTTAAGCTCAAATTGCATATAAATCAAATAAACTACCACATATAATTCCTCCCAAATTAATAAAACCCACAAATTAATCACTACATAAGCATTGCAAGAGCTAATCTAGCAATGAGAGATGAAAGGACAAAGTTGCTAACCTTTGTGATCACTTGAATGGGTGGGGGCCTTCAAATCTTGACCAAATTTGGGCAAAATGTGTGATGAGCTCGAGGGGAAGAGGGGAATAACAAAGAGGAGAGGGGAAAGGGGGGAGAACAGAGCGAGCTGGACGAAGGGTTTATATGTAGGATGACCTTTAGTACCGGTTCGTGGCACGAACCGGTACTAAAGCTGCTGGAGGGTCCCCAATCTGACAACATCCTGCCACCATGCTCTTTAGTACCGGTTCGTGGCACGAACCGGTGCTAAAGGTTCGCCACGAACCGGTACTACTGACAGCGGCCCGCCTAGACATTGGAACCGGCACTAATGGTCACATTAGTGCCGGCTCAATTTTAAACCAGGACTAATGAGCTGCACATTAGACCCTTTTTCTACTAGTGATTGTCCAACAATTATTATAGTCAAATCTTAAAAAAATATCTGTGGTTGAAAGCTACTCCTAACATGTATATATGTTTATGTATCACACACACACATATACATATATATGGTCTTAGGACATAGGGGCCCATGTCGTCGAGTTCGACTAGGGCCTCCCGAAACACAGGGCTTGGCCCTGAATACGTCAGGGCCTCCTATTGTTCTTGTTTATTTTTACCTTATGAGAACACAAGAATATACAAGTAGTGGTAAGAATATATCATATGACTTGGACCGAGAAAACAACCCGCAAGTCCACCTTCTACACAACTCTACAACGTTCCTTCAAGATCGGGGCAAGAGCTCACTATAGCTCTAGCTAAATCACTAGTGGGCTTCTCTTGCTTCAACACACACTACTGGAAAAATGGGCACTTGTATCCAATTTTGTGGTAGTGGAAGACGATTTGATCTAGGTCGCTCTTGACAGTGTAGATGGCAACATTAAAATTGGAAAGGTAGTGATGGTATCCTTGCTGAGAAAGGCTCGAGGGGATGAAGTTGACTATAGCAGTGTAATGAACAACAACTTCATATGGGACTGCCGTCAAAGGACGATGTTTCATAATGTCTTTGACCCACTCTCTCATTCTCGATGCCTCTTATTCCATAATGTTCCTCACACACTATTATTTCGTCCTTCTCTTGTCTCTCCATCTCGCTAGCTAGCACCCTCCCCCCATCCTCTTATTTGTGGACTATTCAAATGATAGTAGCAGAAATCGGTGTTCTGTGCAGCAAGTTTATGGGGAATTTTAAGACAAGCGTGGGTATACTGGGGTAAATATCAAGCAATAGTGTATGTGGGTGCACAAACGTGGGGAAAGTTTGTTGGATGAGTACAAAAAGTACAACTATGCATTGGTTCATGTCCAAAAAACCATTACTCATTTATAAGATGCTAGAGTAGCCGCATCTTGACAGCACTTGTGCACTACCCTTTCCTGTCGTCTGACTAATTTACTGGTGTATGCTTTTGGTTGTTGGCAGTCGGTCAGCTGTTAATTCCTTTGACACGTTCGGAGAAGGTCCACGGGTGAATGGCAGTTGGGCTCGTTAAGCATGGGTCCAGGAAATGAGATGACTTTGCTTCGGTTTTACTGGGTGAAAATGTTGTGTGCATGACCCAAGTAGTAAAACATAGTTATCAATCCCGTCCTATTCTTGAGCTTCACGCTTCTCCACCTCCTTTCTGCTTCCCTCCTCATTCTTCTCTTCTCAATGTCTAGTGCCTGGTTGCCGCCACCTCTCCTCCCGTCTCATTTCGTTCTTTGAGGTCAACCTCTTCCCAACACCTTGACAAGCCAGTGTGACCTTCCCTCGTCATTTTCTCTTCTGTCATCTAACATGCCACCTTCCTTCCCCATGCCCTTCACCACTCCCCCGACACCTCCCCGACCGACAATGTCCCCTCCTCCCACACACACACACACCACCGCAATATCTACGCTGGACCTTGTCTTCATCACATGGTGGCTTACATTTGGTCGCCCCTTGCTTTTCCTATACTTGTGCATGCTCTCTCCCAGGTCTCCCCATTTCTCTCTACATCTTAAAGGAAGCCAAGAGTGGATTGTACGGTATAGTGGTAGGTGAGAGCCCTCAAGAGGTGTTGTTTCCCTCTTCTCGAGTTGGGCGGCCATCTGCTTGAGTCATGAAGTAGTGGCGGCTAGTGCTCCATATCGTCGCCTCTCCCCCACATCAGAAGTGGTGCTCTTTATGCTTGAAAGATTGAGACTTTTAGTAATTAACTGTGGTACTTTGGTGTTTGATGCTATTATTTTATTGGAGGAGGTAGGGAGAGAACATACTAGTTCGATGGTGTTGGTCGTGGTCTCGTGGAGGATTTTGGCGCATCCACTTTCATACTAATCCAATTATTTCCATATCGTTTTTGATACTACATGTTATTCAATGATTGTTGTGAGCATATGCCCAAACTATAATTAGATTATTTGTGCCTCGATTTTATTTTTATGAACCCTAACTTTTTTTATGTTTTGCCTCTACAAGATTTAACTCGCATGACCAACATTGCGAGTGTGACGATTAGAGAACCAGTAGATGATACTCACTCTGTTCCTTTATATAAGGTATATTTGTTTTTTGATAAAATTTCATAATGTAAGGTGCATTTCTTATAATTTTTCATAATTCCCTTGTTAGCCCACTAGAAAAAGGAAAATATCTCTCTCCTGATTGTTCTTATCTCTCCTTGTAGCAAAATAAGGAAACTATCTCTATGTCGATTGCATGTATCTCTTACTTTCCTGGACTAACTGATTTACTTGCCACTAACCAATAAATTTGTGAAGGGTAATTTTGTCCTAACACGTATATATTCATGTGCCTTGGTCACCATGCCAAAAATAATACACCTTACATAAAGAAATGGAGGGAGTAAATGAGAAACATGTACAGTAGATAAGCATGTCAATGTAGAAAATAATGGATGTGATCCTCCACCTAATAGGATGCTTTTGATGTGGACAGAGAAGGAGGTCTGAAACTGGATTCATGTAGATAGGAAGAAACAAAGCAAGCGGACCATATGAAAAGGTTTCCAAATGAAATATATGTAATGGAATGCTAGGTGGATCCCTGCCCCAACAACATCTGCATTGGACTTCATCTACACCACGTGGTGGCTGACATGTGATAGCCCCATGCTTTCCTAAGCCCATAATCTCTACATTTAAAAGGAAAACAAGAGTGGATTGTAGGGGATGGTGGCAGGAGGGACCATCCCCTACAATCCACTCTTTATTTCCTTTTAATCTCCAGAGGTGTTTGTTTCCTTCTTCTCGAGCTACAATTGCTAGGATTGTATGGGAAGCCCAAGTAAATTTGTTTCCTTCTTCTCATGGTGTTCACATTTACTTGGATGTTGCTGGAATTTTTGCCTATTTGGGCCTAGCCCAATAGCAGTTTCAGAAATTCCTAATAAATCCTAGAGGCCCACGCAGCCCATTCGTGCAAGGCAAGAGGTGGAACTAAAGTTTAGTCTCACCTTGCTAGTTTAGAGGGAGTTGGACCTCTTTATAAGGGAGGCTCCTTCCCCACTTCTATGAGCATGAGAACAAGAGGGACATCCACGCGCGCTCCTCCTCCGCCGCAGAGAGACGCACCAGAATCTCTTCCATCCCTCGCCACAAGTTTCCGAGCACTGCGCTGCTGCTACGTTCTTCCTCATCCCGGCGTGCACCGCACGTCGGGACAGTAGGCCTCCGAGACGGCACCTTTTGAGTCCTGTACGGGAGAAGGGTGATAAGGTTTTTAGGGAGCGCTCAGCGCGACTACTGGCTGCTTCATCACGGCCAATCCGATCGCCGACGACTACTTCCCCGACGACGACTTCTTCCCCGACGTCCACAACCTCCTCGACGACATGGCAGGCGAGGACATCGACCCCAAGTCCAGCGCTTCTGCTGCTGCTGTGCCACGATGTTTACCTTCTCTCTGTCAGATTGCATGACTTGCTTTATATTTGCTATATTAGTCATGCTTTATCTAGTATTTCTGGTAATAAAATCATTCGGAAAATTGCTCATATTTCCAACAATCCAAAAACCTTATTATAGGCAATTTACCCCGAGTGGTTTTGCTACTTCCATGAGACCTCCTATGTTTGAGGGTATCCACTATAAGAGGTGGCGCGTGAGAGCAGTCTTATGGTTTCAGACCATGAGCTGCTATGACGCCACTCTTGGCAAACCTGAAGGAGAGCAAGATGCCCAACAGGCACAAGCTTTTCAGAAAATGGATACCTTGTTTAAGGCTGCTCTCTTGAGTGTTCTTGGTGAGAACATTGTTGATGCTTATGCATCAATTGATAATGGAAAAGATATGTGGGACGCACTCGAGGCCAAGTTTGGGGTCTCGGATGCCGGCACTGAGCTGTACATCATGGAGCAATTCTATGATTACAGGATGACTGAAGAGCGCTCCATGGTTGAGCAGGCTCATGAGATACAGTCATTTGCTAGAGAACTTGAGCACTTCAATTGCATGCTACCGGACAAGTTTGTTGCCGGGGGTATCATCACTAAGCTTCCTCCTTCATGGAGGAACTTTGCTACCTTACTGAAACATAAGAGACAGGAGTTTTCCGTTCCGGATCTCATTGGTACTCTTGATGTGGAAGAAACGGCGAGAGCAAAGGACACACGTGCTCGAGGTATTGAGGGAGGATCTAGTGCCAATGTGGTACAGAAGCAGAACTTCCAGCCCCACAAGTTCAAGAACAAGGGCAAGTTTGATGGTAAAGCAAAGTTTGATGGGAAGAATAAGGCTGTGCAACACACAAACTTCAAGAAGAAGAATGGCAAGAAGAAAGGTGCTTGTCATGTGTGTGGAGATCCTGATCATTGGGCTCCTAGTTGTCCTAATCGCTATGACAAGCGTCATCCTGGGAAAGGCGGCAAGACCGCTAATGTTGTCATTGGAGACACTGACATGAAGGATGTTGGGTATGGTATATTCCCCACTATTCTTTCAGTATGTCATTCTTCTGATTGGCTGATTGACACAGGTGCTAATGTGCATGTATGCGGTGATATTTCCATGTTTTCGTCTTATCAGACCTCAGGACCTTCGACCGTGCTGATGGGCAACGGTTCAAGTGCTTCTGTTTGTGGTGTTGGTACGGTCGATCTGAAGTTTACTTCGGGGAAGATCGTGCGGCTGAAGAACGTGCATTATGTCCCCTCTGTCAATAAAAATCTTGTTAGCGGGTCTCTTCTGTGTAGAGATGGCTACAAGCTTGTCTTTGAGTCGAATAAATTTGTAATCTCCAAGTATGGAACCTTTGTTGGTAAAGGCTATGAGTCAGGAGGCCTGTTTCGTTTATCCTTATCAGACGTTTGCAATAAAGTTGTTAATCATATTTGCAACAATAGTGAATCAAATGTGTGGCATTCACGTCTTTGTCATGTTAACTTTGGTTGCATGTCGCGACTAGCGAAGTTGAACTTAATCCCTAGTTTCACCACTGTCAAGGGATCTAAGTGTCAAGTGTGTGTGCAAGCTAAGCAACCTCGTAAGTCTCACGTGACTGCGGAGACGAGAAATCTTGCACCACTAGAACTAGTACATTCAGATCTATGTGAAATGAATGGTGTTTTGACAAAAGGTGGAAAGAAATATTTCATGACGTTAATTGACGACTCCACTAGATACTGCCGTGTGTATCTTCTGAAATCTAAGGATGAGGCTTTGAACTTTTTCAAGATCTATAAAGCTGAAGTGGAAAACCAACTTGATCAAAAAATCAAGAGGCTTAGATCCGACCGTGGTGGAGAGTATTTTTCCAATGAATTTGGTGCTTTTTGTGCGGAACATGGTATAATCCATGGGAGGACGCCTCTCTACTCACCTCAGTAAAATGGGGTGGCCGAAAGAAAGAACCATACTCTAACTGATTCGGTTAACGCCATGTTAGACACATCGGGTCTCTCCAAGGCATGGTGGGGGGAGGCGATATTGACAGTGTGTCATGTCCTAAATCGAGTCCCCACAAAGAACAAAGAGATAACTCCATTCGAGGAATGGGAGAAGAAAAGGTTAAAACTCTCTTATCTGCGAACATGGGGTTGTTTGGCGAAAGTCAATGTTCCAATTCAAAAGAAGCGGAAACTTGGACCAAAGACTGTGGATTGTGTTTTCCTGGGATATGCTTTTCATATCATTGGCTATAGATTCTTGGTTGTAAAATCTGAGGTACCTGACATGCATGTCGGTACGATCATGGAGTCGAATGATGCGACTTTCTTTGAAGATATCTTTCCCATGAAGGATATGGCTACCTCATCTAATCAGGAGATGCCTAGTTCATCGAATCAGGAACCAGTTACAATTACCGGACCTACCATTTTGATGGAACACTTTGAAAGTCTTGTGGAGGAGAACAATGAAGTTCCTATTAGGAGCAAGAGACAGAGGACTGCAAAGTCCTCTGGTGATGATTTTCTTGTGTATCTCATAGATGACACTCCCAGTTCTATTTCGGAGGCCTATGCATCGGAAGATGCAGACTACTGGAAGGAAGCGGTTCGTAGCGAGATGGATTCCATCTTGGCGAATCAAACTTGGGAGATAACTGATCGTCCTTATGGGTGCAAACCTATAGAATGCAAATGGGTATTCAAGAAGAAGCTTAGGCCTGATGGTACTATTGAAAAGTACAAGGCTCGGCTCGTGGCAAAGGGTTATACCCAAAAGGAAGGAGAAGACTTCTTTGATACTTACTCACCTGTGGCTCGACTGACCACTATTCGAGTTCTACTTTCACTAGCTGCCTCACATGGTCTTCTCGTTCATCAAATGGATGTTAAGACTGCTTTTCTAAATGGAGAGTTGGATGAGGAAATTTATATGGAACAACCAGATGGGTTTGTAGTAGATGGTCAGGAAGGGAAAGTGTGCAAGTTGCTGAAGTCTTTGTATGGACTCAAGCAAGCACCCAAACAGTGGCATGAGAAATTTCAAAGAACTTTAACTGCTGCAGGCTTTGTTGTGAACGAAGCTGACAAATGTGTGTACTATCGCCATGGTGGGGGCGAGGGAGTTATGCTTTGCTTGTATGTTGATGACATACTGATTTTCGGAACAAATCTGAATGTTATTAAGGAGGTCAAGGATTTCCTATCTCACTGTTTTGAGATGAAGGATTTAGGAGTGGTTGATGTCATTCTGAACATCAAGTTGTTGAGAGATGATGATGGTGGGATTACATTGCTTCAATCTCACTATGTGGAAAAGATCTTGAGTCGCTTTGGCTATAGTGACTGCAAGCCCTCTCCAACACCATATGATGCTAGTGTGTTGCTTCGAAAGAATCGAAGAATTGCTAGAGATCAATTGAAGTATTCTCAGATTATTGGCTCGCTTATGTACTTAGCCAGTGCTACAAGACCTGGCATCTCTTTTGCTGTTAGCAAACTGAGTCGATTTGTTTCCAAACCAGGAGATGTGCATTGGAAAGCTCTAGAGAGAGTTTTGCGTTATTTGAAAGGCACAGCAAATTATGGAATTCACTACACTGGGCATCCAAAGGTGCTTGAAGGGTATAGTGACTCAAACTGGATCTCAGATGCTGATGAGATAAAGGCCACGAGCGGTTATGTATTCACTCATGGAGGTGACGCTGTTTCTTGGAAGTCTTGCAAGCAGACCATCTTAACGAGGTCAACAATGGAAGCAGAACTCACAGCACTAGATACAGCTACGGTCGAAGCAGATTCGCTTCGCCGGCTCTTGAATGACTTGCCGGTAGTTGAGAAACCTGTACCGGGTATCCTTATGAACTATGACAATCAAACTGTGATCACTAAAGTGAGCAGCTCAAAGGATAACATGAAGTCATCAAGACACGTTCAGAGAAGGTTAAAGTCTGTCAGAAAAATGAAAAACTCCGGAGTTATTGCATTGGATTATGTCCAAACGTCTAAAAATCTGGCAGATCCTTTTACTAAGGGTCTATCACGTAATGTGATAGATAATGCATTGAGGGAGATGGGTATGAGACCCACAATATGAGTTGTTCACAGTAGTAACCTATTCTTTGTGATCGGAGATCCCGTGAATTAGATGTGGAAGACAAGCTGTTGGTCAACTGAGAGGAGAGTATCCTTACTATTCACAATACCACTCCATGAAGATGCAATACTCTCCTAATCTGCATGGCAGGTTGATGTATATCTTAATGTGTTCTAAGTGGCTCTTTGAAGTAGAGATGTTGTCCTGCAGAACATCTTTTGAAGAACGCACCTATATGAGTCTGATTGTTAAACGTCGCAATCTATGAGAGTAGGGTTCTCTCTAGTAAACTCATGAAAGGTCACGGAGTATGACGCATAAGCTCCACCCGCAGGGAAGACCCACGGTAGCCACGTATCGGTCAAGGCTTTATGTGAAGCTAGATTCGCAGAAAACTTGCAGTTCAAGGCCCAGTCCACTGTTCAAGTTGCTTACTAGTGTAGCATAGAGTTCTAGGTGGAAGTTCAACTTAACAGTCTCCACTGCAGTACCGGTATATAAAACAGTGTTTTGGAACCAAAGGCAAATTTTGTGTGCCTCTCGGATCTGGTGGGGGATTGCTGGAATTTTTGTCTATTTGGGCCTAGCCCAATAGCAGTTTCAGAAATTCCTAATAAATCCTAGAGGCCCACGCAGTCCATTCGTGCAAGGCAAGAGGTGGAACTAAAGTTTAGTCCCACCTTGCTAGTTTAGAGGGAGTTGGACCTCTTTATAAGGGAGGCTCCTTCCCCACTTGTATGAGCATGAGAACAAGAGGGACATCCACGCGCGCTCCTCCTCCGCCGCCCGCCTCGCCACGTCACGCCGCGCCGCGCCGCGCCGCGGGAATGAGCCGAGCCGATGTAAATTTTTGCCATGCACTACGGGTATACGAAAGGGCACGCGAAAGCTGAAACGTTTTGCTGTAGTGGAGATTGAATACGAACGGCGCACCTCTTTGCCTGCTGTCTGTTCGTTTCGTCTCCCTCGTTCTCTTCAGCTCCCAGTGCAGCCTCTCGCCTTCTTCTCTTGCGCCTATAAAAGGGAGGTCGCTCCTCCCAGAGAGACGCACCAGAATCTCTTCCTCCCCTCGCCACAAGTTCCCGAGCACTGCGCTGCTGCTACGTTCTTCCTCATCCCGGCTTGCGGCGTGCACCGCACGTCGGGACAGTAGGCCTCTGAGACCGCACCTTTTGAGTCGTGTACGGGAGAAGGGTGATAAGGTTTTTGGGGAGCGCTCAGCGCGACTACTGGCTGCTTCATCACGGACAATCCGGTCGCCGACGACTACTTCCCCGACGACGACTTCTTCCCCGACGTCCACGACCTCCTCGACGACATGGTAGGCCAGGACATCGACCCCAAGTCCAGCGCTTCTGCTGCTGCTGTGCCACGATGTTTACCTTCTCTCTGTCAGATTGCATGACTTGCTTTATATTTGCTATATTAGTCATGCTTTATCTAGTATTTCTGGTAATAAAATCATTCGGAAAATTGCTCATATTTCCAACAGATGTGACCATCTATTCATAACTATATAAACGTCAAACAAAAATATGAGATAAAAGTCATGGGTGTCACTGATTGAAATCGGCCCAATTGATGATGGATGCCTCGCTGATTTCCCGGCTTCAATAAAACAAATATAAATATGAAAAATCTGGATCATTAAAACATATACCTTTGAACATGAGTAAGGGTGGTGGCTTAATTTGTTTCCAATCCTAGCGATGAATAGCATGATCTATAAGACTTGGTCCTACTGTCTATTAGATGCATCTGTACTTGGGACGCGGAGTTTATGTGCTCGAGCACAAATGCGCTCGTAATCTGGGCGGTTCCGTTAGCGTGGAGATACGAGCCATTAATTGCGTGGGCCATTTAAAGGGGCGGACGAAATAGTAGGAAAAGCGAAATACGTGCGCCGTGAACCCTGGACTATGGGCCATGTTTGTGACGGAGCTACAACGCCGTGGACGGCTCCAAACAGAGCCGTGGCCCTAGAGACTTGCTTTCCAGTTACGGACAGTGACTGGGTAAATGCAGTTAGGGTCGTCTCCTACCTCCGCCGCTAAAAAAAAAACTCCGCCGCTGGATTAGTCACTTGCCGGCGGAGCTATGCGGCGATTCTCGTGGGCGACAAGGCGAATGGAACCGGTGGACGCCAATTAAGAGGTGCGCAATGTGTCCCCTTTGTATTTTCTGGCGCGTGATTTTGGATGGTGCTCGCTAAGTTGAGACCTTCTGTGGCCAATTTGGGTGTGTATGATAGCCATTCTGGAAGAGGTAAATAACAGCAAATATTCTGATGCAAGCCGCTGCACTACCCAGTGGCGCGGCTGGCTGAGGAGCCGGTGGCGCCTATGGTGGAAGTAGGTGTGGACGGCCAGATCTGTGCGGCGGAAGGGGCGGCGGATGCAGGTCAAAAAGGGTTGCCGAGAGTGTCAGAGCAGTCAATTGGATAGATCGACCCTAGAGCTCCTGGCCGGAAAATAAGGTATGGCAATTCTACAGATCCACAAAATTAAATTGCTATGTTTGTACTTCCTGAACTTCTAGGAAAAGTTACAGGAGTGTGTCCATGTAAATATGGATGCAGAGCTGATTGAACTGTTAATGAAGTTTGGTGAAATTCAGAACTAGTATAAGTTAAGCAGGGACGCCTGTAAGCAGACATTGTAACGGACATTGCATGATTTGTGGTTTGAAGGAATGAATGAACATGTAGCTGCTGAGTTGATGCGAAAGGACATTGTTGCATGTGAAAAGTAGAAAATTGTAGAAACCGGAAGGATCTGTGTCGTTCCGGAGTTGATTGTGCAGCTGAACCAAAAGTAGCATAGATGAAACAAAAATGTTACTGTTCGAGAACGGTGACACTGCAAAAACTGATGTGCCGGCTGAGCGCTTCGTGTGAAACTATACATGAAACTCATATCTGTTTGTGGGTGGCTGCAGGGTGAGGGTAGGTGCTACTACCCCAGGAAGGACGCCATGTCCTAACCAGACTACTGCTCTGGAGAAGGCTATCCATGGTTTCGCCGACAATCCTGGGGACAATGTCATAGTGCCAGCTTTGGGTACAACCTTTGATTCTGTGCGTGAAGCATACAACTTCTACAACCTGTGTTCGTGGAGAAAGGATTTGGCATTAGATACGGCGAAAGCAGGCTAAATGTGGAGAGGACAACATGCATGCAGGCAATTGTTTACGGCTGTGCGGTATGGGAATAAGGATTTGACACTTGTTAGTAATTCAAATAGTCTCGTGAAGGAGTTGTAGCTGAAATGGTCTCTCCTTTTTCCTGTTTTTTTTTGTAGGGAAAGGCGGGGTTGAGAACAGTAGGTCGTGTCATTGCGATTGCCTTGCTCTCATCAGGTTGTTGCGGTCCAAAGACAATGGTTGGTACATAGCATAACGCCATGAGGAGCACAACCACAGAAGCTGATCTGTGGCACATGAGGTTCACTTTCAGGTTGTGCAAATGGAGACAATTCATTCTGTTAGGTCGATACTTCGAGGAGCTACTACTCATTTTGGTCAAAAAGGGTTGAATTGCTGAGACGACATGTGTGGAGAGGGGCGACTCTATTGACGAGGATGGAGTTCCCGATGCGACCCATGAGCAGGTATCAGTATCATTTTGAGAAGCAGGGTGTTTTAATTCACGATTTCTTGATTGCTTGCTTTTTTTCTTGCGATGGAGGGATTGGATGAGAGCGCAACCCCGATGGAATAGGCAGCGTTCGGGTGGTTCATTTGGCCATGAGTGCGGACAAGCAGGTCCGTGAGGAAGACGGAGTAAAAGGTGTGAGACGAGAGGCGTCGCTGCCGGAGTCCGAGATGTCCACCGGGAAGATGAACCTACAGGCATCTGGTTGGGTTAAGGGGTGTGTTTCCCTAAATCTATCAAACCAGTATGCATTGCTGAATTTTTGTTGTTGAGGGATTAGCAGTGAATAATTAATAAAATGGTTGCATGCATCGCCTAGATGCAGAGGCCGGGGGCAATCCTCCTTTTCTAAAAAATATCAATTTCTTATGCACGTAGTCCTCGTCTAATTTGGTAGAAACTGCAGCACATTGTTGTGTCAATTTGTCACAAAGTCCATCAATTTTGAGTCATTCTATTCTCCGATAAAAACTACAGTCCATCATTTTCTTTTGTACATTGCGCCCATTTAATTTGATTGTTGCCGAATGTACTAGTTGATTTTACTCTAAACTAGACAGCCTGTACCACCATTTGATTTTATTGCACACAATTCAAAGGAATGTGGTATACACAGCAGGAGTTTCTTAGAAGTATTGCCGATTGAAAGACTACAGCATATAGGTGAGTCTGTAGCAGCCTATTTTATAAAATCAAACTGAGTTCAAGTAGAAGATACTGTATTTGTTAAGCGATGTCTTTTTTACAGATTATATTTGTTAAGCGATAAAAAAATATCCATTTAAACAATAGGCCTCATTTTAGAGTTTGGAACAGGGCCTCCGATTTTGCCAGCCCAGCCCGGGTAGCACGCGTAGTAGTTTGTCCACTGACTTTTTTCTTGCCACCACTATTGGTGACTGAGCCTCACATGCACGGTGGCTTTGGATCCAAAACGGATACATCAGGGAACTATGAGATCCAACAAGTACTCTTGCTCTGACTCCTGGCGTCTCCTATTCCGTACAACTTATCTATTGTATCCATTTTCCGCTTGTCTCATCTAGATTTTTACTACTAACATTGGCCTTTCCCACCCATGACCATTTAATATGATATCTATAGAGAAGTGTATGTCGCCTAAAGGAACATGATTCCACTTGGTTGTAGAGTGAACAAAAATATATATGCGTGCACAAGCACAATCAATAAGCAGTTGATTTGCATGGTTGAATGTTGTGGAGCCCATGCTACAAGCTAGTACACTGATTCCATGTGAAGTATCTCATGAAAACCAACAACGAATGAAAACTTGGAAAATTTGGAAGTGGGCCATAAGTTCAGTAAGGAACATGTGAGATCATAGGTGGGGTGATAGCCAGACACTTAAACCAAATTTTGAAGTTAACCCTCCTCTTATCTTGCCCACCATCAGGAAAGTCTGATCACTTCGTCTTTGATATTTTGGCCCGATCGAGACTTGCCCTCAGCCAACCATGAGCCCTCACCCTCCGATGGTCGTGGGCCATAATCCCCCATCAACTTTCACTACTACATTAGAGCTCGTGATCAATGGCCTTTCCGCTCCTCTGTCCCTTGCCATTCCCCCACCTCCTTGTTGTAGCCTTGCACAGATAAGTAATGGAGATCCTTTTGATGATTGTTTTTCTTCCTCGGTAGATACTGCTGAAGCATTTGAATTGATCTCCTCTACTGAAGCTAGTGATTAGTTTTTGAGTTTTGCCCATGGTTGGTGCTTTGTCTGTGAGGCTTTGGGCCCGACTGGGAGGGGGGTTTGGACCTTGCTGGGTTTCTCCAAACCCAGACCAACCAAACTGGGAGGAGGATATGCCTCTTCTAGTTTGTGTTCGTGAGGTTGGCTTGGACCCTGTGGACGACGCACAGCAAGATGGTTATTGAGAGATTCTTTTATGGTGGGCCTCTGACTCCATTCTCAAATTCTTTTCCTTTTTGCAGCAATGACACTCGCTATCTAGACAAGGTGATCGTAACCAACTAGGCAGCATGATGGATGCGATGATTGTAGCCACACGCCGACTTGCCTCGTCTGGCTATGGATGCAATGGTGTGTCGGATGCGATGGTGCCAATTGCCTATACTTCTGCGTCCGGCTACGGAGGCGCTACAACATACTATGGACGCTGATGAATGCTTATGGGTGCAGTCATGCAGAGTTCTTTAGGTTGGATGGCGACGTCTTAGCTCAACCTTTCCCTATTTCCCCTAACTGCCCGGCTACGGGCGCGGCGGCTAACGGCGACCCCCTCCACTTTCTGCCTCACCTCTTGTGCACTCTCCGTTCCCTGGAGGCCTGACAGGCCGTCCTTTCCCCTGGTTGTTGACTACTTTGTGTGCCTTTCTCAATCCCACTACATCACGCGATTCCTTGTTGGGTGACTTGGTGATAGGTAGTCTTGTGCTTGCATCCGCTCTTGTGTTATGTGCGTCAAACACGGTGATGCCAACGTTCCATACTCATGTACCACCGGCGGTGGTGCCCGAGCGTGTGGCTATGGCAGTGCTCCAACATATGGTGGTCGCAGATGGATGCTTATGGGTGCGTTCATGCAGAGTGCTCTAGCTTGGATGGGTACCTCTTGGCTCCCAACCTTTTCCCATCCCTGACCACTCTGTTGTGGACATGATGTCTAACAGTGACCCACTCCCTTTCCTCCTGAATCCCCATGCACTTTCTGTTGTCGGGCAGCCCGACTAGCCATCCTTACCCCAGGTTGCGGGTTGCTCTCTGCACCATCCTCGATCCCGCTGCATCACGCTGTTCCGTACTAGGCATAGAGAGATATGAGTCAGACAAGGTGTGGGCTTACAACATGTTTGGCACTTTTCCTATGTTTCATATAGACTGTTCCTTGTCCCACAATATCGTTCGATGGAAGATCTCCTACTGAAGCGCTTCATGGGTCGATGTTTTATCCTTGAGAGGGGGTGGTTTGGAGCGGCGATGGGAGCCAGTCGGTAGATAATTTGACTTATCATCGACAAATATGACCATATTTTTTTTCTTTAACAATTAATAACGTGTATGGCTAATGAGTGTTGTAATCTTTAGAGTCATCTTGTACACCTTAATGTTCTAAGAACTTAAAGCTAGCTTTAGGTATGACATTCGGTAGTATGGAAGGATTCAAGAAGTTTTATACAAGATTTATACACACAATGTTGGCTTCACACTTCAAAATGGGTGAGAAAGACTATAGATAATAGGATGGTCCGGGTGCATTTTCTCCGTGGCAAATCATTTTTTCAAACATTGGAGAATGAACCTAAAAAGATTCGAATGGGGGGGAAGAATATAAGTAAACATTTAAGAGAGATCACTACATGTGGTTGTGTGGCCAAGATAACTGTCAAGGGTATACAGAATGGAAAATACTTAGATATCATATTTCCATGTAAAACACACCCATGAATTTGTCACCAAGCAAGGAACATTTATTCAAGTCTAACAGAGAAGTGAGCGATTTTTTGAAGACACCACTATTCACAAGTCGTGCAACTAACATTGGTATATCTTGGGCCTTTCAGTTGCTTCATGTTGGCTGGGATGGATTTGAGTTCGTGGGGCACATAATGAGGGCCTGGTCAACAGCAAATGACAAGTACATATCATATGGTAGGAGCAAATACCCCTGGCCTTTGCATCGGATGATGCACACGGACATATATTACTCCCTCCGTCCCATAATACTAGTGTCAAAAACGTCTTACATTATGAAACGGGAGGAGTATTCGTTATTGAAACAATGCCAAGCCAAACTAAGCATTATTAAAGCCGATCAACTCGGTATGAACAAAAATAAAAGAAAAAACCATGGTCATCCGCCTAGGGCAAGCTTTTTGCCAGCATCTCAACATTCTACCACAAAACCTAGAAGCTATATAGTTATAGACGAAGAGTTTATCGCTCCAAGAATTAGTTAATAATGATCAGTCCAGTGAGTTTTGGAAGCACCCATGTTGGCCTCGGCCAGTGCTTACTCCTGTCGAGACAACTCGTTTCTCCTAGCCGAGTTTTTTCCGGCCGTGCGACGTGCAAAGCTGGCTTGCGTACCTGGCTAATCTGATACAGCATCCAAGAGCTGGTCTAGCAAAGATAGCTAACAGAAAAGAGCCTCGGGGCTAAAGAACTGTCCAACTACGCTTCAGCTCAGCTGGTTGTTTCTCAACAATGATGTAGAGCACGTGCTGAGAACATCTAAGGACAACATGTGAGGGACCGAGGGCGCTCATAGTGAAGAAATCAGCGTCCTCGTAGCATGAAACGGTGGTAGCTGTACAGAGGAATGTCAATCTCGTTCCCGAGGTCTCCTATTCCGAGATTGTATTTGGAGTTCATACTTTTTATTTTACTTCCTCTGCCATGTATCCCCTAGCCTAGCTTCTATGTTTTTCCTTGCATGTGATCTACTCTTTCTTGTTGCGGCCAAAGGAGTTTTTGCCAACTGGTAGCTTGTGGGAGCTTGCCTCTCCTTCGGTTGAGATTGAGCAACATATGTATGTGCTACAAATTATTTGTATGTTCTAAGGTGGTTGAGTATGTACTATTTTACATCGATTTTATGGCGATAAGTAGTGCATTTATTGTGAGTGACCTTTTACGTGTTATGAATTACATTAATTGGTTTGGATTGATTAGGGGGGAATCATGCATGCATTTGGACAGAGAATTATTGTATCTCTCACAAATAAAATAGCGGTTCCTTTTAGAGATTGGCACTAGGCCTCATAGTTAACCCACGTTTTTTTTAAAATTACCTAGACAATCATTAGTGTTATTTATCAAGACCCAACCCCGTGGTCCGGTGGTTCCAATGTTCGAAACATATATAATTGCCACAAATGTGGGTTTTTTTTCATAACTAGCAAGATGCCCGTGCATTGCACGGAACATCCAGATGCATTTTTTTACAAAACACATGTTATGATTGACCCATGCAGAAGTAATCCCATGTGTAAAAACTAATGATATCTCAAGAATTTCATCAAAAAAATGATATCTCGAGAAAGATCAGAGATAAGGTGAGGAGGAGTGGGCACGGTGGTGATTGGTAGTCGGACTTAGCGGAGGCATGGGGATGGACGACACCGGCAACGGCCACCATGCCAGATTGTTTCAGAGGATTTAATTTTTAATTACTCCCTCCGTTCGGTGAAGAGTGTGCATCTAGAGATTTTAGGACAAATTATGAAGTGAAGTAAAAAATGCATTAGAAAGGTGCAAGCCACTATCTCTCTCCTCTTTAATGACCCAACCCCCAATAAGCTAAGTGCATGTAGAAATGAAGAAGATCATGTGTAGATTGTTATTGGTCTTGATTACCGTGTAATGAAAGAGAAGTATTTTTTTTCTACTTTAAAGTGCATTGGGAAGATAGAAGTACACTCTTTTGTGGACAAATTTTGAAGCCAAACGTACACTCTTCACTGGACGGAGGGAGTACTCAACAATAAAGTTGTGGAAGATAAGGATAAACGAGAGAGCTGCGGGTATCCTTTTGCAAAATTGCCATAGTTTCCTTCCTATTCGTCAGATATAAATCAGACGGCCTATATTACAGGATTGGCAGGCACACCATCATCACCAATCTGCTTTTTATAAGAGTAGAAGATGTTGCAGACAATTAATGCATAAAATGATAGTAAATGAAGCATTTTCTTACACTAGTAGAAAAAGCCTCATTCGTCCCGGTTCGTGAGGGCCATTTGTCACGGTTCCTGAACCGGGACTAAAGGGTTGTTACTAAAGCCCTATACCTTTAGTCCCGGTTCGCCCAGGAACCGGGACAGATGGGGCTCCACGTGGTCGTTGCCGCTTGCCCAGGTAGGAGGACCTTTTGTCCCGGTTGGTGCCACCAACCGGGACCAAAAGGCTTCCACGCGTCAGCAGTTCAGGGGCTGGGGTTTTGGATTTCTTTTTCCTGAAAGGGGGGGTGGGTGTTTTGGGGGGTTTGTAGGGTTAATTTAGGGGTTTTATATATTGTGTTAGAGAAGTGTCCTCTCTTATCTCTGTGCTTGGTCAACGCTACATACTATACGTATAGAGAGGACTCGACACGCTAGCTAGCTAGTAAGCAAATGAAGGAAACTATTAAGTACAGAAGATCATCATGATGAACATATACAGAGAGAAGTGATAGACCTCTCCTTCTCCGAGAGATTGGTCGAACAACAAGTTTTCGTATATCTTACCGACGGTACTGGCTACATATATATATATATACAATGTGTAAGATCTCTTACAATACCCTAACATATGAACTCAACTTCCACATGCATGGTATTCTCTGCCTTTATTGATAACGTGGTCAAGAAAAAATCCAACCAATTCCTCTTGAATTGCTCGCATGCGATCTTGTGGTAGGAGTTCATTGCGCATCTCCCACATCTAATTTGAATAAGGGGGACAATACATATATATGAATGAAACTCAACCGAAATGATGGTAATAAAATAAACTTGCGAATATTTTTGCTTACGCACTTCATATTGTCTTTTAGAGTAGCCCCGCCTATTCTTGGCCGTCGCGTTGTAGATGAACTCGCAGTCGTAGTATCCATAGTAATTATTCCCGGCTTCCTGCCACAAGCACTTTACAAAAAATAGAGGTCAATCAAACTGATAATGAAGCATTATAAATGGCATTGATGAAAGTGGCTAGAATCAACGGGAGATGTGGAACTAGCTAGCTAGTAGTACTTACTTTCGGGTATTTCCATCATAGATCTCGCGGCAGTCCCGGAACTTGTGCGGTGAATACTTTCCAAACCCTGCGAGACAAAGAAAACAATTACTTGATATCATGAGATGAACAAAGTTGCCGATATGGTGCGATAATGATCGATTCAACTTACTTGTCGATCATTTTAGACATGTCCGCATAGTCCTCGGGATCTTTTCGTCTCGAGTCTAAGACGTTTACTAGTCCCTGCTCAAGCTTAATCTCTAGGAGAATATAGTGGAACCTGCGCACGCATGCATAACTCATCAATTACATTAATTACTATAACCTCGAGTAATAATTAAGGGAAACCGAATATGCACAAGACAGTAACACTCATTTGAAGTTGTAAGGAAAGAGTATTGTATCTTTGTTTTGATTTATTACCAACGATCGTAGCAAGTTGTCCTCGGTTTCTTTGCCATGAAATGTAACCGTATATTCACCTATGAGATTTGTGTTAATGAACCCAATATCATACATTTCATATTTTCTGCATTCGACGATCTTCAATCTGCATAATATAGTGAGGATAATTATATATACATGCAATGAAAGAGCTGAGCTATATATAGAGACTTAATGACAGAAGTAGTACTTACAGATAGTAGCAAGTGACCGTTAATTTATCGAGGGCCTTTAGATTGAAAAACTGGAAGAACTCCTCAAATGGAACAAACAACTACTCAATTCCAACGAGGTCGTGATGATCCTCTTTAACTTTCAGCGTCAAAGTATCGATTTTCTTCCCAGACTTTCTGCAGGTTTCCATGTACCAATCATGGAATCTTCGCATCATCGTTGTTACAATAGTTCCATCTTTGACGAGAGGCTTCCCATACTTGTATTTGAATTCATCTGCCTCCATTATATCAAAATGTGCATCGTCATCGTGCATGTAATCTGCAGGATTGCTACCGGGCAAGATCCCCAGATGATTAGCGATGATATCGCTAGACACCATGAGCGGGAGGCACGATTGGTTCGCTTGTTCGCCGAGCTGGGAAACTTTTTCCCACTTCTTCGTCCTTATAACCTTTTGTCACTTCAAGTACTTCCCGACCGCTTCGCTTCCTTATATGTCTTTTTAGTAATGCACTCATAGTTGGTTTGCGGCGGAGACGGTGGTGGTCGCTGCAGGGCATCCAAAGTGTGCTTCGCTTTCACCGGATCTATCTTCTCCTCCGGAGGTGGATGTCTCTTAGCTCTTTGCGTTTCGAAGTAGTCCTTCACTTGGCTTGACAGATCTCCGCGTTTTCCTGTTCGATCATCTCATATGGTAACTTCTCTGGAGTGTTGAGAGATGGACCAAATCTGTATTGCCTCCCGCCTCTGGATGTACTGCTAGACGCCGGAGCAGGCCGAGCGGCTGCGGTTGTCTTCTATCGTTGCTTACGAGGCGGAGGAGAAGTACTACGATGCGCCGGAGCAGCCGGAGCGGTGGCGGGTCTCTTCCGCCCTTGATGACGAGGCGAAGAAGGAGGAGGTTGGCTGGTCGGGCGCGCCGGCGCAGGCGGAGGAGGCGGAGTGCCGCCACGCGCCGGAGAAGGAGGCGGAGTGCCCTGATCACTCGCCGAAGGAGCAGGCGGAGGAGAAGGCGGAGTGCCCTGACTCACCGGAGGAGGAGGAGGAGGCAGAGGCGTCCAGTTCGGAAGGTTGATGAGCACCTTCCACCATAGGCATAGAGTCTTCAGAGTAGAACGCAGCCGAGTCTCCCCTTCACCGGTAGGGTGGTCAAGCACGAGCTTCTCAAATCCCTCCGTTATTTCGTCCACCATCACCCTAGCATATCCTTCTGGAATTGGACGGCAGTGAAAAGTTGCATCGGGTTCAAGAGGTAGAACATAGCCGACAGCCGCCTTGACTTTGTAGTTCTGCCATTGCGTCATAAGGTGGAAATGTTGAGACTCCGTGATAGCATCCATGGGGTAGCTAGCAGGAGTCGTGAAGACAGGCTCCAGCTAAAGCAGCTCGGTGGAAGCCATGCTGCTTCTCCGCTGAGATGGCGGGGTAGCTTTGGCAGGTCGCTTGCTTCGAACTGCTTCTCGTTCCTCTAGCTTCTGTACCCTTGCTTGCAGCTCCTGCAGTTCGCTCTGCTCCACTTTCCTCCTCCTCTCTTGGCATTTGTAACCGCCTGCGTCCAGAAACCCAACCTTCCACGGAACAAAGCCTGGCGTGCCTCGTGTCCCTCCAGGGTACTCAGGATTCCCGAGGGCCATTGTGAGCTTGTCCTTCTCTCTGTCTGGAACGAACGTCCCTTCCTGCACTGCGGTGATATAGTCCTGAAGCTTCGTGACGGGTATTCGCAGTTGCTCGCTCGTCCAAACGCACTTCCCTGTTACAGGGTCCAAGGTTCCGCCAACCCTGAAGAACCAAGTACTTGACTGGTCTGGCCAGTTCAATGTCTCTGGTTTGACCCCTTTATCAAGCGGGTCGTTCTCAGCCTTGGCCCACAACGGCTGGGCTTTGAGGTAGCCACCTGACCCCGTGCGATGGTGATGCTCCTTCTTCGCAGCATTTATCTTGTTTGTCCCTGACATCTTCTTACTCCTATCTGATGTCTTGTTGACCACAAATGCGTCCCATTGATCTCTGAGCTTCTCATACCGGCTGATGAATTCTGGTGTCTTTTCTTTGTCAAAAAACTTTGCTTTCAGCTCATTCTTCCACCTCCTGAATAGGTCTGCCATCTTCTTGAGAGCACAGGACTTGATCAATGGCTCTGTAACTGGATTCTCCGGATCCTCCTCTTCCGGTAGGGTGAAATTTACCTTCAGCGCTTTTCAAAGATCCTCTTTCTGTCTATCTTTGACAAAAGAAATTTGAAGCTCTTCCTTCTTAGGCTGATTCCATAGCTCGATGCTGATCGGGATCATGTCCATAACAAGAACCCTGCACTGAGCAGTAAATGCATCCTTGGTCCAGAGGGGTTCAAGCGGTTGGCCATCGCGCGTGATTTCTGTGATCGCGAACCTTTCATCCGAGCGCAACTTTTTCTTCGGGCCTCGTCTCTTTACCGAAGTTGTGCTCGATCTGGAGGGCTAGAAAAAAGAATGAATGCATCAATTAGCTAGTCAGCACAGGCTTAATTAATATATATACCTAGCCGGACTCTGTTCGGTCACCGGAGCCATCATCACGGTCTCCTTCTTGCACCGGCATTCGGCCATCGGAGCCATCATAATCATGTCCTTCCTCCTCCGTTATTCGATAACCGTAGCATACTTCACTCTCTCCTTCCAGACCATCGGTTTCATTGAGATACGGCATGACATCACCTCCGGCTGTGATTATGTCCCCCAACACCTGTTCTGTTTCCACGTCTTAGTCGTGCTCCATAGTTTCTGCAAATATTACAACATGGCAATTATTATACAAACATGACATATGGATATATTAGTGGCAAACGTGCACCTAGTTATAGCTAATCACAACAAGGAATTATATTAATTAGTGGCCTCGACGCTTCTCTAGGGTTTGGGGTGGCCTCGGCAACGCTTCAAGGGTTCAGGGTGGCCTCGATGACAACACTCTTTTAACTTGGTAAATTTGGGTGGCCTCGGCAGCGCTTCTAGGGTCTAGTGTCAAAGGATTCAACAAAACCATGTCTTCGTCATTAGGCGAAAGTTGAAGGAAATATGCCCTAGGCGCCATAGTAAAGTTATTATTTATTTCCTTATTTCATGATAAATGTTTATTATTCATGCTAGAATTGTATTAGCCGGAAACTTAGTACATATGTGAATACATAGACAAAACAAAGTGTCACTAGTATGCCTCTACTTGACTAGCTCGTTAATCAAAGATGGTTAAGTTTCCTAGCCATAGACATGAGTTGTCATTTGATAAACGGGATCACATCATTAGAGAATGATGTGATTGACTTGACCCATTCCGTTAGCTTAGCACTTGATCGTTTAGTATGTTGCTATTGCTTTCTTCATGACTTATACATGTTCCTATGACTATGATATTATGCAACTCCCAAATACCGGAGGAACACTTTGTGTGCTACCAAACGTCACAACATAACTGGGTGATTATAAAGGTGCTCTACAAGTGTCTCCGATGGTACTTGTTGAGTTGGCATAGATCGAGATTAGGATTTGTCACTCCGATTGTCGGAGAGGTATCTCTGGGCCCTCTCGGTAATGCACATCACTATAAGCCTTGCAAGCAATGTGACTAATGAGTTAGTTGCAGGATGATGCATTATGGAACGAGTAAAGAGACTTGTCGGTAACGAGATTGAACTAAGTATGGTGATACCGACGATCGAATCTCGGGCAAAGTAACATACCGATGACAAAGGGAACAACGTATGTTGTTATGCGGTTTGACCGATAAAGATCTTCGTAGAATATGTAGGAGCCAATATGAGCATCCAGGTTCCACTATTGGTTATTGACCGGAGATGTGCCTCGGTCATGTCTACATAATTCTCAAATCCGTAGGGTCCGCATGCTTAACGTTCGGTGACGATCGATATTATGAGTTTATGTGTTTTAATGTACCAAAGGTTGTTCAGAGTCCGGGATGAGATCAGGGACATGACGAGGAGTCTCTAAATGTTCGATACATAAAGATCGATATATTGGAAGGCTATATTCGGACATCGGAAAGGTTCTGAGTGGTTCGGGTATTTATCGGAGTACCGAAGAGCTACGGGAATTCGCCGGGGAGTATATGGGCCTTATTCGGCTTTAAGAGGGGAGAGAGAGGGGCTGCCTAGGGCAGCCCCCCCCCCCCAAGGCCTAGTCCGAATTGGACTAGGGGGAGGGGCGGCGCCCCCTCCTTCCTTGTCTTCTCTCTTCCCTTTCCTTCTCTCCTACTCCTACTACTTGGAAGGGGGAATCCTACTCCCGGTGGGAGTAGGACTCCCTAGGGAGCGCCATAGTAGAGGGCCGGCCCTCCCCCTCCTCAACTTCTTTATATACGGGGGAGGGGGCACCCCATAGACACACAAGTTGATCATTGATCTCTTAGCCATGCGGTGCCCCCCTCCACCACAATCCACCTTGGTCATATCGTCGTAGTGCTTAGGCGAAGCCTTGCGTCGGTAGCATCATCATCACCGTCATCACGCCATCGTGCTAACGAAGCTCTCCCTCGACACTCTGCTGGATCGTGAGTTTGTGGGACGTCACCGAGCTGAACGTGTGCAGATCGCGGAGGTGTCGTATATGTTTGGTACTAGGATCGGTCGATCGTGAAGACGTACGACTACATAAACCATGTTTTCATAACGCTTCCGCATTCATTCTACGAGGGTACGTGGACAACACTCTTCCCTTTCGTTGCTATGCATCGCTGTGATCTTGCTTGTGCGTAGGAAAACTTTGAAATTATCACGTTCCCCAACAGTGGCATCCGAGCCAGGTTTATGCGTAGATGTTATATGCACGAGTAGAACACAAGTGAATTGTAGGCGATAATAGTCATACTACTTACCAGCATGTCATACTTTGATTCGGCGGTACTATTGGATGAAGTGGCCCGGACCGACATTACACGTACACTTACGCGAGACTGGTTCTACCGACGTGCTTCGCACACAGGTGACTGGCGGGTGTCAGTTTCTGCAGCTTTAGTTCAATCGAGTGTGGCTACGCCCGGTCCTTGTTGAAGGTTAAAACAGCACATACTTGATGAAAAATCGTTGTGGTTTTGATGCGTAGGTAAGAACGGTTCTTGCTAAGCCCGTAGTAGCCACGTAAAACTTGTAACAACAAAGTAGAGGACGTCTAACTTGTTTTTGCATGGCATGTTGTGATGTGATATGGTCAAGACGTGATGAGATATAAGTTGTTGTATGAGATGGTCATGTTTTGTTGAAGTTATCGGCAACTGGCAGAAGCCTTATGGTTGTCTCTTTATTGCATAAGATGCAAGCGCCAAATAATTGATTTACTTTATCGCTATACAATAGCAATAGTTGCAAGAGCAATAGTTGGCGAGATGACCATGTGATGACACATTGATATAGATCAAGATGGTGGAGATCATGGTATCATGCCGGTGACGATGGAGATCATGACGATGCTTTAGAGATGGAGATCAAAGGCACAAGATGATGATGGCCATATCATGTCACATATTTTGATTGCATGTGATGTTTGTATTTTATACATCTTATTTTGCTTAGTTAGGCGGTAGCTTTATAAGATGATCCCTTACTAAAATTTCAAGGTATAAGTGTTCTCCCTAAGTACGCACCATTGCGACAGTTCTTCGTGATAAGACACCACATGATGATCGGGTGTGATAAGCTCTACGTTCACGTACAACGGGTGTAAGCCAGTTTTGCACATGCAGAATACTCGGGTTAAGCTTGACGAGCCTAGCATATGCAGATATGGCCTCGGAACACTGGAGACCGAAAGGTCGAGCGTGAATCATATAGTAGATATGATCAACATAGTGATGTTCACCATTGAAAACTACTCCATCTCACGTGATGATCGGACATGGTTTAGTTGATTTGAATCACGTGATCACTTAGATGATTAGAGGGATGTCTATCTAAGTGGGATTTCTTAAGTAATATGATTAATTGAACTTTAATTTATCATGAACTTAGTCCTGATAGTATTTTGCAAACAATGTTGTAGATCAATAGCTCGCGTTGTTGCTTCCCTATGTTTTATATGTGTTCCTAGAGAAAACTAAGTTGAAAGATGATAGTAGCAATGATGCGGACTGGGTCCGTGATCTGAGATTTATCCTCATTGCTGCACAGAAGAATTATGTCCTTGATGCACCACTAGGTGACAAACCTATTGCAGGCGCAGATGCAGACGTTATGAACGTTTGGCTAGCTCAATATGACACTACTAGGAAAAACCTTACCAGTAGCATCGTTTTTTTTCATACTAATAGCGTGGGTGCCAGCGCTACTGCTACAGCGCTACAACTAAATATTAGCAGTAGCGCGTTTTCTATCCCACGCTGCAGATATGCTAAGTACTAGTAGCGCTTCTTTCTACACACACGCTACTACTATCGTATGTACTAGTAGCGTCGCTTTCTCCCCTCCACGCTACAGCTAATTAATTAGAAATTAAAAAAATATTCAAATGCAGTATTCATAGATGGAAATTCAGATGCATTTGCTTCACCAACAATGATTAGTAGTAGCATCAACATAGCCTCTAATTCAGCATAGGAGTTGCAAGTAAGGGAAAATTACCACCGACACTACTAGCTAATAATCATCATGGCTAGTCATTACCACCAATATTGTCTAATGATCATAGCTACATAGTGTAGCACATCATCATCATCTTGAAATTAATTCTAGCTAGCTAATCACTCCTACTGCTCTCTCTCAGGTAAAATAGCATAGAACATGTGGAGCGCTCCTGATTCATCATATTGAAGCATACAGATGAACATGTCTCCTAATTGTGTGCTATGCTTCTGATTGCTGCCCCCTAGTACTTCTCTGCGATCCTTCACAATTTTGTTCCAGTCTTTGACTATTAAGACTTGCTCGCTTCTAAAAATCCTGAATGCACTCATGTGCAATGTAGGAAGTCTTGTCCGTATGCTAACCATGGACATACAACCTTTAGCTTCGATCCACTGAGGCACAACTATCATCGGGAGTCCCTGTTGAAGAACATCGTAGTAACATACTTAGCAATGAAGTTTAGCTTAAAAAATAATGTATGCAAAAGATGCACTGAGGACAAATAGTAAAAATCTTACTATCTTTCCTAGATAGATGTGACCGTAGTTCAGTACGAACACTATTGGTCGCACGTTTTGAGTACTAATATTTCTAAGTCTAGGAATATAATTTGTCTTGACAGTACGAAGATCCTCAAGCCATGAAACATAATGACTTGTCTCCTCACAGTTTAGTTTAGCCCCAGGACAGTAGTAGGTCATGTCTACCAAGCACCGGACATGTTTGCTTGAATGGAAATAAGCTGTCAATAGAAATTAGTTGTCAACTACTTCTGCATAAACAATATCCAAGACATAAATATGGTTGAGAAACTTACATAAAGGTAGAACTGGAGGCGTCTGCACATCGACCCAGATGTCGATATTATCTTCAATATCATCTTCCGGACGAATATCAAAGGTGATAAGCATATCAGGCTCAAATGCATAAGCCTTGCATAGTGCTCTCCATTGTTTGCATTCAAAATGGGTGTAGGTGTCTGTATTGTATAATTTTGCGAGAAAACTATAACCATGCTCGGTCCTCAAGTTAACTCTTTTTACCTCCATAGTTTCCATAGTACTGAAACCAATCTTATTCAAGACATATATTCTTGCATGGCAGGGGATACGCTAGTAGAATAGTAACAAAATTAAATTATAAGTTGAAGCAAAAGAAGCAGAAGTCATGCTTAATTTCGAAGAAAAAAACTTGTCATTGTGACTTACTGTATGCACTTCGAATTTCTCATCCAGCTTGATGCCGAAGCGCCTACCACCAACTAGGTGAGGCATGTCGCACGGGCCGCGCTCGTCTTCGCAGTATTCGCACATACCGAATTCCCCTTCGCTATCGTCGTCAGACATTTCCTATGTTCATATAGTTGAAACAGACGTGCATTCAATAAGCAAAACTAAATCATAAAACTAATTAGTATTCAAATTAGCATGCATTCAATAAAAAAACTAAATCATATCTTGCGTCTGTACATCGTCGAATATTATCACTAATACATCTCGAATTGTATCATACATATAACATCACTAATACAGCTAGAACCCTAGCGAATGATGGGTATCGGCGCGGGCAGTGGACACCCAAAGAGAAGGAACCATCACAGGATCATAGCTTCAGTGAGATCCCTGAAGAACCATCCAGGTACTGTCGGACCTGCCCTCCAACGCAACCATGTAGCGACGGATGTGCTCATCCTCCTCGCCGACACGGTGAGATACCACCTCTACGGTGGATGAAGGCCTCCCCACCGTCACTGGCCCACGCGACCGCCACCAAATAAGGTCCGGGTCGATGACGGGCTGCCTCCTCACCAAGTTGCACGCCCCGGAAGTTAGCACCTCCCAGTACCAACCAGGCGGAGCCCAGTCCCGAACATGGCCCCTATAATCAAGCATCCTCCAGCGAGTTGACAACGAGGATGCGTGCCAGGCATCGTCGACATCGAGAACAAATGCTTAATTATGAAAACAAAATTAATAAACACTTAGCAAAATTCGGCATGACCTTTGCTAAAAATAGGACATATCGAGTGCCTTAAATTTGCCATAACATGAAAATATAGCAAAACATAGGCCACTCGGAAAAAATATGACATGTCCAAAATGTGACATGTTCAAAATATGACATGTCCACTGCAAATTTGCATATAACAAGAAAAATTGCTTTAACTAAAAAATAACAACAATTGCTTTAACTAAATAAATACCTAGAAATAGAGTACCAAATTTGTTAGATATTCCCGTCAGTCATGTTATCTGTGAGAGTCTTGATGACTTCGGCCACGGGCAGTCCTGGACAAGTGTTGTGTACATTCTGCAATCTGATCTGCTCGGAGCTATGGGTGGGGATGAAGATCTGATTCCACCTGATGGTGTGATGCACCCTATGCCCCTTGCGCCATTTGGAGGTATATGGCATGATGCTGATTTTCATGACCAAGAGCATCATCATGCTGCACCAGCAGCCCATCATGCACCTGATGAAATTAATGAAGATATTCCTATGGTTCACACTCCTCCACTTAGCCCTGAGCTGCATCAACCCAACCAACCTGCAACAGAAGCCGCTGATGCCTTCATTGCTATGCATGACATGATGTCCAAAATTATGGCGGCTGCTCCTGACATGATAGAAAAACTCTCAGAATATGAAGTTGTTAGTACTAGATGCCAGATACTATGTGTGGATGAGGAGCATGGACCTGTCAAGAAGTGCCTGATGACTATTGCTACTGTTGTTCCTCAGGAGCCTTTTATTTCCTCAGTTGAGATAACCGAACTCCATGAATCTTCTAAACTTTCTGAATGCCCTGAACCTCTCAACTTGATCGACTCTGTGTATGTTCCATCCCCAGCTATGCTGGACTTCATGGCTAGCAACCACAATTCTCCTGTGGATGGTCCACCTATTGTGTTGGCTGATCAGTTGAATGTTGCTGCAATCCCTGCTGCAGTCAATAAGAAGAAGAAAAACAATGCTCCATTGGATGTTAATGATCTCAAACGCAGTCGTCGCCTTGCTGGATTGAGTGTTGGATTTAAGAATGAGGCTGCTGCTATCAAGGCCATGAACATTAACAACTGCCAGAAGAACTTAAATGCTGAATTTGATTATGAAATTGTGGACCCCACAGCCAAGCCACCACCTGAGTTGCCACTGGACACCATCCAAGCCATCGCCACCAAGCAGTGTCAGATACCCCTTGAAGAGGTCTCTGGAGAGAAGCTGAAGGCCAGGGTGGAATATGAATAAGTGTAGTTTTTATATCAGTTGGTCTTGCTGTAAAAAGACCCTACCTGGCCTTAGGCCTTTATTTTGTTTTCCTTGCTCAAGAAATGTTACTTATGTTTTATCTAGGAATCTGGTTTGTAAGGAGTTAAACTCCATTAGTTGCTTATGTTGGTGGAACATCAAGAATTACCTATTTTGCATAATGAGTTATCTGAATGGTCAGCTAGGTTTTGGGCAAATATGTGGCCAACTATTTGTTTGAACATCAAGTTGTATGTTTTTTTGCATTTTGAGATGGCTGAATGGTCAGTTATATTTTGAGCAGTCAATGTGGGACAGTTGCACCTACAAAAAGTTCTGGTTACATCTCACATTGCCTCCTTGTGCTTATTACTATAATCTTGTGGATATGATTAACTCATATCCATGTACCACTATTGCACCTGCACATTTTAATGAATAGAAGTTGGAATATTTTAAATTGGAATGTCAGGGGTATAAACTCTCAAACCAGATGGGATGATTTAAGAGCTAGAATTGAGGAAAGTAATTGTGGTGTAATTTGTATTCAAGAAACAAAAAGAGAAGCATTTGACCAGGCTTATATCAGAAATTTTTCTCCTAGAAGATTCAACCAGTTTGCATATAATCCTGCAATTGGTCTGTCAGGTGGACTTATTACTATATGGAATGACAATTTATTCTATGGAAATGTGATCAGTCAATCTTTCTACCAAATCACTGTCAAGTTAACATGTAATCTTTCTGGTCATATATTTTATATCAGTAATATATATGGGCCCTGTCAGAATGAAGACAGAGTGGATTTTTTTGATTGGCTAAACAATATTGATGCATCACAGATGGACAACTGGATGTTGGTTGGTGATTTTAATTTAATAAGAAGCCCTGATGACAGAAATAGACCTGGAGGAGACACAAATAATATGCTCATGTTTAATAGCTTACTCCAACAGTTAGATCTTGTGGAGATCCCTCTTAAAGGTAGAAATTTCACATGGAGCAATATGCAAGAGTACCCTTTATTGGAAAAATTGGATTGGATATTTACTTCTGCAAATTGGACACTATCTTTCCCTAACACCCTGGCTCATCCACTCACCAGAGTTACATCAGATCATGTTCCTATACAAATCCAGATTGGAAGTGATGTTCCTAAATCCTCCATATTCAGGTTTGAAAACTATTGGTTTGAATTTGATGGCTTTTATGAAACTGTCATACAATGTTGGAATAAAAACCATCAATTGACAAACTCTGCTCAAGATGTTGCATCCAGATTCAAATGCCTTAGAATGGGACTCAAAAAATGGAGTAAGAACTTGTCCAAGCTCAACACTAACATCTCTGCATGTAATTATGTTTTATCTATGATGGATGGCATTGAAGATCAAAGAATACTCAGCACTATGGAAGCCAATTTCAGGATTATTTTGAGGAGGCATATATCCAAACTATTGGAAGTGAAAAGAATTTATTGGAAAACAAGATTCAAAATGAGATGTGTGAAACTTGATGATGAAAATACTGATTTCTTCCATGCAATGGCTACCCAAAGTTACAGTAAAAACTTTATTACTTCTATCAATGATGATGATGGAAATCCTGTCCAAAATCATGATCACAAGGCTGCTATCATCTGGAAATCTTTCAAAGACAGATTGGGTAAATCAATCGATCCACATATGCTCTTTAATCTGGAGGAAATTATCCAGCCATCTGACCTATCTGTACTGGAAGCCCCTTTCACTATGGAGGAGATTGACCAGGTGATTAAAGATATTCCATCTGATAGAGCACCTGGACCAGATGGATTCAATGGTGCTTTCCTAAAAAAATGCTGGGATATTATTAAACAAGATATTTACTCTATGATTTGGGATTTTTTTTGAAGGAAACTGTGACATACAGAGTATCAACACTGCCTTCATCACTCTTATTCCAAAGATTACAAACCCCCTCAATATGAATGATTTTAGACCTATCTCCCTGGTCAGTCTTCCTCTGAAAATTATTACCAAGCTTATGGCTAACAGAGCTCAGAGAATTATTACTTTTGTTATTCACCAGAATCAATATGGGTTTATCAAAGGTAGAAATATACAAGATTGTTTGGGATATGCCTTTGAATATCTCCATCTATGCCATCAATCAAAAAAACCTATCATCATTTTAAAGTTAGATTTTGAAAAGGCATTTGATAAGGTGGAATACAAAGCCATTATTGCCATGCTCAGAGCTAAAGGTTTTGGACCTAGGTGGATCAATTGGGTACACAATATTCTTCAATCTGCATCTACTTCTGTCTTACTTAATGGAGTGGCTGGGAAAAAAATCATCTGTAAGAGAGGGGTCAGACAAGGGGATCCTCATTCCCCTTTGCTATATGTTATTACTGCTGATCTTCTTCAATCAATTATTAATGCAGCCTGGTCAAATGGTGAATTGTCTCTTCCTATAAATCATGCATATGGTCAAGATTATCCAATCATCCAATATGCTTATGATACCCTGTTGATTATGCCTGCTAATGAAGATCAGATTATCCACCTCAAATACCTTCTGAATCTTTTTAGTCTGTCCACGGGTCTTTTTGTTAATTTTAGTAAATCCTCCATGATCCCCATTAATGTAGATCATCAAGAGGTTACCAGACTTGCCACATCATACGGATGCAAGGTGGAGAACCTACCATTCACTTATCTAGGGTTACCCATGGGCATCACAAAACCATCAGTTCAGGATCTCATTCCTGCCATATCTAGAATTGACAAAAGATTATCTGGGGTTGCTAGATTCATGAATTATTCTGGCAGACTTACCTATATAAATTCAGTTGTTGCTGCAATGCCAATATTTGCTATGTGCTCTCTCAAAGTGCATATTGCCATCCTTGATCATGTGGATAAATCTAGTAGAAACTTCTTATGGTATGGGAAGGATATAAATAAAGGAGGCAAATGCTTGGCAAGCTGGCAGATGATTTGTAAGCCAAAAAATCAAGGGGGTTTTGGAGTTCTAAATTTGATAGAAACTTATTAAGAATCTTTACAAATTTTACAACAAGATGGATGTACCCTGGGTCAATTTAATTTGGGAGGCTCATTATCAGAATAATGAAGTGCCTCATGTCAACAAAAACAAAGGCTCCTTTTGGTGGAGGGATTGTATGAAAATGTATGATTATTTCAAAGATATGACAACTTGTGATATTAAATCTGGTGACACCAATATGCTTTCGGAGGATAAATGGAATGGTGATATTATGAAGCTAAAGTTTCCTGAGCTACACTCCTTCACTTATAAGGAAAGAATATCTATTAAGGATGCCAAGGACATGGATAATTTGTATAATTTATTTCAACTACCCCTTTCCATTCAAGCACATCAGCAATTTCATCATCTATCTGGGGAACTAAATGCCATCAGATACAACCAGGATCATGACATTTGGAATTTCAGTTGGAGCAACAATAAAAACATGACAAAGAGGATATATCAATTTCTTATGAAGGGGGAAGATGCTGATGATACTTCTAAATGGATATGGAAATCGTGTTGCCTTCCTAAACACAAATTTTTCTGCTGGCTTATGCTTAATGACAGGATAAACACATGTGATCTCTTAACAAGGAAGAGCATGCATCTTGATTCCACTACATGTGTATTATGTAATGCTGAAGACATGGAAGACAGAATGCACCTACTCTTCACTTGTCCATTTAGTCAACGTTTTTGGTGGGATATTGGATTTGAATGGAATTTAGACTTGGATATACACAGAATGATCAAGGATGCCAGCCACAGATACAAAATCAAACATTTTATGGAAATTATGATTGTGGGTTGCTGGAGTATTTGGAACCAGAGAAATGGGATGATTTTTGAGGGGATACCCTGCTCAATTAATGAATGCAAATACGATTTCATCAGATCTTTCAAGATTACCATGATGAGAGCCAAACCATCTTTGAAAGATGGCATGTCATCCTGGATTGACAACATTTAGATTTAATAATTTAGTATTACCATTTTATTTACCTTTTCCATTTATGTTGTATTCCTTTCTTTTTGGTTGTTTCCCCAACAACCACTGTAAGACATTACATTTTGTTTCTCCTTATTAATGAAAAATGACACACAGTAGGGTTGTTGCCCTACTGTTCTTTGGTCAAAAAAAAGAATTTGTTAACTACACCTAAAACAACTAAAACTCCTAGAATTATGTTAAATACACCAAAAACACCTAAATTCTATTAACTACACCTAATTAAAAACCTGGATAAATGTATGTCCTAATTTAAAAACCTAGATAAATTTTTGTCCTAGTTTTAAAAGCTAGCTAATTTAAAAACCTAGGGTTCATACAAATTAACTAGGGTTCATACTACCTAATGTGTCCTAGCTAGGGTTCAATCATAACCTACATTATTCTAAGAATCTACATTTTTTCAACTATATAGGATTCAAAATAACTACTCTCTAATAATTATAACTAGG
>NC_041386.1:678018202-678034697 GCF_002162155.2 Triticum dicoccoides | reverse complement strand
GGATGGCCGGCGCAGGGGAGGGCGGCCGGCGGGGAGGAGGGCCGGCGCGGGGAAGGGAGGCCAGCGGGGAAGGAGGGCCCGCACGGGGGAGGGCAGCCGGCGTAGGACACGGGGGCGGCGGCTGGAGCGGGGGATTGAGGGGCGCGTGAGTGTGAGCATGTGAGTGTGAGAGTGAGTGAGAGAGCGCGCGCGCCGGAAGGAGGAAGCAGAGGTGGGCTTAGCAGCAGCATGGGGGAGGAGGCCCAGCGCTATAGCTAAAGCTGCAACAGTGGGCCGAGTGCCGTGTGTTGGGGAACGTATCAGAAATTCAAAATTTTCCTACGTGTCACCAAGATCTATCTATGGAGAGACCAGCTACGAGTAGAAGGAGAGTGCATCTACATACCCTTGTAGATCGCTAAGCGAAAGCGTTCAAGAGAACGGGGTTGAAGGAGTCGTACTCGTCGTGATTCAAATCATCGATGATCAAGTGCCGAACGCACAGCACCTCCGCGTTCAACACACGTACAGCCCGGTGACGTCTCCCACGCCTTGATCCAGCAAGGAGAGAGGGAGAGGTTGAGGAAGACTCCATCCAACAGCAGCACAACGGCGTGGTGGTGATGGAGGAGCGTGGCAATCCAGCAGGGCTTCGCCAAGCACCACGGGAGAGGAGGACGACTTGGGAGAGGGGGAGGGCTGCGCCAGAACTTCGTCTATAGCTCCCATGCGCCTCCCCACTATATATAGGGGTGGAGGGGCTGGTTTCTTGCCCTCCAAGTCCATTGGGGCGTTGGCCAAGGTGGGAGGAAAGAAATCTCATTATTTCCTTCCCCACCGATTGTTATCCCCCCTTTTTAGGGATCTTGATCTTATCCCTTCGGGATATGATCTTATTCCTTCTAAGGGGGGATCTTGGTGCGCCTTGACTAGGGGTGTGGGGCCTTGCCCCCACTACCCACGTCCATGTGGGTCGCCCATGCAGGTGGGCCCCACTCCGGAACCTTCTAGAACCTTCCCGGTACAATACCGAAAAATCCCGAACATTTTCCGGTGGCCAAAATAGGACTTCCCATATATAAATCTTTACCTCCGGACCATTCTGGAACACCTCGTGACGTCCGGGATCTCATCCGGGACTCCGAACAACATTCGGTAACCACATACAAACTTCCTTTATAACCCTAGCGTCATCGAACCTTAAGTGTGTAGACCCTACGGGTTCGGGAGACATGTAGACATGACCGAGACGTTCTCCGGTCAATAACCAACAGCGGGATCTGGATACCCATGATGGCTCCCACATGTTCCACGATGATCTCATCGGATGAACCACGATGTCAAGGACTTAATCAATCCCGTATTCAATTCCCTTTGTCTATCGGTATGTTACTTGCCCGATATTCGATCATCGGTATCCAATACCTTGTTCAATCTCATTACCGGCAAGTCACTTTACTCGTTCCGTAACACATCATCTCATGATCAACTCCTTGGTCACATTGCGCATATGATGATGTCCTACCGAGTGGGCCCAGGGATACCTCTCCGTTTACACGGAGTGACAAATCCCAGTCTCGATCCGCATAAAACAATAGATACTTTCGGAGATACCTGTAGTGCACATTTATAGTCACCCAGTTACGTTGTGACGTTTGATACACCCAAAGCACTCCTACGGTATCCAGGAGTTACACGCTCTCATGGTCGAAGGAAGAGATACTTGACATTGGCAAAGCTCTAGCAAATGAACTACACGATCTTTTGTGCTAGTCTTAGGATTGGGTCTTGTCCATCACATCATTCTCCTAATGATGTGATCCCGTTATCAACGACATCCAATGTCCATAGCCAGGAAACCATGACTATCTGTTGATCACAACGAGCTAGTCAACTAGAGGCTCACTAGGGACATATTGTGGTCTATGTATTCACACGTGTATTACGATTTTCGGATAATACAGTTATAGCATGAATAAAAGACAATTATCATGAACAAGGAAATATAATAATAACACTTTTATTATTGCCTCTAGGGCATATTTCCAACAGTCTCCCACTTGCACTAGAGTCAATAATCTAGTTCACATCGCCATGTGATTAACACTCACAGGTCACATCGCCATGTGACTAATACCCAAGAGTTTTAGGTTTGATCATGTTGCTTGTGAGAGAGGTTTTAGTCAACGGGTCTGAACCTTTCAGATCCGTGTGTGCTTTACAAATCTCTATGTCATCTCCTAGATGCAGCTACCACGCTCTATTTGGAGCTATTCCAAACAACTGTTCTACTTGGAGCTATTCTAAATTATTGCTCCATTATATGTATCCGGTCTCTCTACTCAGAGCTATCCGGATAGGTGTCAAGCTTGCATCATCGTAACCTTTACGATGAACTCTTTTACCACCTCCATAATCGAGAAAATTCCTTAGTCCACTAGTTACTAAGGATAACTTTGACCGCTGTCCTGTGAGCCATTCTTGGATCACTCTTGTACCCCTTGACTGACTCATGGCAAGGCACACTTCAGGTGCGGTACACAGCATAGCATACTGAAGAGCCTACGTCTTAAGCATAGGGGACGACCTTCGTCCTTTCTCTCTATTCTACCGTGGTCGAGCTTTAAGTCTTAACTTCGTACCTTACAACTCAGGCAAGAACTCCTTCTTTGACTGGTCCATCTTGAACACCTTCAAGATCATGTCAAGGTATGTGCTCATTTGAAAGTATTATTAAGCATTTTGATCTATCCTTATAGATCTTGATGCTCAATGTTCAAGTAGCTTAATCCAGGCTTTCCATTGAAAAACACTTTCAAAATAACCCTATATGCTTTCCAGAAATTCTACGTCATTTCTGATCAACAATATGTCAACAACATATACTCATTAGAAATTCTATAGTGCTCCCACTCACTTCTTTGGAAATACAAGTTTCTCATAAACTTTGTACAAACCCAAAAATTTTGATCATCATCAAAGCATACATTCCAACTCCGAGATGCTCACTCCAGTCCTTAGAAGGATTGCTGGAGCTTTGCATACTTATTAGCATCTTTCGGGATTGACAAAACCTTCCGGTTGTATCACATACAACCTTTCCTCATTAAAATCGTCGAGGAAACAATGTTTTGACATCCTATCTGCAAGATTTCATAAATAATGCAGTAATCGCTAATATAATTCCAACAGACTCTTAGCATCGCTACGAGTGAGAAAATCTCATCGTAGTCAACTCCTTGAACTTGTCGGAAAACATCTTAACGACAAGTCGAGCTTTCTTAATGGTGACATTTACCATCATTGTCCGTCTTCCTTTTGAAATCCATCTATACTCATTAGCCTTACGACCATCGAGCCGTTCTGCCAAAGTCTACATTTTGTTTTCATACATGGATCCTCTCTCGGATTTTATGGCCTCAAGCCATTTATCGGAATCCGGGCCCACCATCGCTTCTCCATAGCTCGTAGGTTCATTGTTGTCTAGCAACATGACCTTCAAGACAGGATTACGTACCACTCTGAAGTAGTACGCATCCTTGTCATCCTACGAGGTTTGGGAGTGACTTGATCCGAAGTTTCATGATCAATATCATAAGCTTCCACTTCAATTGGTGTAGGTGCCACAGGAACAACTCCCTGTGCCCTGTCACACACTAGTTGAAGAGACGGTTCAATAACCTCATCAAGTCTCCACCATCCTCCCACTCAATTCTTTCGAGAGAAACTTTTCCTCGAGAAAGGACCCGATTCTAGAAACAATCCATATTGCTTTCGGATCTGAATTAGGAGGTATACCCAATTGTTTTGGGTTTCCTATGAAGATGCATTTTATCCGCTTTGGGTTCGAGCTTATCAACCTGAAACTTTTTCATATAAGCGTCGCAGCCCCAAACTTTTAAGAAACGACAACTTAGGTTTCTCTAAACCATAATTCATACGGTGTCATCTCATCGGAATTACGTGGTGCCCTATTTAAAGTGAATGTGGTTGTCTCTAATGCCTAACCCATGAACGATAGTGGTAATTCGATAAGAGACATCATGGTACGCACCATATCCAATAGGGTGCAACTATGATGTTCGGACACACCATCACATTATGGTGTTCCAGGCGGTATTAATTGCGAAACAATTTCCACAATGTCTTAATTGTGTACCAAAACTCGTAACTCAGATATTCATCTCTATGATCATATCATAGACATTTTATCCTCTTGTCACAATGATCTGCTACTTCACTCTAAAATTACTTGAACCATTCAATAATTCAGACTTGTGTTTCATCAAGTAAATATACTCAACATTTACTCGAATCATCTGTGAAGTAAGAACATAATGATATTCACTGCATGCCTCAGCACTCATTCGACTGCACACATCAAAATGTGTTACTTCCAACAAGTTGCTATCTTGTTCCATCTTACTGAAAATGAGGCTTTTCAGTCATCTTGCCCATGTGGTATGATTTGCATATCTCAAGTGATTCAAAATCAAGTGAGTCCGAACGATCCATTTGCATGGAGTTTCTTCATGCATATACACCAATAGACATGGTTCGCATGTCTCAAACTTTTCAAAAACGTGTGAGTCCAAAGATCCATCAACATGGAGCTTCTTCATGCGTTTTACACCAATATGACTTACATGGCAGTGCCACAAGTAAGTGGTACTATCATTACTATCTTATATCTTTTGGAATGAAAATGTGTATCACTACGATCAAGATTCAATAAACCATTCAGGTTCAATACTAATCTTGATGGTAGAGGGAGCGTGCGATGTTTGATCACATCAAACTTGGAAACACTTCCAACATATATCGTCAGCTCACCTTTAGCTAGTCTCCGTTTATTCCGTAGCCTTTTATTTCGAGTTACTAACACTTAGCAACCGAACCGGTATCTTAATACCCTGGTGCCACTAGGAGTACTAGTAAAGTACACATTAACATAATGTATATCCAATATACTTATATCGACTTTGCCAGCCTTCTCATCTACCAAGTATCTAGGGTAATTCTGCTCCAGTGGTTGTTCCCCTTATTACAGAAGCACTTAGTCTCGGGTTTGGGTTCAACCTTGGGTTTCTTCACTAGAGCAGCAGCTGAATTGCCGTTTCATGAAGTATCCCTTCTTGCCCTTGCCCTTCTTGAAACTAGTGGTTTCACCAACCATCAACAATTGATGCTCCTTCTTGATTTCTACTTTCGTGGCGTCAAACATCGCGAATATCTCAAGGATCATCATATATGTCCCTGATATATCATAGTTCATCACGAAGCTCTAGCAGCTTGGTGGTAATGACTTCGGAGAACCATCACTATTTCATCTGGAAGATCAACTCCCACTCGATTCAAGTGATTGTTGTACTCAGACAATCTGAGCACAAGCACAACAATTGAGCTTTTCTCCTTAGTCTGCAGGCTAAGAAAATCGTCGGAGGTCTTATACCTCTTGACGTGGGCACGAGCCTGAAATCCCAATTTCAGCCCTCGAAACATCTCATATGTTCCGCGATGTTTCGAAAACGTCTTTGGTGCCTCAACTCTAAACCGTTTAACTGAACTATCACGTAGTTATCAAAACGTGTATGTCCGATGTTCACAACATCCACAGACGAGGTTTGGGGTTCAGCACACTGAGCGGTGCATTAAGGACATAAGCTTTCTACTGTCCGCATAATCGCTACTGTCAACTTTCAACTATATTTTCTCTAGGAACATAACTAAACAGTAGAACTAAAGCGCGAGCTACGACATAATTTGCAAAGAGTCTTTTGACTATGTTCAAGATAATTAAGTTCATCTTATGAACTCCCACTTAGATAGACATCCCTCTGGTCATCTAAGTGATCACATGATCCGAGTCAACTAGGCCGTGTCCGATCATCACGTGAGACGGACTAGTCATCATCGGTGAACATCTTCATGTTGATCGTATCTACTATACGACTCATGCTCGACCTTTCGGTCTCCGTGTTCCGAGGCCATGTCTGCACATGCTAGGCTCGTCAAGTTAACCCTAAGTGTTTTCGCTGTGTAAAACTGTCTTACACCCGTTGTATGTGAACGTAAGAATCCATCACACCCGATCATCACGTGGTGCTTAGAAGCGACGAACTGTAGCAACGGTGCACAGTTAGGGGAGAACACTTCTTGAAATTGTTGTAAGGGATCATCTTATTTACTACCGTCGTTCTAAGAAAACAAGATGCATAAACATGATAAACATCACATGCAATCAAATAGAGTAGTGACATGATATGGCCAATATCATATAGCTCCTTTGATCTTCATCTTCGGGGCTCCATGATCATCTTGTCACCGGCATGACACCATGATCTCCATCATCATGATCTCCATCATCGTGTCTTCATGAAGTTGTCACGCCAACGACTACTTCTACTTCTATGACTAACGCGTTTAGCAATAAAGTAAAGTAGTTTACATGGCGTTCTTCAATGACACGCAGGTCATACAATAAATAAAGACAACTCCTATGGCTCCTGCCGGTTGTCATACTCATCGACATGCAAGTTGTGAATCCTATTACAAGAACATGATCAATCTCATACATCACATATATCATTCATCACATCCTTTTGGCCATATCACATCACATAGCATACCCTGCAAAAACAAGTTAGACGTCCTCTAATTGTTGTTTGCATGTTTTACGTGGATGCTATGGGTTTCTAGCAAGAACGTTTCTTACCTACGCAAAACCACAACGTGATATGCCAATTAATATTTACCCTTCATAAGGACCCTTTTCATCAAATCCGTTCCGACTAAAGTGGGAGAGACTGGCACCCGCTAGCCACCTTATGCACCAAGTGCATGTCAATCGGTGGAACTTGTCTCACGTAAGAGTACGTGTAAGGTCGGTCCGGGCCGCTTCATCCCACAATATCGTCGAAACAAGATTGGACTAGTAACGGTAAGCATATTGAACAACATCAACGCCCACAACTACTTTGTGTTCTACTCGTGCAAAGAATCTACGCAATAGACCTAGCTCATGATGCCACTGTTGGGGAACGTAGCAGAAATTCAAAATTTTCCTACGTGTCACCAAGATCTATCTATGGAGAGACCAGCTACGAGTAGAAGGAGGGTGCATCTACATACCCTTGTAGATCGATAAGCGGAAGCGTTCAAGAGAACGGGGTTGAAGGAGTCGTACTCGTCGTGATTCAAATCATCGATGATCAAGTGCCGAACGCACGGCACCTCCGCGTTCAACACACGTACAGCCCGGTGATGTCTCCCACGCCTTGATCCAGCAAGGAGAGAGGGAGAGGTTGAGGAAGACTCCATCCAACAGCAGCACAACGGTGTGGTGGTGATGGAGGAGCGTGGCAATCCAGCAGGGCTTCGCCAAGCACCACGGGAGAGGAGGACGACTTGGGAGAGGGGAAGGGCTGCGCCAGAACTTCGTCTATAGCTCCCATGCGCCTCCCCACTATATATAGGGGTGGAGGGGCTGGTTTCTTGCCCTCCAAGTCCATTGGGGCGTTGGCCAAGGTGGGAGGAAAGAGATCTCATTATTTCCTTCCCCACCGATTGTTATCCCCCCTTTTTAGGGATCTTGATCTTATCCCTTCGGGATATGATCTTATTCCTTCTAAGGGGGGATCTTGGTGCGCCTTGACCAGGGGTGTGGGGCCTTGCCCCCACTACCCACGTCCATGTCGGTCCCCCCATGCAGGTGGGCCCCACTCCGGAACCTTCTAGAACCTTCCCGGTACAATACCGAAAAATCCCAAACATTTTCCGGTGGCCAAAATAGGACTTCCCATATATAAATCTTTACCTCCGGACCATTCCGGAACTCCTCCTGACGTCCGGGATCTCATCCGGGACTCCGAACAACATTCGGTAACCACATACAAACTTCCTTTATAACCCTAGCGTCATCAAACCTTAAGTGTGTAGACCCTACGGGTTCGGGAGACATGTAGACATGACCGAGACGTTCTCCGGTCAATAACCAATAGCGGGATCTCGATACCCATGATGGCTCCCACATGTTCCACGATGATCTCATCGGATGAACCACGATGTCAAGGACTTAATCAATCCCGTATTCAATTCCCTTTGTCTATCGGTATGTTACTTGCCCGAGATTCGATCGTCGGTATCCAATACCTTGTTCAATCTCGTTACCGGCAAGTCACTTTACTCGTTCCGTAACACATCATCCCGTGATCAACTCCTTGGTCACATTGCGCATATGATGATGTCCTACCGAGTGGGCCCAGAGATACCTCTCCGTTTACACGGAGTGACAAATCCCAGTCTCGATCCACATAAAACAATAGATACTTTCGGAGATACCTGTAGTGCACCTTTATAGTCACCCAGTTACGTTGTGACGTTTGATACACCCAAAGCACTCCTACGGTATCCAGGAGTTACACGCTCTCATGGTCGAAGGAAGAGATACTTGACATTGGCAAAGCTCTAGCAAATGAACTACACGATCTTTTGTGCTAGTCTTAGGATTGGGTCTTGTCCATCACATCATTCTCCTAATGATGTGATCCCGTTATCAACGACATCCAATGTCCATAGCCAGGAAACCATGACTATCTGTTGATCATAACGAGCTAGTCAACTAGAGGCTCACTAGGGACATATTGTGGTCTATGTATTCACACGTGTATTACGATTTCCGGATAATACAGTTATAGCATGAATAAAAGACAATTATCATGAACAAGGAAATATAATAATAATACTTTTATTATTGCCTCTAGGGCATATTTCCAACACCGTGGCCCACTAACAGCAGCGCTGGCCTGGAAAAACGCGCTACTGCTAACGTGTGCTTGCAGCGCTGGTTTTGGCCGACGCTACTGCTAAGTAGCAGTAGCGTGGGGTATATAACCAACGCTACTGCTAAATGTCTACCTATAAGCATTTTCCTAGTAGTGTGATGACTACTTGATAGTTTAGTGCACCATGCTTAACGGCCTAGAATCGGGACTTCAAAGACATTTTGAACGTCATGGACCATATGAGATGTTCCAGGAGTTGAAGTTAATATTTCAAGCAAATACCCGAGTTGAGAGATATGAAGTCTCCAACAAGTTCTATAGCTAAAAGATGGAGGAGAATAGCTCAAGCAGTGGGCATTTTCTCAGATTGTCTGGGTACTACAATCGCTTGAATCAAGTGGGAGTTAATCTTCCAGATAAGATAGTGATTGACAGAGTTCTCTAGTCACCATCACCAAGTTAGTATAACTTCATGATGAACTATAGTATGCAAGGGATGACGAAAACAATTCCCGAGCTTTTCATGATGATGAAACCGATGAAGGTATAAATCAATAAAGAGCATCAAGTGTTGATGATTAACAACACCACTAGTTTCAAGAAAAGGGCAAAGGGAAAGAAAGGGAACTTCATGTAGAATGGCAAGCAAGTTGTCACTTCCATGAAGAAGCCCAAAGCTAGACTAAAGCCTGAAACTGAGTGCTTCTACTGCAAAGAAAATGGGCATTGGAAGCGGAAATGCCCTGAATATTTGGTGGATAAGAAGGATGGCAAAGTGAACAAGGGTATATTTGATATACAGGTTATTTATGTGTACCTTACTAGTGTTTATAGTAGCCCCTGGGTATTTGATACTTGTTCAGTTGCTAAAAATTAGTAACTCGAAATAGGAGTTACAGAATAAACAGAGACTAGTTGAGGGTGAAGTGATGATGTGTGTTGGAAGTGGTTCCAAGATTGATATGATCATCAGCTCACACTCCCTATACTTTTGGGATTGGTGTTAAACCTAAATAAATGTTATTTGGCGTTTGCGTTGAGCATGAATATGATTTGATCATGTTTATTGCAATACGGTTATTCATTTAAAGTCAGAGAATAATTGTTGTTCTGTTTACATGAATAAAACCTTCGATGGTCATACACCCGATGAAAATAGTTTGTTGGATCTCGATCATAGTGATACACATATTCATAATATTGATGCCAAAAGATGCAAAGTTGATAATGATAGTGCAAATTATTTGTGGCACTGTCGTTTGGGTCATATCGGTGTAAAGCGCATGAAGAAACTCCATAAAGATGGACTTTTGGAATCACTTGGTTATGAATCATTTGATGCTTGCGAACCATGCCTTTTGGGCAAGATGACTAAAACTCCGTTCTCCGAAACAATGGAACGAGCTACTGACTTGTTAGAAATAATACATACCGATGTATGCGGTCCAATGAGTGTTGATGCTCGTGGCGGGTATCGTTATTTTCTGACCTTCACAGATGATTTGAGCAGATATGAGTATATCTACTTAATAAAGCACAAGTCTGAAACATTTGAAAAGTTCAAAGAATTTCAGAGTGAAGTGGAGAATCATTGTAACAAGAAAATAAAATTGCTACAATCTGATCGTGGAGGAGAATATTTGAGTTATGAGTTTGGCCTTCATTTAAAACAATGTGGAATAGTTTCACAGCTCATGCCACCTGGAACACCACAGCCTAAATGGTGTGTCTGAACGTCGTAACCGCACTTTATTGGATATGGTGCGATCTATGATGTATCTTACCGATTTACCACTACCGTTTTGGGGTTATGCATTAGAGACAGCTGCATTCACTTTAAATAGGGCACCATCAAAATCCATTGAGACGACGCCTTATGAACTGTGGTTTGGCAAGAAACCAAGGTTGTAGTTTCTTAAAGTTTGGGGCTGCGATGCTTATGCAAAAAAGTTTCAACCTGATAAGCTCAAACCCAAATCGGAGAAGTGCGTCTTCATAGAATACCCAAAGTAAACTGTTGGGTACACCTTCTATCACAGATCCGAAGGCAAGATATTCATTGCTAAGATGGATCCTTTCTAGAGAAGGAGTTTCTCTCGAAAGAAGTGAGTGGGATGAAAGTAGAGCTTGATAAGGTAATTGTAGCTTCTCCCGAATTGGAAAGTAGTTCATCACAGAAATCAGTTCCAGTGATTCCTACACCAACTAGTGAGGAAGCTAATGATGATGATCATGAAACTTCAGATTAAGTTACTACAAAACCTTGTAGGTCTTCCAAAGTACAGTCTGCACTAGAGTGGTATGGTAATCCTGTTCTGGAAGTCATGTTACTAGACCATGATGAACCTACGAACTATGAGGAAGCGATGATGAGCCCAGATTCCGCGAAATGGCTTGAAGGCCATGAAATCTGAGATGGGATCCATGTATGAGAACAAAGTGTGGACTTTGGTGGACTTGCCGGATGATCGGCAAGCCATAGAAAATAAACGGATCTTCAAGAGGACGACACACGCTGATAGTAGTGTTACTATCTACAAAGCTCAACTTGTCGCAAACAGTTTTTCGACAAGTTCAAGGTGTTGAATATGATGAGATTTTCTCACTCGTATCGATGCTTAAGTATGTCCAAATCATGTTAACAATTGCCACATTTTATGACATCTGGCAAATGGATGTCAAAACTGCATTCCTTAATGGATTTATTAAAGAAGAGTTGTATATTATGCAACCAGAAAGTTTTGTCAATCCTAAAGGTGCTAACAAAGTGTGCAAGCTCCAGTGATCCATCTATGGACTGGTGCAAGCATCTCGGAGTTGGAATATACACTTTGATGAGTTGATCAAAGCATATAGTTTTATACAGACTTGCGGTGAAGCCTATATTTACAGGAAAGTGAGTGGGAGCACTACAGCCTTTCTGATAAAGTGATAAGTATATGTGAATGACATATTGTTGATTAGAAATAATGTAGAATTTTCTAGAAAGCATAAAGGAGTGTTTGAAATGAGTTTTTAAAGAAAGACCTTGGTGACGCTGCTTACACATTGAGAATCAAGATCTATAGAGATAGATCAAGACGCTTGATAAGATTTTTCAATGAGTACATACCTTGATAAGATTTTGAAGTAGTTCAAAATGGAACAGTCAAAGAAGGAGTTCTTGCCTGTGTTGCAAGGTGTGAAGTTGAGTAAGACTCAAAACCCGACCATGGCAGAAAATATAAAGAGAATGAAAAGTCATTCCCTATGCCTCAGTCATAGGTTCTATAAAGTATGCTATGATGTGTACCAGACCTATTGTATACCTTGCTCTGAGTTTGGTAAGGGGGTACAATTTTGATCTAGGAGTAGATCACTGAACAGCAGTCAAGCATATCCTTAGTAAGGACTAGGGAAATGTTTCTTGATTATGGAGGTGATAAAAGAGTTTGTCGTAAAGAGTTACATCGGTGCAAGCTTTTACACCGATCCAGATGACTCTAAGTCTCATTCTGGATACATATTGAAAGTGGGAACAATTAGCTAGAGTAGCTCCATGCAGAGCATTGTAGACATAGAATATTTGCAAAATACATACGGCTCTGAATGTGACAGACCCATTGACTAAACTTCTCTCACGATCAAAACATGATCATACCTTAGTACTCTTTGGGTGTTAATCACATACAGATGTGAATATTGGTGTTAAATCACATGATGATGTGAACTAGATTATTGACTCTGGTGCAAGTGGGAGACTGAAGGAAATATGCCCTAGAGGCAATAATAAAGTTATTATTTATTTCCTTATTTCATGATAAATGTTTATTATTCATGCTAAAATTGTATTAACCGGAAACTTAGTACATGTGTGAATACATAGACAAAGCAGAGTGTCACTAGTATGCCTCTACTTGACTAGCTCGTTAATCAAATATGGTTAAGTTTCCTAGACATAGACATGAGTTGTCATTTGATAAACGGGATCACATCATTAGAGAATGATGTGATTGACTTGACTCATTCCGTTAGCTTAGCACTTGATCGTTTAGTATATTGCTATTGCTTTCTTCATGACTTATACATGTTCATATGACTATGAGATTATGCAACTCCCGAATACCGAAGGAACACTTTGTGTGCTACCAAACGTCACAACGTAACTGTGTGATTATAAAGGTGCTCTACAGGTGTCTCTGATGGTACTTGTTGAGTTGGCATAGATCAAGATTAGGATTTGTCACTCCGATTGTCGGAGAGGTATCTTTGGGTCCTCTCGGTAATGCACATCACTATAAGCCTTGCAAGCAATGTGACTAATGAGTTATTTGCGGGATGATGCATTATGGAACGAGTAAAGAGACTTGACGGCAACGAGATTGAACTAGGTATGGTGATACCAACGATCGAATCTCGGGCAAGTAACATACCAATGACAAAGGGAACGATGTATGTTGTTATGCGGTTTGACCGATAAAGATCTTCGTAGAATATGTAGGAGCAAATATGAGCATTTAGGTTCCGCTATTGGTTATTGACCGGAGATGTATCTCGGTCATGTCTACATAGTTCTCGAACACGTAGGGTCCGCACGCTTAACGTTCGGTGACGATCGATATTATGAGTTTATGTGTTTTGATGTACCAAAGGTTGTTCGGAGTCCCGGATGAGATCAGGGACATGACGATGAGTCTCGAAATGTTTGAGATGTAAAGATCGATATATTGGAAGGCTATATTCGGACATCGGAAAGGTTTTGAGTGGTTCGGGTATATTTATCGGAGTACCGGAGAGTTGCGGGAATTCGCCAGGGAGTATATGGGCCTTATTGGGCTTTAAGGGGGGAGAGAGGGTTTGCCTAGGGTAGCCCTCCCAAGGCCTAGTCCGAATTGGACTACGGGGAGGGGCGGCGCCCCCTCCTTCCTTCTCTTCTCTCTTCCCTTTCCTTCTCTCCTACTCCTACTACTTGGAAGGGGGGAGTCCTACTCCCGGTGGGAGTAGGACTCCCCAGGGCGCGCCATAGTAGAGGGTCGGCCCTCCCCCTCCTCCACTCCTTTATATACGGGGGAGGGGGCACCCCATAGACACACAAGTTGATCATTGATCTCTTAGCCATGTGCGGTGCTCCCCTCCACCATAATCCACCTCGGTCATATCATCATAGTGCTTAGGCAAAGCCCTGCGTCGGTAGCATCATCATCACCGTCATCACACCGTCGTGCTGATGAAGCTCTCCCTCAACACTCTACTGGATCGTGAGTTCATGGGACGTCACCGAGCTGAACGTGTGCAGATCGCGGAGGTGCCGTACGTTCGGTACTAGGATCGGTTGATCGTGAAGACGTACGACTACATCAACCGCGTTTTCATAACGCTTCCGCATTCGGTCTACGAGGGTACGGGGACAACATTCTTCCCTCTCATTGCTATGCATCACCATGATCTTGCGTGTGCGTAGGAATTTTTTGAAATTACCACGTTCCCCAACAAAAGTAACAGGCGCATGATGGTACGAAGCTCTCCAATGTTATTCTGGAATGGAATCCCAGATAGGATAATTTGCTTTTTGGTACAAAGTACAGCAAGAGCCTTCCGAATATCGCTATTTGGAAGGCCTTTGTTGAAATTTGTACCAAAAGGAGGATTATCCTATCCGGGACTCCGTTCCAGAATAACTTTAAAGAACTTCGTACCATCATGCCCCGGTTACTTCCGGCTAATGATGAAGCCATGGATTTCTTCAATACTTTGACACTAGGCAACCTCTCGACCCCTCAGCGATCCTCGACCCTCGAACCCTCGACGACCCTCGACCCTCGAACCCTCGGCCCCTCGACGACCCTCGACCCTCGAACCCTCGACCCTAGAACCCTCGAACCCTCGACCCTAGAACCCTAGAACTCTCGAACCCTCGACCCCTCGACCCCTTCCCCCTCCTCATGTCGAAGTTATCGGGGAGGGGGTATATCGACCCCCCCCCTCATGTCGAAGTTATCGGGGAGGTGGTATACGACAACGACATACCCGATAAAAAATAAGAAGAGGAAGAAGGAGAAAAAATAGAAAAAGAAGAAAGGAATAGAGAGAGGAGAAGATCGAGGAAAAAAAGAAGAAAAAGAGGAGAAGAAGAAAGGAATAGAGGTGAAGAAGAAAAAATAAGAAATTTCTCTATTTTTTTCTTCTTCTCTTCTATTCCTTTCTTCTTCTCCTCTTCTTTTTATTTTTTTCTCTTCCTATTTATTTCACCTCCTCTTCTTCCTCTCCTCTTCTTCTCCTTTTTCTCCTCCTTCTTCCTCTTCTTATTTTCCTTTTTCCACTCATTCTCTTTCTTCTTCTTCCTTCTTCCTCTTTTCTTCCTTTTCCTTATTTTACTTTTTTCCTCTACACTAACCTAAAATCGATATCTACTAATTAACAACCTAAATAAAAAATTAATACATATATAAAAAACAATTATATGAAAAAAAACATCATATGAACATCATATGAAAAAACAACATATGTACATATATGAAAAAAACATCGGAAGCCGCCGGACCGTGGGGCGGCGCGGCGTCGGGGCAGCGGTGGCGCGGGGCGGCGACAGCGTTGGGGCGGCACGGGGAGGTGACGGCGACAGCGCGGGATGGTGAAGGTGCGGGGCGCAGGCTGCGATGGGGGCAGCGACGGCGTCAGGACGGCATGGGGTGGTGACGGCGCGGGGCACGGGCGGCGACAGTGTCGGGGCGGTGCGGGGAGGTGACAGCGACGGCGTCAGGATGGTGACGGCGCGGGCAACGGCGGCATCGTCGGGGCCAGCGAGGGCGGGCGACGGCGACGACGATGGTGGGGGCGGAGGGGGACGGCGACGGCGTCGACGAAGAGCTCGATCGGGTAGCCTGGCGGCATCGTGAGGGGCAACTGACAGATGAAATCTGAAAAATGCTAAGTGTTGCCTTATATAGCAAAGCCATTGGTCCCTTTAATCCCGGTTGGTGCCACCAACCAGGATCAAAGGTCTCTTTTCAGCAGCCCAAAGGACGGGAAGCAGAGGCCTTTGGTCCCGGTTGGTGGCACCAACCGGGACTAAAGGGGGGGCATTGGTACCGATTCGTGGCACCAACCGGGACCAATGCCCCCCTTTAGTCCCAGTTGGTGCCACCAATCGGGACCAAAGGCCCTATATTGTCCGCGTCGCGGCCAAAGTTTAGTCCCAACTTGCTAGTTGAGAGAGCTCGGGAGTGGTTTATAAGCGCTGTTGCGCCCACCCTCTCGAGCTCCTCTCAACTGTAGGCTTTCGGGCCTAAACTGTTAGTGTGTGCCTGTGAGCCTACAAGGCCTGCTGCGGGCCTGAATCTTGGTCCAAGATTGGGTTTCTAGTCGTATTCACACCGTGGTGGCCCAGTAGTGGCATTTTTTTTGCTTTATTTATTTTATTTTGTTTCTACTTACTGTTGCTATTTTTATTTATTTTATTAAAGTTTATTTATTTTACTTTATTAAAGTTTATTTTGTTTCTACTTATTTATTAAAGTTTATTTTGTTTCTACTTATTTATTAAAGTTTATTTTGTTTCTACTTATTTATTTTCTTTTCTTCTTTGATTTTTTTTATTTGATGAAAATTCTTGTTTTTTCTTTATTTATTTTATTTTGTTTCTACTTACTGTTGCTATTTTTATTTATTTTAATAAAGTTTATTTATTTTACTTTATTAAAGTTTATTTTGTTTCTACTTATTTATTAAAGTTTATTAAAGTTTATTTTGTTTAT
>NC_041386.1:678009670-678017402 GCF_002162155.2 Triticum dicoccoides | reverse complement strand
ATTTATTTAAGTTTTTTTGTTTCTACTTATTTATTAAATTTTATTTTGTTGCTACTTATTTATTTTATTTTATTTTTTTCTTTTTTATTTATTTTATGAAAATACTTTTTTTGCTTTATTTATTTTATTTTGTTTCTACTTACTGTTGCTATTTTTATTTATTTTATTAAATTTTATTTATTTTACTTTATTGAAGTTTATTTTGTTTCTACTTATTTATTAAAGTTTTTTTGTTTCTACTTATTTATTTTATTTTGTTCCTAGTTATTTAGGCATCTCATTGGTCCCGGTTCGTGGCATGAACCGGGACTAAAGGGCAGCCTTTAATCCCGGTTGAAGCCACCAACCGGGACCAATGATGGTGGACCAGGAGCGAGGCCTATTGATCCCGGTTTGTCCCACCAACCGGGACCAAAGAGGCCAGACGAACCGGGACCAATGCCCCCACGAGGCCCGGCAGGCCACCTGGCCTCACGAACCGGGACCAATGGGCCCATGGGTCCCGGTTCGTGACTGAACCGGAACTAATGGGCTTATCTGGCACGAATGTAAGCCCTGTTTTCTACTAGTGTTAACTACATAACGGATTGTTGTTCAGAAAAACCCACCGGTGCGGCACACTAGTCCAAATCATGTCTACGGAGGCTCCGCACATCTAAGGGCAAACAACACCTGTGAAACAAGTGTCTAGTATTCCACCAAGAATTGCCTTTGGATGGAAAGAATGTATTAGTGGTGGATGTTCTATCTAGTGTTCCCTGGAATATTGCCTTTCGACATATTGCCTTTCAACAGAAAACATGTATTACATGTGAATGTTCTATCTAGTGTTCCATGTAATATTGCCTTTCGACAGTCGACTTGTCTTCAGTTAGTGCATCATCTAATGGCAGTCAACCTCACACAGGATCCAAATGCTGGACTATACTAATCTAGTATCACAGTGACGACTTCTTAGCCATGAAAGCTAAATTTTGCGCACCAATGTGTTATCAGACAAAAGACTAGCCAACTAACCTGTAAATGACCAATGCGCATTCTGAACCCGAATTTGATGAACTAAGTATTATCACGTACAAGCAACATACCTGGATCTTATTCTTACCCTAACGACACACATCTAAATATTAAACATATTGTATCAGTTATAACAACGTATAGGTGGGATACTGCCAGTATCTTATGGAAATTTTAACATGAAGATATTCATATAATCACACAAGGGGTGCTACATCTAGACTTTGATGTTTCGTTGATTATGTTTCTTATATCATTTATTTTATTTTAGCCTTACATGGCTAGGAAAAGCAATGAGTCAATGGAGCACTAGCCCGTCTTTCTTGGGTTGATCGACATATTGCTATTCTATGACTTGTATTCTTGAGTGCACAGGTTCAACTCCATAAGAATTTGTGTTGATCAGGCCATGAGAAAAATTTGCCTCTTTCCTGGTGCCTTCTATTCCTTGAAACTCTTCATATTTCTGTTGTTTGTAATTTCCTCTAGATAGGCCACTAAATATGTGGTTTTTGGATTTTTGTTTGCAGCATGTTTGCTGATATATATTTGTGTGAAGATGAAGAACTTTCGAGGCTCACATCATTGTCTGTATAGAGGGTTGAAGGTTGGTGGGGTGAGATGTACAAATGTTTGCACTTTGCAGTCCTTTTTTCCATCCTTCTTTGCTCCACCAAATTTATAATTACCAGTATATGTGAAGACCATCACACACAAGTAATTTATATCAACCAATGATGTGTTTAGCTTTAGCCGTCCAAGACTACCACTGCAAGATGCATGAAATGAATATTTTGAACTGATCATTTGTTACAGGTTTCAATCAATTAGCCAGTTTCCGATTAAATTTATCCAGCTTAATTACTATAGATAGAAATGGTTCATCCAGTTTGCACACATGAAATGTGTTGTCCTAGTTAAGTAACTCATTTTTAGGGAGCATGTGCTAGTTAACCGGGAACTAATTAAAACTAGAGAATTATGCTTAGAGGAGATAGGAGCGGGGACTTAGTGTCGAACACATCTCTCACTCGATCTATTGATGGGTGATTGCAACTACGTTGACTAGGCAGTCGATATCGCACAAAGTACAACAACAAGGTGAATTTTGTACGGTTAAACTCTAGAAGAAAATTTCAAATAGATGAAACAAATGGTGATTGTGTGTTCTTAGTAGTTAGATTCATTATCTAAAAATACTAAACCCCGTCTATTTCAAAGATCTTATGACGTTCTAGATCTCAGAAGATGGATTGCTAGCCCCCTCCATTAGAAAACTGAGTGGCACGAAAGGCACATATTGTGTGTTACAAAGCGTTTACAGAGGGTTTCCTTCGTCTGAAGTCTTCCTTTCCTGATGTCTCCTATTCTCAAGCTGGTCTATCTTTTGTTTTTGTTACATTCTACTACCTCTAGTCCTAATTATAAGATGTTTTGGATATTTCAATATGGACTATATACAAACTGAAATGAGTGAACGAACACACTAGAACACGTCTATATCATCCTATTCAAAAAAAAAATCTTATAGTTCGTAACGGACAGATAGTTTCTAAGAGTTGATGTAGGACAAAAGGTAGGTGCTAATCCAATTGATTCATCGTGCACACTCGATGTATGGTCAGTGGTGTATAAATTTTTGAGCCAAGCATGTGGTTGCTAGAACATTTATATCGGATTAATTATGTGTGCTTTTTTTTATGGAAGCTCTTTTACATATCATTCATTATTATCTAGCAGTAGAATGGTAAAATTTGTGTAGCATGAATCTTCATCAAACCATGGATATGGTTAAGGATTTCTCCGGTTCTTTGCTCCAAAAGATATAAATCCTCTATTTATAAGCAGATATCAAGTCGCTAGTCAGCTTGTCCAACCAATCGCTGCTACTAAGAAACTGCTTGTCGAAAAATTAAAAAATAGCGAGTACTAGGGTGCAAGATATGGGTGATCCTCACTTGTAACCTAATCAACACAAATTGGGTGAGTGATATTGACAAATAATACAAAGATTAATGTTTGTGGGCTGCATGACTTGCTTTGTTCGTCAAAAAAATAAATTATGAATACACGCGGAGGCGTATCATTCCATTGATAGATAGGAGAGAGAGTACAAGGTTTTGCGGTTACCCGAAAGACGTGCACAACAAGTAGGGCGCCTTCGGGGTTACCAATGAGCATAGGAGAGGGGGTTGCTCAGCCCCAAAAGAGGAGGATCAGGTTACAGGGATAATTCTATCTAATCCCTTGGGCCTTGGCGCCAACTCGAGCCCATCGTCTAGCATCGTCCTTGATGGTGCTTAGATGGTGGGAGTTGGATGGTTGCAAGCCGTCAAAAATAGTTGCGTTCTTGTGCGTCCAAATGCCCCAAGTTGTGATGGTTGCTACTTGCTAGAGAAGCAAAGCCTTTACGCTGTTGAGGTGGGGCCACGGCGGTGCACTCCAACCAGCAATCTAAGAAGGTGTGGTCTGGTCGTCTGGGATGGGCAGCGGTAGGCTACACCAAGACAGGACCTCGTGCCAGGTGATCCTCAAGAAGACGCAGACAACAAGGAGTTGTTGCAAGGATCCTTCTTCCTGAGAGCAGAGGCAACAGATGGGTGGGTGCTGAAGGCCATGCCTGGCAAACGGTCCGCCGTCCAACGGTTTTGTGATGCAAGCCAGAGGAAAAACTTCACATTCAGCGGGGCCCAGCTGCGCCAGATGATCTTCCAGGATGGCACCGTCGTGGATCCCTCGAACATGACATGATAGCAGGAGTGCGTGGAATACTTCCTTTTGGCCGTCCATCGCCAGGTTAGTGTGTCAGGTGCAGTGGAGAGAGAAGTTCTCTAGATGCGCCTCCAGAGGTCCATGTACTCAATGGTGGCGAGAGGATCGAGGCCTCCGGTAATGTCAGAGATCCAGGTACGCTGTGTAAGGGCGTCGCATACCAGACGGGCACGAGGACGGCATCTAGGGACGAGGGAAACCAGAGTGGGCGCAACCTCAGCGATAGAGCTCCCATCGAGCCAGTGGTCGAGCCAGAACCGACAGGTTCGACCGTTGCTCAACGTCCAGACCGTGGAGGCACGGAATAGCACCACGTTCATGCAAGTTCAAGGCACACTACTAGAAAGACAGTACTGGCTGATTGACGATCATGATGATCACATATGGGAGAGAAAAACCGGTACTATTTAGCACCAACAGTCACCTCGCTCCCCATTAGTGGTGTCATCATCAAATGGAACATTGTTAGCAAAAAAGACACTACTGTGAGCTGGAATTGTGTACATTATTACCATCACACCCTGTACTAGGCCGTCAGTAGTTAAATACTCCCTCCGTCCGAAAAAGCGTGTCCTCAAATGGATGTATCTAGCACTAAAGATTCCACCTCACCTCCCTTAGCATATAAAACCCCTACTTATCCTAATTTTCCTTTAGTTTTCCCTTAGTCCCCTCCTGTACCACTTTTCCCGACAACGCACCCTCTCACTCCCTTCTCCCGTTTTCTTCCGTTCCACTCTCTCTGTGCATTGGCTTTGTTAATTCAAAGCCGGGCTCTTCTTGAGCCTTCGTTCCAAAACTCTCTCTGTGCAACCGATTCGCAAGTGTAGATTTCATAATTGTTCGCAAGGAAGAAAATTCACATCTTAAGAAGGCCACACAATGAAAAAGTAGAAGAAAAGTAAAAAAAAAAGTAAGGAAAATATGCGAGGGTGCATGCTTTGGTCCAAACTTGGCTTCCAAGATTATGCGGGGCACTTAGTGTTGAACACATCTCTTGCTCGATCTTTGGTGGGTGGGTGCAACTATGTTTACTAGGCAGTTGATATCGCACATAAATACATAATACAACAACGACGTGAATTTTGTATAGTTAAACTTTGGAAGAAAATTGCAAAGAGATGAAACAGATGAGGGTTGTGTTTCCTTAATGCGTGGTTTCATTATCTAAAGAGACTAAACATATATTATATCTTCAAAGATCTCACAACTCTCTACACCGTAGAAGCTGGAACAGTAGCATGTGCCATTAGAAAATGAAGTGGCATCGCAGCAACATACAGTGTGTTACAATGTGTCTGCTTCCTTCAAAGCCTTTCTTTCCGGACCAAAACCGGCTTTCGTCCCATTGTATATATAAAGCAACTCAAAACAATACAGTGCACGGCTGAGCAATACAATGTGGCAAGAAGGCTCTCTTACAAGGCAGAATGAAAGATATAAGGGCCCGTTCGGATGTCCTCCCACTTCACGCTTCGCAAAATTCCAGAGCGGGAGCGGAGCTGAACGGAATAGGCCCGAGAAGCTGGCTTCGGGAAGCTAAGCCCGATCGCAGTGTAAAAATGCGAAGCTCCAAAAGCCCAGCTCCACGAAAAGCAGAATGAGAAGTTGCCCAATATTACGATGGAAGTGCCACCGCCTAGTGAAGCCGAGCGAATCGGTACGCCCGCCAAAACAGATCGAGCTCGTACCGTGGATGTCTAGCCCAAACTGGGCTGCCTCCAACGGCCCAAACTAGAGCCCAACAAGGCTACCAGCCTCCCGAGCGGGCCAAATCGCCGGGAGAAGCTACCACGTGCAGAACGCTTCGCTGATCGCTAGGTGGAGTACGAAGCCAGCTTCTGAAGCAGATTTTGAGAAGTTTTGAAAGTTTGGAGGAGATCAAAACAGGCCCTAACAAGAAATCTAGAGCTAGCCTAACACCTCGCCGAGGTCTGGCCGCCGACGCTTTTATGGATGTCTCCTTTTCTTAAGCTAATTACTATCTTTCTTTCCTTGCATTCTAGTTGCTAAAAATTGATGTCGTACATAAGGTAGGTGCTGATGAAAATAATTTGTCATGGAGAGAGCGCACTCGATGTATGGTCGGTGGTATATAAATTATATGTCAAGCATGTGTCTGCTAGAACATTTATCTCAAATCAATTCATTGGGATACTTTCCCTTTTTCCGGAGGGATAACAAAGGAATTCATTGATACTTTCCCTTTTTCCAAGGGTAATTTCGTCTTAACATGTCTATAATTCTGTGCCTTGGTCACCGTGCCAAAATAATACACCTTATATAAAGAATCAGAGGGAGTATAATGCAATGGAAGCTAGCAGTAGAATGGTAAGATTTGTGGAGCATGAATCAGCACCAGGTGGTGAAGGTGGTTAAGTATTTCCCTGATTTTTTGCTCCAAAAAATCCAAATCCTTGATATATAAGAAAACAACAAGTCGCTAGTCTGTTTGTCCAACCAATCGCCGCAACCAACAAATTGCTGGTGGAATAACTAAATAACAGTATTTGCTATAGGATGCAAGATATGGATGGTCCTCACTTGTATCACAACCAACACAAAGTTAGGTGAGTGTACACATATTAAAAAACCGTATGACAATTACCGCTTGTGGGTTGCATGACTTGCTTTATTTGTCCAATATACACGACTCAAGTGTGTACCTACAAGCCATACTATTAAAAACATTCTTTTCCAATCCATCGCTAGGGATGGGTAGAGGAAACCCTAAAAACTATACCGTCAGCAGTGTCATCATCCAATGGACAATTTTTAGCAAAAGGGACACCACTATCAAGTTGGAATTGTGGACATCTGTAAACACCAACAGTCCATTTGTACTAACATGCTCTATGCCATGTCTTTATTGGCTGAATACACGACACCAACGGGTCACATATTAGGCCCGTCATTGACGATTATATGTTCTAAAGAGTCTACTTCATCCCCCTAGCGTATAAAAACCCATACTGACCCTAATCGCCCTAAGTTTTCTCATAGTTTCTCTCACCCCTTTTTTTCCGGCAACATGCCTTCTCACTCATTTTTCTCATTCTTTTCTGATCCACTCTCTCTATGCAGTTGATTCACCATGGTAGATCTCATAATTTTGTACAAGGACAAAAAGTGACATCTTGAGAAGACCATCCGGTGAAGAAAAGTGAAAAAGAATAGCAAGATAATTCGTCAGAGTTAAAAAAGGATGTTTGCTTCGATGTAAAATTGTCTTTCAAAATTGGGTGTGACTATATCACATCTAGATGTGAGATATTATCTCACGTCTAACATGACGTCGTTCTATTGTGGCCCCTACCGTTTTCAACTTCGTTTCCCATGTCTGTTGTGTTTATTTGTTTGTCATGCTGGTGACCAGGCGTCCAAGCCTGTCTGTTTGTTTGTCACGTTGGTGATCAAACAACATCACGCGCCCATCACGTGAGTAGGAGCTGGGTTAAGGTGGTGGTGTGAAGTTGCTGGTGTAGCTCGCGTCGTTGTGGTGGTGTGGTGCAGATGACGTGGCGAAGGAAGGTGCTGGTGGCGCGCTGCATGCTTAGTTCCTAGTGAGTATGAACATAAAAAAAATCATATGCTTCTCGCAAAATAAATAAATTCATATGCAGAAACTTGTGTACCTGGATTATTTGACTCTGTGATAAGCAACAAAAATGCTTGTGTTGTGTCTGTGCGCAAAAGTTTTATATAAAATTGTCTTGTACCAGTGAAAATTGAAGAGAAAAAACCTAGTTGAGAGTATATGGTCAACTTGCAATTGGGGCAACAACAACTACAAAAAAAGGCCCTAGTTGCAAGTCAATGGTTGACTTGCAATAGAATCCCCCCCCCCTCCCCCAAACTAGAAACCTAAAAAAGTCCAAGTTGCGATCGAGGGATGAGTTGCAACTTGGGAAACTACAAAAGTGCATAAAAAACTTCGGTTGCG
>NC_041386.1:678004857-678008863 GCF_002162155.2 Triticum dicoccoides | reverse complement strand
CAACAGGGGCCTCGAGTTGCAAGTTGGGGCTTGACGTGCAACTGGGGCAACTACAACTAAAAAAGGCCCCCAGTTGCGAGTCGAGTGTTGACTTGCAACTAGGAGCAAACACACAAAAATTATGAACCCCCCCCCTCTCGGGTTACGAGTCAAGGGTTGACTTGCAACTGGGATCTCTAGTTGCAGGTCGAGACTTGACTTGCAACTGAGGCAACTGCACTACAAAAAAGGCCCGCAGTTGCGAGTCAAGTGTTGACTTGCAAAATAGGAGAAAAATGGGTCGACACAGTTGCGTATCGAGGGTGGACTTGCAACTAAGACAAAAAAGGCGGGCGCCTCAATTACAACTGGGGACAAAAATGGGTTGCGCCTCCCCTTGTATGTGGAGGGTTAACTTGCGATTCTGACAAAAAATGGGTTGGACCCAGTTACGTATTGAGGGCAAACTTGCAACTAGGACAAGAAAAGAGTGCCCCACAGTTGCATGTCGGGGGTGGAATTGCAACTCGGACAAAAGGGTTGGGCCCTCGGTTGCATGTCGAGGATAGACTTGTGACTAGGGCAAAAAGGTGGCTCAGACCCAGTTGCGTAATAAGGGCGGACTTTCAAATGAGAGAAAAAGGCCGGGCTCCTAGTTGCATGTTGGGTTGGAGTTGCAACCCGGGGAAAATTCACCCTCGGTAGCTTGTCGAGGGTGGATTTACAAATGGCAGAAAAATGGGCCGAACCTTGTCGGGACAAAAACATTTGCATAATAGGGGTTGAGTTGCAACTGGGACAAAAAGGACAACCCCAGTTACGTGTCGAGGGCGGACATGTCAATAAGACAAAAATAGGTCGAACCATATGCATATCGAGCAAGTTAGATCATGTGATCATGTCTCTTCCACAGAGCATGTCTCTTAATCAGCAATCTTGAAAAGGAAATAGGAGTAGGCAACGGCAAGCGACATATCTTGTTTCTTCCACTTCTACAACACATGCCAGATGTAATGGGACACAGGAGCGCGGGCAAAAAAATGCCTGACAAAAAAGCAGAAATGCAACGCGAGTGGCTCGATAAGTGCACGAAACATAACAAGCCGACATTGATTACCCGAAAATGACAATAATAAGATCCAATGGACGACAACGTGGATGAAACATTGCTAAAAATCGTATTGACTAAAGCTTAAAAGGAATATGAGATAGTATCGAAATGAACTAGGAAGGCAACGAATGTGATATAGCTCCTCTTTTCTTGTTTCTTTCAATTCTACGTCGTGGCCTAGAAACAACGTTGCGAAATGCGTCGCCACCAGCGCGCCGTGATAATGGCCGACTAAAGTGAAACCAAACAGGCAAACAAAAGGATGCATGACAAACAAACAGTGACCAGTGAGGCGGGGGGTCGAGCGCTTGCACAAAAATTATAACTAAATCAAACTGTGGCAATTTTGGATGAGACATTGTTTCATATAAAAATATTCAGAAATTGTAAAAGGTGTTCACGAACTTGATTTTTCCCCAAATTTTATAGATACTCACAAAAAATCTTATTCATGAAATTGAAAAAAATAAGTTAAAAAGACAAAATGAAAAAAGAAAGATAATTGAAAAATAAAGAAAAAGGAAATAAACGAAAGGAAGTTAGGATAGAACAGATAAAGAAAAGAAAAAAAACAAGGTGGCTCACAAGTGTTTTTTATACAAAAAAACATGGCTCATAAGTAACAAAAATGAGAGAAAGAAGTAATTTTCTGCACAAGAACTCTCCTCAAATTAGTAAACGAAATGAATGAACAAACAAGACAAATAGGCCATTCTGTCAAGAAAAAAAAAGACAAATAGGCCATGGATAGATACGGCGTGAGATAGAGAAATCTCAACAACTGCCATCTCCAGACACAAGCAGTCAAAAATCTTTAAAAAAAACACAGTCAAAGAAAACACAAGTTATCAATGGCCCATACAAAACATCCGATTGTGCAGCCAGACTTTGAAAAATAGCCCACAACCCAATATAAAAAAAATGAAGACACACAAAGCCCAGCGCTCACAACACAACAAAATATAAAAAACGAGCCAGCTGGATCGACAAGCACAGCAACGTGAAACAAAGAACACGCAAGCATGGGGAAATAGCATGAATCTGAAAGTTCTATCAAATGGTTGGAGACTTAGATGTGAGATAGTATATTGCATCTAGATGTGAAATAGCAATACTGTTCAAAATTATGCAGAGGCCTTTAGTTCGACCGTGAACACACAGATATTCTGGGCACACACGTGAAGTCCGCACACGTCACCTAGCCACCTCGATACTTGTTTGTTTGAACCATATGTAACCTAAAATTACATATGCTCTTGTAAATGCGAGCACTAGGATTGAACTTCCCTACACAAATTTATACCTGATAGTGAACTAGATGATACCTCACGCGTTGAGTAATCCGAAACATACTTGGTTTATTTGGAGCGCTTTTCGATTGTTTGTTGACAATGAATCAATCCATCTGGACCGTACGTCGGTACTAGTTTGACAAGCCATCTGGACCGTCCATGGCTTCATCAAGATCAACGTATTCTCCCTCTCATCCCCACAGCTCAGACAGTCCCCGTCAGGTCCACCCCGGCCGTCCTCGCTGCAGGGAACCGGCTCCTCTACTGTGCCCAGCGGGCACAACAGAGTGCCGTGCCTTCTTAGCTCCCAGCGCACGTATTGATATAGGCCAAGAAAGGCTGAACTCCTCGGTGAAAGTCTATCTATAACTAGCCCAAACGGACTGATGCATCACGCGCCTGTATATGTCAACTAATTAACTCTTTCCCATTCCCTCAAAAAAAAAATAACTCTTTCCCAAACCCAAAAACACTAGTTAACTCTTTTGCAAACCCAAAAATAAACTATTTCCCCTATAAAAACTAATTTACTATTAAAGTCTCAAAAACTAATAACCTATTATTAATATACACGAGCAACATTCTAAAATTAAAATGAACTCATATTTGAAAAATGGTTTTGCTTAATCTGAATCATATTTTACGCAAAGCATTTTTTGTATTTTCCTTACCTTTTATTTGTTATTATTTATTTTATCGGTTTTATTGGCACGTTATTTTGTTTTTGGTGTTTTTTTTCAAGCCTAAACCACACCTCACTACAGTTGCATGTCAAACGATCACACACAATAACAAGCGCATGCCACCGGTCATGCTTAACTACGATTGCATGTTCATCGGCTGCATGCAACCGCAGTTGTATGTTCACCGGTCTCTCATAGGTGCTCATAAGAGCAACTCCAACTGGGCGATCCATTTTGTCCGCTTGATTCCGTTTGGATCGGCGCGGAAATAAACCTCGGCCCAACGCGGCGACCCAAACGAACGTGCGTTCATTTTTTGTCCGCCCGTGACCCATTCCAGGCCCAAATTTGGGCCGCATTTGCGTTGGCGCGGACCGGACGCGCGCGACGCCCATCCTCTCCTTCCCCTGGATCGCTAGTCGGTGACACAACGCCACCATTCCTCTGCACTCTCCCCAAAACCTCCCGCCCACTCATGCGCGCGCCATGGACGACGGCAAGCCGACCCTGAACGCTGCCGCCGGCCTCGCCTCCGCCGGCCCCGTCTTCAGCAAAGGAGACAAGCCCCGCGGCGCCCGCAGAGCGCCGTCCAGTCGGCCAAGAGGAAGCAGCGCCGGCGCGCGCTAGAAGCAAGGATCGACGCCGTTGCCGCGTCCACCCTCGCCCGGTCTCTCTAATATTTTTTAGTCTCCCTCAGTCTCTCTAATATTTTTCACTCCCTCCGTCCCAAAATAAGTGGCTCAACTTTGTACCATTGCCCGCTCGAAGCAACTAATGATGTTAAAGTTTTTTTGAGAAGACTAATGATGTTAATCAGATGCATCAGGCATCAGGAGAGCGGCTGGGCTGTTGATATGGGCTTTTACTAGTTTCCTGGGCTAGATTACTGCTTCGTTGGCGTCGTAAGAAGGCACGGCAGGGAACCTCGCCGCAGCCGAACC
>NC_041386.1:677907497-678004621 GCF_002162155.2 Triticum dicoccoides | reverse complement strand
ATCGGGGGCGGCGGTGTCCATGAAGGACTACCTCAAGCGGTACCAGTCGGGGCCCGCCGCCGCCGGCGACCAGAAGAAGGCCAAGAAGAGGAAGAAGAACCCCAAGCCCTCGGCCGGAGGGGTGCTCATCGTCGACGAGGACCCCGTGTGGCAGAAGCCGGTGCAGATCCCGGAGGACGAGCCGTCGTCAGGTATGCATCTCCGCCCCCCCTTCCCTTCGTCGCGGTTAGGGTCTGATTCGCGAGGATTTCGCCAGATTCGCGGCGAGTTTTGACTGGAATCGGGCGTGTGGTGGGTTGTCCGCAGGGGACGAGAAGCCTCAGGTGGACGAGGACATCGAGGTGAAGCGGATGCGGCGCATGGAGGCGATCCGCGCCGCCCGGCCCTACAACTCCATCGCCAACGACGGCAGCGGGTGGGTCACTCTGCCCGTTCCGGAGCCTGAGGGCAGTGGCTCGCCCCGCCGCCGTCGTAACGACACTCCGTCGCCTGGGAGGAAGGAGGACCTCTCTCCCCCGCGGCGAAGGCAGCGGCGGGACACGCCGTCTCCTAAGCGTGGAGGTGGAGGTGCTACGGGTAGCGATATTTCTCCGCCGAGGCAGAGGCAAAGGCGGCGTGACACGCCCTCGCCGGAGGGCAAGGGTACAGGAGAGGGAGGCGATCTGTCACCGCCACGCAAGTCCAGGCGGCAAGACGATTCCTCTCCTCCAAGGAGACGAGCTCGCCATGATTCCGAGGAACCCCAGGACATCTCACCACCACGGAGGCGCACGAGGCACGACTCCAAGGAGCCTCAGAACCGCTCCCCCCCTCGGCGCCGGACACGGCATGACTCGGAGGAGCCTCAGAACCGCTCCCCCTCTCGGCGCCGGACACGGCATGACTCGGAGGAGCCTCAGAACCGTTCCCCCTCTCGGCGCCGGACACGGCATGACTCGGAGGAGCCCGGAGATATCTCTCCGCCACGAAGACGGAAGCACCAGGCCTCTGCACAGCTGGATGACCTGTCACTCGCAAGAAGACAAAATTTGGGACAGAGCCTGGGGGATGGGGATATTTCTCCACCAAGGAAGGGTCGGAAGTCTGCATCAGATGATTTATCTCCACCTCGTAAGGAGAGAGACACTTCTCCTCCAAGGAAGGTTAGAAAGGAAGGAGCTCTGAAAGAGACAATGAGAGCTGGGTTGATGTCAGCAGAGGAAGTTAAAGAGGACATCAGAAAGATTAAGGAGGATGAGAAGCTCAAGTGAGTGATGCTTCATGTCTTGGAATACATATGCTTACTCCTTTTGCTAAGATTTGTAATATGTTGGATGATATCTGTCTTTTAGGTTTGCAGCACAGGACCCTTCGTTCACTGGTAAAGGGGCAAAGGTAGTGTTCCGAGATAAGGAAGGTATGAACTGTGCATTATCATGTTTTGGTCATTTTGGTGGTAATTACCTATGTAGACATTCTAGTTTCAGTGGTAACATTGCTTTGTAACGTTTCCCAGGAAAAAGGATAAATCAAGAAGACATACAGAAGGCAAAGAAAGACGAGAAGCCAAAGGTAAATATATGCTCTTGCTCTGGATTTTTTATTAGCCATCTTTGTGTTTTATCTGGACATCTGGTTAATTGACATGAAAATTCATATGTTTCTAGTAGTATAGAATATAGATTTGAGCAATTGTTTTGTGCTAATTATCTTATCCTGATATTGTGTCGTGTTCTTGTGGCAAAACTGTAGAAAATGGCAAAATGCACTATGCCACACGCTTTTCTTTGCCCGCAAGCACCAACATTTGTGAACTTCTTTGAATAAATTGTTACCTTGGGATCGTTAGAATAGAGGGTGTTCAATGTGCAGGGTGCCTAGACGAACACCTCTTGTATGTGTAGAAACAAAATAGGCACTACATATAAAAGGATAACTACTGATCAGCAAACAGAAAAGCTATGAAAGCTCCCACTCAGTACTATAACGATTATACAACATTAAAAGGAACAGAGCTTGTTAATACCAACTTTATTCACTCTCATACAAATTGTTATTTTTGCATAACCAAAATCTGGTTTCCTTTCATGTCAAGTTCCCCTGTTCCCTGTAAGTTCTCTATTCATGTTGTGAACTACTGATCCATACAAATTCAGATAAGACACATGGATATGAGGGAGATCAATTAGTTGAAACCATCTCACTTATTTGTAAGTTGGTCGTAGAATGGAACAAAATGCAGCAAATGATTGAATAATCACTCATCATACCTTTTCCTCTTCCTCGCTTATCTGAAGTCATTTCAATACATGATCTCTATCTTGGGTGCCGCTGCCTATAGCTGATAAATAATAGCTGGTGTTGTTATTTGCAGGAAAAACATATAGAATGGGGTAAAGGTTTGGTGCAGAAACGAGCAGCCGAGGCTCGAGTGAAGGAGCTTGAAGATGTGAAGGATCAGCCATTTGCGAGAACAAGGTACTTTTTCTTATTGAACTTGCTTATAAAGGGGCATGATCCTTGTTGAGTTCATTTGAGAATTTGTGTAATCGACAATACAGTACCTGCTTTGAACAGTGTACTCTTTTATTTTTGGTGTCTGTGCTGTCTGCTTTTTATGTCGAAATGAACATGGAGTTTTATAACTGACTTAGAAGTATTTAAAGTTGAGTTTGTTTACGTGCAGGGATGATCCTGAGCTTGACGACATGCTCAAAAACAGACTCCGATGGGGTGATCCTATGGCTCATCTTGTCAAGGTAACTGCAGCTTTTGATTTGGATTTGCTTAATTGAATCTGTTGATGCTATTTCTTCTGGTTAATGGGTTGATATGTGTGCTAATACATTGCAGCGCAAAGATACAGACTTTCTTCTCAATGACTTGGGAGATGATGAAAAGATGAAGGAATCTGGATTTATAGTTCCTCAAAATGTACCTGCTCACAGCTGGCTGAAGCGTGGGGTAGATCCTCCTCCAAACCGTTATGGCATAAAACCCGGCCGTCATTGGGATGGAGTGGACCGCAGCAATGGTATGTGCCTTTCAAATTTATTCAGTCTCCCTTTCTTTCTGTTTTTTAACTGCGTGCCTCTTGGCCATGGCAAAAGAACCAGGTTGGCTTAGATTTTTGGTATGAAAATATAACACCTTCCTGTGTGAGCTACCTAGTATGTGTGGATGCTGCTATTTAAATATACCACTAGGATTGTTTGAGTTTCACTTCATACCTTCATTGTTTTGAAGATTTGTGTTTCTTTTAAGAGTGCCATCTCTTTGTTGTGTTGGCGGATGATAGGTGAAAAATACATTATTTTAACCTGCTCAACAACTGTATAAACTGTTAGTCATGTTTCTGATACAGTTGTTGCAGTTGGTCCATTCATTTGTTTTCATATCATGTTTTTCATAGCCAAGATATGTTTCTCTGGGCGAATTTGTTCGAAACCTGGTTATGGTTACAAAATGAGATGAGAAAACCGGTACTCCCTCTGTAAACTTTATAGTGATGTAAACAATCTTATATTAGTTTACAGAGGGATTACTAATATATATCGTGTCGTCAAAGAAGAGAACATGTTGACAGACATTGTCCGTTGCTCATTGTAATCCTATATATACGAACTTGTCTGCTACTCTATATGAATTCACACAGCTTGTCTTGGGTGCATTTTTTTTAACTTATAGAACTTTCCGTCCATCATCTGTTGGTTCAGATATATGTTGTGGTTCAGTTCAGTTGTAATGCGCTTTTGCCGCCATGGCATCACTAAATCCATGTACATGTGTTTCCAGGATACGAGAAGGACATGTACAAGCTAAAGAATGATAAGCAGGCGACGGAGCAGGAGGCCTACCTTTGGTCCGTCGCAGATATGTGAGCTGTCCCAAGAAGATGTCGGATGGCGTGCTGGCTGGATGAGTTGCCGAGGTTGCCTGCCCAATGTGCCTGAAAGGAAAGGAAGAACATCATTTCTTGGAACACATGAGGACCGTAAATGATTTGCTTGAGTAGCCACGCAGTGCTTGGGAGCGACAGTTTTGTTGTCTTGGATTTCTGCTACTCAATTCTCCTTGACACATTTAAGTATGTTTTGGCACAGATCGAACAGTATTGGTGCCATTGTTGTATATTATGGGATTTGGCATAAGTTTTGCATTTCTTATTTTTAGTGAGCTTCCCAAGTCGGGACTGGGAACCACCTTCAGTGAGGGATTTCATTTGCCTGGGTCAGTTATGTGTAAATGATTGTTGCAACTTGCAAGCATCTATCTGTCAGCTTAGGGAGAGTTACACGAGTAAACCGGCGGCGGCTAGGTTTATGGTCGAGGCCGAGTTTGACTGGTACAAGGCCGGCCCAAAAGCGTATATTTTCACCCGAAAAAAAAAACAATAGCGTATATTTTCGAAAAACGCGAGTTAAAAAACAGTGTGCGCGCGATCTCTTGGTTGCCCGGGGGCTTCGCCAACCACTAGGTAGGTAAGGCATGACCTATTTTAAAAAGGAAAGAGTCGGCTTTAACACATTTTCCTTCCTTTTTTTCTTGGTTTTCAACGATTTTGTCATTTTCTTTTGTTTCTTTTGTTTTCATTTTTTATTTCCTTTTTTCTTCTCCATTTTTTTTGGGTTCCTTTTTTCTTTTCCTTTTTTTTGTTTTCATTTTTTGGTTTTTTCATTGTTTCCTTTTGTTTTTCATTCTTCATTCTTATATACATGATCAACATTTTTTCAAAATACTTATTCAACATTTTTTGAATGCTTAATTAAAATAACTTAAATACTTGTTCAACATTTTTTTGAATGCTAGATAACATTTTTCAAATACTTGTTTAATATTTTTTCAAACACTTATTCAACATTTTTCCCGAATGTTTCTGTAGTTTTTTTTTGTAATATATATTGAAAATATTTTAAAGTATATAAAAACGTACAAAACAAAACAAAAAACGAAACCAGAAAACAAAGAAATATAGAAAAACGGGTTGTGGCCTCGCTCGGGCGTGGGCCAGCCCATCTGGGCTCCTCCCAGCGTCGAGGCTGCCCCTGTGATTGCTTAAAGCGAGAAATAGGGGAGCCGCTAGTTAACGGGCGCTCCTTCGGGAGCCTCACAACGATAAGCGCCACTTGACGCGCTCTCAGCCATTCGGCACGTATCGCGCTCTGGGTGCTCCCTCCGGATTTTGTTTTCCTTTTATTTTTTCGCACGCGTTTTTGGCTATTTAAACGGGGTTTTCCCTTTTTTTGACGTTTTGGTTTTCCACCGGTCTTCCTTAGCTTTTTGACCAAGCAAAATTTTTGAACTTATTTTTTCGCGAAAAAAGTCGTTTTATTTTTTTCCTTTCGCGAGAGGCATGGTTTTGCTTTCGCGAGAGTCACGGTCGTGCCTCTCGGAAATGAAAAAAATTGTGTTTTCTATTTTTTTTCCTTTCGCGAGAGTCACGGTTTGGCTTCCGCGAGAGGCACGGTTGTGCTTTCGCGAGAGTCACGGCCGTGCCTCTCGAAAAAGAAAAAAAATATGTTTTCTTTATTTTCCTTCCGCGAGAGTCACGGTTTGGCTTCCGCGAGAGGCACGGTTTTGCTTTCGCGAGAGTCACGGTCGTGCCTCTCGAAAACAAAAAAACGCATTTTCTATTTTTTTCCTTTCGCGAGAGTCACGGTTTTGTTTCCGCGAGAGGCACGGGTGTGCTTTCGCGAAAGTCACGACCGTGCCTGCTCGGAAACAAAAAAAACGTGTTTTCTCTTTTTTTCTCCTTTCGCGAGAGCCACGGTTTTGCTTCCGCGAGAGGCACGGTTGTGATTTCCTGAGAGGCACGGGCGTGCCTCTTTTGGAAAGGGAAAAACCATGCTCCCGGTTCGGTTTTTTCGCCCGGTTTTTTGGCCGGTTTTTTTATGAAAAAAAGTTCATCAAAACCTATCAACATGGGATCTACTTTTGAAGATCTCGACGCGAGGAATCCAACGGTGAAAGCGGTTTGAGATTTGGGCGTACGGTTTGAGAGATAAAACATTTTAAATAAACAGATCTACGAAAAAAAGGAAAAAACCCAAGTTGCGACAAGTGACACACGGTGGGGAGTTGGAGTGATATTTGGAACGAGTACTCCTCAACTAGTGATTTCAGAGAAATAGGGGTGCCCGATACGCAGCGAACCCCTTCGTGCATCCTAGTGGCTATTGGGCCGATTGCTTGGTATTGGGCCCCCAGTTGCAGCGGCCTCGTGTCCAAATTATAACCGACTTGCGCTGGCCGCTTCCCTGCCGCTACCGCTGCCGCCGACGAAGAGACAACAAGCGTCGCCGCCATCGTGTCACGTATGACACCAAGGCCCCACTTGGCGGTGCGATGGGGGAGGCGACAGGCGAAGCAAAGGCACACGGCGAACGCGTGACCAGCTCGCGTGAGTCACTGCACGTGGGTCCCGCGAGTGGGTGAGCTGGTGACAGCCTGCGTGCCGTGGGGGTTAAGTGCGGCTGCGGCCGCGTGAGTGAGGATTATGATGTATTATGATATAACCGGACGCATGAGAGAAGTTGTTCTTCCTCGCGTCCTCTTAAGATCCTTCTTCCCTGTCCTTCCCCTTCCCTTGATCTCCTCCTCTCTTACCTAGATCGATCGAGGGCCGCGACAAGTGGTATCAAAGGTCACCGATCTGGATCCGCTGTACCAAAAACCGTGTTACCAGACCAAGGCGGCGACGCAAGCGGCGGCCATGGAAGAATAGATCGCGGCTCTCGCCAAGGCGGTCAACGACAGCCGCATCGCCAACGACGCACGCCTCGACGCAATTCAGCAGTCGCTCGAGTTGTGGCAGCCGACGGTAACCAATCTGCAGCAGCAGATGGACGAGCTGCAAACGCAAGTCAGCCGGATCGCGCTTCATCCAGTTCTCGCGTCGTCTCCGGCGACCCAGGAGGGCGCGGTGGTGCTGTTGGAAATATGCCCTAGAGGCAATAATAAATTAGTTATTATTATTATATTTCCTTGTTCATGATAATCGTTTATTATCCATGCTGTAATTGTATTGATAGGAAACTCAGATACATGTGTGGGTACATAGACAACACCATATCCCTAGTAAGCCTCTAGTTGACTAGCTCGTTGATCAATAGATGGTTACGGTTTCCTGACCATGGACATTGGATGTCGTTGATAACGGGATCACATCATTAGCAGAATGATGTGATGGACAAGACCCAATCCTAAGCCTAGCACAAAGATCGTGTAGTTCGTATGCTAAAGCTTTTCTAATGTCAAGTATCATTTCCTTAGACCATGAGATTGTGCAACTCCCGGATACCGTAGGAATGCTTTGGGTGTACCAAACGTCACAACGTAACTTGACTTGGGAGGCACTCCTCCCCCCCTTGGCCGCCGCCCCCAACCCTAGATGGGATCTAGGGGGGCCGGCCCCCTTCTCTCCCCACCTATAAATAGTGGAGGGGTGGGAGGGCAGCCGCACCCAAGTTCTGGCGCAGCCCTCCCCCTCTCCCAAGTACTCCTCCTCTCCCGCGGTGCTTGGCGAAGCCCTGCAGGATTGCCACGCTCCTCCATCACCACCACGCCGTTGTGTTGCTGCTGGATGGAGTCTTCCTCAACCTCTCCCTCTCTCATTGCTGGATCAAGGCACGAGAGACGTCACTGGGATGTACGTGTGTTGAACGCGGAGGTGCCGTCCGTTCGGCACTAGGATCTCCGGTGATTTGGATCACGATGAGTACGACTCCTTCAACCCCGTTCTCTTGAACGCTTCCGCTTAGCGATCTACAAGGGTATGTAGATGCACTCTCCTTCCCCTCGTTGCTAGTCTCTCCATAGATAGATCTTGGTGACTCGTAGGAAAATTTTGAATTTCTGCTACGTTCCCCAACAGTGGCATCATGAGCTAGGTCTATGCGTAGATTTTTTGCACGAGTAGAACACAAAGTAGTTATGGGTGTTGATTTTGTTCAATATGCTTACCGTTACTAGTCCAATCTTGATTCGGCGGCATTGTGGGATGAAGCGGCCCGGACCAACCTTACACGTACACTTACGTGAGACAGGTTCCACCGACTGACATGCACTTGTGCATAAGGTGGCTAGCGGGTGCCAGTCTCTCTCACTTTAGTCGGATCGGATTCGATGAAAAGGGTCCTTATGAAGGGTAAATAGCAATTGACATATCACGTTGTGGTTTTTTTGCGTAGGTAAGAAACATTCTTGCTAGAAACCCATAGCAACCACGTAAAACATGCAAACAACAATTAGAGGACGTCTAACTTGTTTTTGCGGGGTATGCTATGTGATGTGATATGGCCAAAAAGAATGTGATGAATGATATGTGATGTATGAGATTGATCATGTTCTTGTAATAGGAATCACGACTTGCTTGTCGATGAGTATGACAACCGGCAGGAGCCATAGGAGTTGTCTTAATTTATTGTATGACTTGCGTGTCATTGAACAACGCCATGTAATTACTTTACTTTATTGCTAACTGGTAGCCATAGTAGTAGAAGTAATACTTGGCGAGACAACTTCATGGAGACACGATGATGGAGATCACGATGTCATGCCGGTGACGATGATGATCATGGAGCCCCAAAGATGGAGATCAAAAGGAGCAAAATGATATTGGCCATATCATGTCACTTTTTGATTGCATGTGATGTTTATCATGTTTATGCATCTTATTTGCTTAGAACGACGGTAGTAAATAAGATGATCCCTCATTAAAATTTCAAGTAAGTGTTCCCCCTAACTGTGCACCGTTGCGAAAGTTCGTTGTTTCGAAGCACCACGTGATGATCGGGTGTGATAGATTCTAACGTTCACATACAACGGGTGTAAGCCAGATTTACACACGCGAAACACTTAGGTTAACTTGACGAGCCTAGCATGTACAGACATGGCCTCGGAACATAAGAGACCGAAAGGTCGAGCATGAGTCATATAGTAGATACGATCAACATGAAGATGTTCACCGATGATGACTACTCCGTCTCACGTGATGATCGGACACGACCTAGTTGACTCGGATCATGTAATGACTTAGATGACTAGAGGGATGTCTATCTCAGTGGGAGTTCATAAGATGAACTTAATTATCCTGAACATAGTCAAAAGATTCTTGCAAATTATGTCGTAGCTCGCGCTTTAGTTCTACTGTTTTAGATATGTTCCTAGAGAAAATTTAGTTGAAAGTTGATAGTAGCAATTATGCCGACTGGGTCCGTAAACTGAGGATTGTCCTCATTGCTTCGTAGAAGGCTTATGTCCTTAATGCACCGCTCGGTGTGCTGAACCTCGAACGTCGTCTGTGGATGTTGCGAACATTTGACATACACATTTTGATAACTACGTGATATTTCAGTTAAACGGTTTAGAGTTGAGGCACCAAAGACGATTTTGAAACGTCGCGAAACATATGAGATGTTTCGAGGGATGAAATTGGGATTTCAGGCTCGTGCCCACTTCAGAGGTACAAGACCTCCGGCGATTTTCTTAGCCTGCAAACTAAGGGAGAAAAGCTCAATCGTTGAGCTTGTGCTCAGATTGTCTGAGTACAACAATCACTTGAATCGAGTGGGAGTTGATCTTCCAGATGAGATAGTGATGTTTCTCCAAAGTCATTGCCACCAAGCTACAAGAGCTTCGTGATGAACTATAACATATCAGGGATAGATATGTTGATCCTTGAAGTATTCGCGATGTTTGACACCGCGAAAGTAGAAGTCAAGTAGGAGCATCAATTGTTGATGGTTTGTAAAACCACTAGTTTCAAGAAGGGTAAGGGAAAGAAGGGATACTTCATGAAACGACAAAAACAGTTGCCGCTCTAGTGAAAACCCAAGGTTGAACCCAAACCCGAGACTAAGTGCTTCTGTAATGAGAGGAACGGACACTAAAGCAGAACCACCCTAGATATTTAGTAGATAAGAAGGCAGGCAAGGTAGACGGAAGTATATTGGATATACATTATGTTAATATGTACTTTATTAGTACTCCTAGTAGCACCAGGGTATTAAATACCGGTTCGGTTGCTAAGTGTTGGTAACTCGAAATAAAAGCTACGGAATAAACGAAGACTATCTAAAGGTGAGATGACGATGTGTGTTGGAAGTGTTTCCAAGGTTGATGTGATCAAGCATCGCCTGCTCCGTCTACCATCGAGATTGGTATTAAACCTAAATAATTGTTATTTGGTGTTTGCGTTGAGCATAGACATGATTGGATTATGTCTATCGCAATACGGTTATTCATTTAAGGAGAATAAAGGTTACTCTATTTGTTTGAATAATACCTTCAATGGTCTTGCACCTAAAGGAATGGTTTATTGAATCTCGATCGTAGTGATACACATTTCCATGCCAAAAGATATAAGATAGTAATGATAGTACCACTTGAAGGAAATATGCCCTAGAGGCAATAATAAAGTTATTATTTATTTCCTTATAATCATGATAAATGTTTATTATTCATGCTAGAATTGTATTTTCCGGAAACATAATACATGTGTGAATACATAGACAAACAGAGTGTCACTAGTATGCCTCTACTTGACTAGCTCGTTAATCAAAGATGGTTATGTTTCCTAACCATGAACAATGAGTTGTTATTTGATTAACGAGGTCACATCATTAGTAGAATGATCTGATTGACATGACCCATTCCATTAGCTTAGCACCTGATCGTTTAGTATGTTGCTATTGCTTTCTTCATGACTTATACATGTTCCTACGACTATGAGATTATGCAACTCCCGTTTACCGGAGGAACACTTTGGGTACTACCAAACGTCACAACGTAAATGGGTGATTATAAAGGAGTGCTACAGGTGTCTCCAATGGTCGATGTTGGGTTGGCGTATTTCGAGATTAGGATTTGTCACTCCGATTGTCGGAGAGGTATCTCTGGGCCCTCTCGGTAATACACATCACATAAGCCTTGCAAGCATTACAACTAATATGTTAGTTGTGAGATGATGTATTACGGAACGAGTAAAGAGACTTGCCGTTAACGAGATTGAACTAGGTATTGGATACCGACGATCGAATCTCGGGCAAGTAACATACCGATGACAAAGGGAACAACGTATGTTGTTATGCGGTCTGACCGATAAAGATCTTCGTAGAATATGTAGGAGCCAATATGGGCATCCAGGTCCCGCTATTGGTTATTGACCAGAGACATGTCTCGGTCATGTCTACATTGTTCTCGAACCCGTAGGGTCCGCACGCTTAAGGTTACGATGACAGTTATATTATGAGTTTATGCATTTTGATGTACTGAAGGTTGTTCGGAGTCCCAGATGTGATCACGGACATGACGAGGAGTCTCGAAATGGTCGAGACGTAAAGATTGATATATTGGAAGCCTATGTTTGGACATCGGAAGTGTTCCGGGTGAAATCGGGATTTTACCGGGTTACCGGGAGGTTACCGGAACCCCCCGGGAGCCATATGGGCCATCATGGGCCTTAGTGGAAAGGAGAAAGGGGCAGCCCAAGGTGGCTGCGCCTCTTTCCCCTCCCCTAGTCCTATTAGGACTAGGAGAAGGTGGCCGGCCCCCCTCTCTCCCTTCCCCTCCGAGGAATCCTAGTTGGACTAGGATTGGGGGGAGGAATCCTACTCCCAGAGGGAGTAGGACTCTCCTGCGCCTCCCTCTTTGGCCGGCCAGCCCCCCCTCCTCTCCTCCTTTATATACGGAGGCAGGGGCACCTCTAAACACACAAGTTGACACAAGTTGATCCACGTGATCGATTCCTTAGCCGTGTGCGGTGCCCCCTGCCACCATATTCCTCGATAATACTGTAGCGGAGTTTAGGCGAAGCCCTGCTGCTGTAGTTCATCAAGATCGTCACCACGCCGTCGTGCTGACGAAACTCTTCCCCGACACTTTGCTGGATCGGAGTCCGGGGATCGTCATCGAGCTGAACGTGTGCTCGAACTCGGAGGTGCCGTAGTTTCGGTGCTTGATCGGTTGGATCGTGAAGACGTACGACTACTTCCTCTACATCGTGTCATTGCTTCCGCAGTCGGTCTGCGTTGGGTACGTAGACAACACTCTCCTCTCGTTGCTATGCATCACATGATCCTGTGTGCGCGTAGGAAATTTTTTGAAATTACTACGAAACCCAACACATGTCGCCTTTTAGTCGGCCAACACTCCGTGCCATACAACATTGCGGGTCGAACCGTCGTCCTGTAGAACTTGCCTTTTAGCTTTTGTGGCACTCTCTTGTCACAGAGAATGCCAGAAGCTTGGCGCCACTTCATCCATCCGGCTTTGATTCGATGGTTCACATCTTCATCAATACTCCCATCCTCCTGCAACATTGACCCCAAATACCGAAAGGTGTCCTTCCGAGGTACCACCTGGCCATCAAGGCTAACCTCCTCCTCCTCACAGCTAGTAGTACTGAAACCGCACATCATGTACTCGGTTTTAGTTCTACTAAGCCTAAACCCTTTCGATTCCAAGGTTTGTCTCCATAACTCTAACTTCCTATTTACCCCCGTCCGACTATCGTCAACTAGCACCACATTATCCGCAAAGAGCATACACCATGGGATATCTCCTTGTATACCCCTTGTGACCTCATCCATCACCAATGCAAAAAGATAAGGGCTCAAAGCTGACCCCTGATGCAGTCCTATCTTAATCGGGAAGTCATCGGTGTCGACATCACTTGTTCGAACACTTGTCACAACATTATTGTACATGTCCTTGATGAGGGTAATGTACTTTGCTGGGACTTTGTGTTTCTCCAAGGCCCACCACATGACATTCCGCGGTATCTTATCATAGGCCTTCTCCAAGTCAATGAACACCATATGCAAGTCCTTCTTATGCTCCCTATATCTCTCCATAAGTTGTCGTACCAAGAAAATGGCTTCCATGGTCGACCTCCCTGAAGGAAATATGCCCTAGAGGCAATAATAAAGTTATTATTTATTTCCTTATAATCATGATAAATGTTTATTATTCATGCTAGAATTGTATTTTCCGGAAACATAATACATGTGTGAATACATAGACAAACAGAGTGTCACTAGTATGCCTCTACTTGACTAGCTCGTTAATCAAAGATGGTTATGTTTCCTAACCATGAACAATGAGTTGTTATTTGATTAACGAGGTTACATCATTAGTAGAATGATCTGATTGACATGACCCATTCCATTAGCTTAGCACCTGATCGTTTAGTATGTTGCTATTGCTTTCTTCATGACTTATACATGTTCCTACGACTATGAGATTATGCAACTCCCGTTTACCGGAGGAACACTTTGGGTACTACCAAACGTCACAACGTAAATGGGTGATTATAAAGGAGTACTACAGGTGTCTCCAATGGTCGATGTTGGGTTGGCGTATTTCGAGATTAGGATTTGTCACTCCGATTGTCGGAGAGGTATCTCTGGGCCCTCTCGGTAATACACATCACATAGGCCTTGCAAGCATTACAACTAATATGTTAGTTGTGAGATGATGTATTACGGAACGAGTAAAGAGACTTGCCGTTAACGAGATTGAACTAGGTATTGGATACCGACGATCGAATCTCGGGCAAGTAACATACCGATGACAAAGGGAACAACGTATGTTGTTATGCGGTCTGACCGATAAAGATCTTCGTAGAATATGTAGGAGCCAATATGGGCATCCAGGTCCCGCTATTGGTTATTGACCAGAGACATGTCTCGGTCATGTCTACATTGTTCTCGAACCCGTAGGGTCCGCACGCTTAAGGTTATGATGACAGTTATATTATGAGTTTATGCATTTTGATGTACCGAAGGTTGTTCGGAGTCCCGGATGTGATCACGGACATGACGAGGAGTCTCGAAATGGTCGAGACGTAAAGATTGATATATTGGGAGCCTATGTTTGGACATCGGAAGTGTTCCGGGTGAAATCGGGATTTTACCGGGTTACCGGGAGGTTACCGGAACCCCCCGGGAGCCATATGGGCCATCATGGGCCTTAGTGGAAAGGAGAAAGGGGCAGCCCAAGGTGGCTGCGCCTCTTTCCCCTCCCCTAGTCCTATTAGGACTAGGAGAAGGTGGCCGGCTCCCCTCTCTCCCTTCCCCTCCGAGGAATCCTAGTTGGACTAGGATTGGGGGGAGGAATCCTACTCCCAGAGGGAGTAGGACTCTCCTGCGCCTCCCTCTTTGGCCGGCCAGCCTCCCCTCCTCTCCTCCTTTATATACGGAGGCAGGGGCACCTCTAAACACACAAGTTGACACAAGTTGATCCACGTGATCGATTCCTTAGCCGTGTGGGGTGCCCCCTGCCACCATATTCCTCGATAATACTGTAGCGGAGTTTAGGCGAAGCCCTGCTGATGTAGTTCATCAAGATCGTCACCACGCCGTCGTGCTGACGAAACTCTTCCCCGACACTTTGCTGGATCGGAGTCCGGGGATCGTCATCGAGCTGAACGTGTGCTCGAACTCGGAGGTGCCGTAGTTTCGGTGCTTGATCGGTTGGATCGTGAAGACGTACGACTACTTCCTCTACGTCGTGTCATTGCTTCCGCAGTCGGTCTGCGTTGGGTACGTAGACAACACTCTCCTCTCGTTGCTATGCATCACATGATCCAGTGTGCGCGTAGGAAAATTTTTGAAATTACTACGAAACCCAACAGTGGTATCAGAGCCTAGGTTAATGATGTTGATGTTATATGCACGAGTAGAACACAAGTGAGTTGTGGACGATACAAGTCATACTGCCTACCAGCATGTCATATTTTGGTTCAGCGGTATTGTTGGACGAGACGACCCGGACCAACCTTACGCGTACGCTTACGCGAGACCGGTTCCCTCGACGTGCTTTGCACAGAGATGGCTTGCGGGCGACTGCCTCTCCAACTTTAGTTGAACCAAGTATGGCTACGCCCGGTCCTTGCGAAGGTTAAAACGGAGTCTATTTGACAAACTATCGTTGTGGTTTTGATGCGTAGGTGAGATTGGTTCTTACTTAAGCCCGTAGCAGCCACATAAAACATGCAACAACAAAGTAGAGGACGTCTAACTTGTTTTTGCAGGGCATGTTGTGATGTGATATGGTCAAGGCATGATGCTGAATTTTATTGTATGAGATGATCATGTTTTGTAACCGAGTTATCGGCAACTGGCAGGAGCCATATGGTTGTCGCTTTATTGTATGCAATGCAATCGCGATGTAATGCTTTACTTTATTACTAAACGGTAGTGATAGTCGTGGAAGCATAAGATTGGCGAGACGACAACGATGCTACGATGGAGATCAAGGTGTCGCGCCGGTGACGATGGTGATCATGACGGTGCTTCGGAGATGGAGATCACAAGCACAAGATGATGATGGCCATATCATATCACTTATATTGATTGCATGTGATGTTTATCTTTTTATGCATCTTATCTTGCTTTGATTGACGGTAGCATTATAAGATGATCTCTCACTAAATTATCAAGAAGTGTTCTCCCCGAGTATGCACCGTTGCAAAAGTTCTTCGTGCTGAGACACCACGTGATGATCGGGTGTGATAGGCTCTACGTTCAAATACAACGGGTGCAAAACAGTTGCGCACGCAGAATACTCAGGTTAAACTTGACGAGCCTAGCATATGCAGATATGGCCTCGGAACACGGAGACCGAAAGGTCGAGCGTGAATCATATAGTAGATATGATCAACATAATGATGTTCACCAATGAAACTACTCCATCTCACGTGATGATCGGTTATGGTTTAGTTGATTTGGATCACGTGATCACTTAGAGGATTAGAGGGATGTCTATCTAAGTGGGAGTTCTTTAGTAATATGATTAATTGAACTTAAAATTTATCATGAACTTAGTCCCTGATAGTATCTTGCTTGTTTATGTTGATTGTAGATAGATGGCTCGTGCTGTTGTTCCGTTGAATTTTAATGCGTTCCTTGAGAAAGCAAAGTTGAAAGATGATGGTAGCAATTACACGGACTGGGTCCGTAACTTGAGGATTATCCTCATTGCTGCACAGAAGAATTACGTCCTGGAAGCACCGCTGGGTGCCAGGCCTGCTGCTGGAGCAACGCCAGATGTTATGAACGTCTGGCAGAGCAAAGCTGATGACTACTCGATAGTTCAGTGTGCCATGCTTTACGGCTTGGAATCGGGACTTCAACGACGTTTTGAACGTCATGGAGCATATGAGATGTTCCAGGAGTTGAAGTTAATATTTCAAGCAAATGCCCGGATTGAGAGATATGAAGTCTCCAATAAGTTCTATAGCTGCAAGATGGAGGAGAACAGTTCTGTCAGTGAGCATATACTCAAAATGTCTGGGTATAATAATCACTTGATTCAATTGGGAGTTAATCTTCCGGATGATTGCGTCATTGACAGAATTCTCCAATCACTGCCACCAAGCTACAAGAGCTTCGTGATGAACTATAATATGCAAGGGATGAACAAGACTATTCCCGAGCTCTTCGCAATGCTGAAAGCTGCGGAGGTAGAAATCAAGAAGGAGCATCAAGTGTTGATGGTTAACAAGACCACTAGTTTCAAGAAAAAGGGCAAAGGGAAGGAAAAGGGGAACTTCAAAAAGAACGGCAAGCAAGTTGCTGCTCAAGAGAAGAAACCCAAGTCTAGACCTAAGCCTGAAACTGAGTGCTTCTACTGCAAGCAGACTGGTCACTGGAAGCGGAACTGCCCCAAGTATTTGGCGGATAAGAAGGATGGCAAGGTGAACAAAGGTATATGTGATATACGTGTTATTGATGTGTACCTTACCAATGCTCGCAGTAGCACCTGGGTATTTGATACTGGTTCTGTTGCTAATATTTGCAACTCGAAACAGGGACTACAGAATAAGCGGGCACTGGCAAAGGACGAGGTGACGATGCGCGTGGGAAACGGTTCCAAAGTCGATGTGATCGCGGTCGGCACGTTACCTCTACATCTACCTTCGGGATTAATATTAGACCTAAATAATTGTTATTTGGTGCCAGCGTTGAGCATGAACATTATATCTGGATCTTGTTTAATGCGAGACGGTTATTCATTTAAATCAGAGAATAATGGTTGTTCTATTTATATGAGTAATATCTTTTATGGTCATGCACCCTTGAAGAGTGGTCTATTCTTACTAAATCTCGATAGTAGTAATACACATATTCATAATGTTGAAACCAAAAGATACAGAGTTGATAATGAAAGTGCAACTTATTTGTGGCACTGTCGTTTAGGTCATATCGGTGTAAAACGCATGAAGAAACTCCATACTAATGGACTTTTGGAACCACTTGATTATGAATCACTTGGTACTTGCGAACCGTGCCTCATGGACAAGATGACTAAAACACCGTTCTCCGGTACTATGGAGAGAGCAACAGATTTGTTGGAAATCATACATACCGATGTATGTGGTCCGATGAATATTGAGGCTCGTGGCGGATATCGTTATTTTCTCACCTTCACAGATGATTTGAGCAGATATGGATATATCTACTTAATGAAGCATAAGTCTGAAACATTTGAAAAGTTCAAAGAATTTCAGAGTGAAGTTGAAAATCATCGTAACAAGAAAATAAAGTTTCTACGATCTGATCGTGGAGGAGAATATTTGAGTTACGAGTTTGGTGTACATTTGAAAAACTGTAGAATAGTTTCGCAACTCACGCCCCCCGGAACACCACAGCGTAATGGTGTGTCCGAACGTCGTAATCGTACTTTACTAGATATGGTGCGATCTATGATGTCTCTTACAGATTTACCGCTATCATTTTGGGGATATGCTTTAGAGACGGCCGCATTCACGTTAAATAGGGCACCATCAAAATCCGTTGAGACGACGCCTTATGAACTATGGTTTGGCAAGAAACCAAAGTTGTCGTTTCTTAAAGTTTGGGGCTGCGATGCTTATGTGAAAAAGCTTCAACCTGATAAGCTCGAACCCAAATCGGAGAAATGTGTATTCATAGGATACCCAAAGGAAACTGTTGGGTACACCTTCTATCACAGATCCGAAGGCAAAACATTTGTTGCTAAGAATGGATCATTTCTAGAGAAGGAGTTTCTCTCGAAAGAAGTGAGTGGGAGGAAAGTAGAACTTGACGAGGTAACTGTACCTGCTCCCTTACTGGAAAGTAGTTCATCACAGAAAACTGTTTCAGTGACACCTACACCAGTTAGTGAGGAAGCCAATGATAATGATCATGAAACTTCAGATCAAGATACTACTGAACTTCGTAGATCAACCAGAGTAAGATCCGCACCAGAGTGGTACGGTAATCCTGTTCTGGAGGTCATGCTACTAGATCATGATGAACCTACGAACTATGAAGAAACGATGGTGAGCCCAGATTCCGCAAAGTGGCTAGAAGCCATGAAATCTGAGATGGGATCCATGTATGAGAACAAAGTATGGACTTTGGTTGACTTGCCCGATGATCGGCAAGCGATTGAGAATAAATGGATCTTTAAGAAGAAGACTGACGCTGATGGTAATGTTACTGTCTACAAAGCTCGACTTGTCGCAAAAGGTTTTCGGCAAGTTCAAGGAATTGACTACGATGAGACCTTCTCACCCGTAGCGATGCTTAAGTCCGTCCGAATCATGTTAGCAATTGCCGCATTTTATGATTATGAAATTTGGCAAATGGATGTCAAAACTGCATTCCTGAATGGATTCCTGAAAGAAGAGTTGTATATGATGCAACCAGAAGGTTTTGTCGATCCAAAGGGAGCTAACAAAGTGTGCAAGCTCCAGCGATCCATTTATGGACTGGTGCAAGCCTCTCGGAGTTGGAATAAACGTTTTGATAGTGTGATCAAAGCATTTGGTTTTATACAGACTTTTGGAGAAGCCTGTATTTACAAGAAAGTGAGTGGGAGCTCTGTAGCATTTCTGATATTATATGTGGATGACATATTACTGATTGGAAATGATATAGAATTTCTGGATAGCATAAAGGGATACTTGAATAAAAGTTTTTCAATGAAAGACCTCGGTGAAGCTGCTTACATATTAGGCATTAAGATCTATAAGAGACAGATCAAGACGCTTAATTGGACTTTCACAAAGCACATACCTTGACAAAATTTTGAAGAAATTCAAAATGGATCAAGCAAAGAAAGGGTTCTTGCCTGCGTTACAAGGTGTGAAATTGAGTAAGACTCAATGCCCGACCACTGCAGAAGATAGAGAGAATATGAAAGATGTTCCCTATGCATCAGCCATAGGCTCTATCATGTATGCAATGCTGTGTACCAGACCTGATGTGTGCCTTGCTATAAGTTTAGCAGGGAGGTACCAAAGTAATCCAGGAATGGATCACTGGACAGCGGTCAAGAACATCCAGAAATACCTGAAAAAGACTAAGGATATGTTTCTCGTATATGGAAGTGACAAAGAGCTCATCGTAAAAGGTTACGTTGATGCAAGCTTTGACACTGATCCGGACGATTCTAAATCGCAAACCGGATACGTGTTTACATTAAACGGTGGAGCTGTCAGTTGGTGCAGTTCTAAACAAAGCGTCGTAGCGGGATCTACATGTGAAGCGGAATACATAGCTGCTTCGGAAGCAGCAAATGAAGGAGTCTGGATGAAGGAGTTCATATCCGATCTAGGTGTCATACCTAGTGCATCGGGTCCAATGAAAATCTTTTGTGACAATACTGGTGCAATTGCCTTGGCAAAGGAATCCAGATTTCACAAAAGGACCAAACACATCAAGAGACGCTTCAACTCCATCCGGGATCTAGTCCAGGTGGGAGACATAGAGATTTGCAAGATACATACGGATCTGAATATTGCAGACCCGTTGACTAAGCCTCTTCCACGAGCAAAACATGATCAGCACCAAAGCTCCATGGGTGTTAGATTCATTACAGTGTAATCTAGATTATTGACTCTAGTGCAAGTGGGAGACTGAAGGAAATATGCCCTAGAGGCAATAATAAAGTTATTATTTATTTCCTTATAATCATGATAAATGTTTATTGTTCATGCTAGAATTGTATTTTCCGGAAACATAATACATGTGTGAATACATAGACAAACAGAGTGTCACTAGTATGCCTCTACTTCACTAGCTCGTTAATCAAAGATGGTTATGTTTCCTAACCATGAACAATGAGTTGTTATTTGATTAACGAGGTCACATCATTAGTAGAATGATCTGATTGACATGACCCATTCCATTAGCTTAGCACCTGATCGTTTAGTATGTTGCTATTGCTTTCTTCATGACTTATACATGTTCCTACGACTATGAGATTATGCAACTCCCGTTTACCGGAGGAACACTTTGGGTACTACCAAACGTCACAACGTAAATGGGTGATTATAAAGGAGTACTACAGGTGTCTCCAATGGTCGATGTTGGGTTGGCGTATTTCGAGATTAGGATTTGTCACTCCGATTGTCGGAGAGGTATCTCTGGGCCATCTCGGTAATACACATCACATAAGCCTTGCAAGCATTACAACTAATATGTTAGTTGTGAGATGATGTATTACGGAACGAGTAAAGAGACTTGCCGTTAACGAGATTGAACTAGGTATTGGATACCGACGATCGAATCTCGGGCAAGTAACATACCGATGACAAAGGGAACAACGTATGTTGTTATGCGGTCTGACCGATAAAGATCTTCGTAGAATATGTAGGAGCCAATATGGGCATCCAGGTCCCGCTATTGGTTATTGACCAGAGACATGTCTCGGTCATGTCTACATTGTTCTCGAACCCGTAGGGTCCGCACGCTTAAGGTTACGATGACAGTTATATTATGAGTTTATGCATTTTGATGTACCGAAGGTTGTTCGGAGTCCCGGATGTGATCACGGACATGACGAGGAGTCTCGAAATGGTCGAGACGTAAATATTGATATATTGGAAGCCTATGTTTGGACATCGGAAGTGTTCCGGGTGAAATCGGGATTTTACCGGGTTACCGGGAGGTTACCGGAACCCCCCGGGAGCCATATGGGCCATCATGGGCCTTAGTGGAAAGGAGAAAGGGGCAGCCCAAGGTGGCTGCGCCTCTTTCCCCTCCCCTAGTCCTATTAGGACTAGGAGAAGGTGGTCGGGCCCCCTCTCTCCCTTCCCCTCCGAGGAATCCTAGTTGGACTAGGATTGGGGGGAGGAATCCTACTCCCAGAGGGAGTAGGACTCTCCTGCGCCTCCCTCTTTGGCCGGCCAGCCTCCCCTCCTCTCCTCCTTTATATACGGAGGCAGGGGCACCTCTAAACACACAAGTTGACACAAGTTGATCCACGTGATCGATTCCTTAGCCGTGTGCGGTGCCCCCTGCCACCATATTCCTCGATAATACTGTAGCGGAGTTTAGGCGAAGCCCTGCTGCTGTAGTTCATCAAGATCGTCACCACGCCGTCGTGCTGACGAAACTCTTCCCCGACACTTTGCTGGATCGGAGTCCGGGGATCGTCATCGAGCTGAACGTGTGCTCGAACTCGGAGGTGCCGTAGTTTCGGTGCTTGATCGGTTGGATCGTGAAGACGTACGACTACTTCCTCTATGTCGTGTCATTGCTTCCGCAGTCGGTCTGCGTTGGGTACGTAGACAACACTCTCCTCTCGTTGCTATGCATCACATGATCCAGTGTGCGCGTAGGAAAATTTTTGAAATTACTACGAAACCCAACACCACTTACTTGTGGCACTGCCATGTAAGTCATATTGGTGTAAAACACATGAAGAAGCTCCATGTTGATAGATCTTTGGACTCACTCGTTTTTGAAAAGTTTGAGACATGTGAACCATGTCTATTGGTGTATACGCATGAAGAAACTCCATGCAGATGGATCATTTGGACTCACTTGATTTTGAATCACTTGAGATATGCAAATCATACCACATGGGCAAGATGACTGAAGAGCCTCGTTTTCAGTAAGATGGAACAAGATAGCAACTTGTTGGAAGTAACACATTTTGATGCGTGCAGTCCAATGAGTGCTGAGGCACGCAGTGGATATCGTTATGTTCTTACTTCACGGATGATTTGAGTAGATACTGAGTATATTTACTTGATGAAACACAAGTCTGAATTATTGAATGGTTCAAGTAATTTCAGAGTGAAGTTGAAGGTCATCGTGACAAGAGGATAAAATGTCTATGATATGATCATAGAGATGAGTATCTGAGTTACGAGCTTTGGCACGAAATTAAGACATTGTGGAAATTGTTTCACAATAAATACCGCCTGGAACACCATAGTGTGATGGTGTGTCCGAACATCATAGTTACACCCTATTGGAAATATATGGTGCGTACCATGATGTCTCTTATCGAATTACCACTATCATTCATGGGTTAGGCATTAGAGACAACCGCACTCACTTTAAATAGGGCACCACGTAATTCCGTTGAGACGACACCGTTTGAACTATGGTTTGGAGAAACCTAAGTTGTCATTTCTTGAAAGTTTGGGACTGCGACGCTTATATGAAAAGTTTCATCGTGATAAGCTCGAACCCAAAGCGGATAAATACATCTTCATAGGATACCCAAAATGGTAGGGTATACCTCCTATCTCAGATCCGAAAGCAATAGGGATTGTTTCTTGAATCGGGTCCTTTCTCGAGGAAAAGTTTGTCTCGAAAATGAAGGAAATATGCCCTAGAGGCAATAATAAAGTTATTATTTATTTCCTTATAATCATGATAAATGTTTATTATTCATGCTAGAAGTGTATTTACCGGAAACATAATACATGTGTGAATACATAGACAAACAAAGTGTCACTAGTATGCCTCTACTTGACTAGCTCGTTAATCAAAGATGGTTATGTTTCCTAACCATGAACAATGAGTTGTTATTTGATTAACGAGGTCACATCATTAGCAGAATGATCTGATTGACATGACCCATTCCATTAGCTTAGCACCCGATCGTTTAGTATGTTGCTATTGCTTTCTTCATGACTTATACATGTTCCTATGACTATGAGATTATGCAACTCCCGTTTACCGGAGGAACACTTTGGGTACTACCAAACGTCACAACGTAACTGGGTGATTATAAAGGAGTACTACAGTGTCTCCAATGGTCGATGTTGGGTTGGCGTATTTCGAGATTAGGATTTGTCACTCCGATTGTCGGAGAGGTATCTCTGGGCCCTCTCGGTAATACACATCACATAAGCCTTGCAAGCATTACAACTAATATGTTAGTTGTGAGATGATGTATTACGGAACGAGTAAAGAGACTTGCCGGTAACGAGATTGAACTAGGTATTGGATACCGACGATCGAATCTCGGGCAAGTAACATACCGATGACAAAGGGAACAACGTATGTTGTTATGCGGTCTGACCGATAAAGATCTTCGTAGAATATGTAGGAGCCAATATGGGCATCCAGGTCCCGCTATTGGTTATTGACCAGAGACGTGTCTCGGTCATGTCTACATTGTTCTCGAACCCGTAGGGTCCGCACGCTTAAGGTTACGATGACAGTTATATTATGAGTTTATGCATTTTGATGTACCGAAGGTTGTTCGGAGTCCCGGATGTGATCACGGACATGACGAGGAGTCTCGAAATGGTCGAGACGTAAAGATTGATATATTGGAAGCCTATATTTGGGTATCGGAAGTGTTCCGGGTGAAATCGGGATTTTACCGGAATACCGGGAGGGTTACCGGAACCCCCCGAAAGCTATTTGGGCCATAGTGGGCCTTAGTGGAAAAGAGAAGGGGCTGCCCTAGATGGGCTGCGCCCCCCCCCCTTCCCCTAGTCCTATTAGGACTAGGAGAGGTGGCCGGCCCCCTCCTCCTCTTTTCCCCTCCGAGGAATCCTAGTTGGACTAGTATTGGAGGGGGAATCCTACTCCCAGAGGGAGTAGGACCCTCCTGCGCCTCCCCCCCTTTCGACGGCCAGCCTCCCCTCCTCTCCTCCTTTATATACGGAGGCAGGGGCACCTCTAAACACACAAGTTGACACAAGTTGATCCACGTGATCTATTCCTTAGCCGTGTGCGGTGCCCCTTGCCACCATATTCCTCGATAATACTGTAGCGGAGTTTAGGCGAAGCCCTGCTGCTGTAGTTCATCAAGATTGTCACCACGCCGTCGTGCTGACGAAACTCTTCCCCGACACTTTGCTGGATCGGAGTCCGGGGATCGTCATCGAGCTGAATGTGTGCTCGAACTCGGAGGTGCCGTAGTTTCGGTGCTTGATCGGTTGGATCGAGAAGACGTACAACTACTTCCTCTACGTCGTGTCATCGCTTCCGCAGTCGGTCTGCGTTGGGTACGTAGACAATACTCTCCCCTCGTTGCTATGCATCACATGATCCTGTGTGTGCGTAGGAAAATTTTTGAAATTACTACGAAACCCTTCAGTGGCATCCGAGCCTAGGTTATTTATGTTGATGTTATATGCACGAGTAGAACACAAGTGAGTTGTGGACGATACAAGTCATACTGCCTACCAGCATGTCATACTTTGGTTCGGCGGTATTGTTGGACGAGACGACCCGGACCAACCTTACGCGTACGCTTACGCGAGACCGGTTCCCTCGACGTGCTTTGCACAGAGATGGCTTGCGGGCGACTGTCTCTCCAACTTTAGTTGAACCAAGTATGGCTACGCCCGGTCCTTGCGAAGGTTAAAACGGAGTCTATTTGACAAACTATCGTTGTGGTTTTGATGCGTAGGTGAGATTGGTTCTTACTTAAGCCCGTAGCAGCCACGTAAAACATGCAACAACAAAGTAGAGGACGTCTAACTTGTTTTTGCAGGGCATGTTGTGATGTGATATGGTCAAGGCATGATGCTGGATTTTATTGTATGAGATGATCATGTTTTGTAACCGAGTTATCGGCAACTGGCAGGAGCCATATGGTTGTCGCTTTATTGTATGCAATGCAATCGCGATGTAATGCTTTACTTTATTACTAAACGGTAGTGATAGTCGTGGAAGCATAAGATTGGCGAGACGACAACGATGCTACGATGGAGATCAAGGTGTCGCGCCGGTGACGATGGTGATCATGACGATGCTTCGGAGATGGAGATCACAAGCACAAGATGATGATGACCATATCATATCACTTATATTGATTGCATGTGATGTTTATCTTTTTATGCATCTTATCTTGCTTTGATTGACGGTAGCATTATAAGATGATCTCTCACTAAATTATCAAGAAGTGTTCTCCCTGAGTATGCACCGTTGCCAAAGTTCGTCGTGCCCAGACACCACGTGATGATCGGGTGTGATAAGCTCTACGTCCATGTACAACGGGTGCAAGCCAGTTTTGCACACGCAGAATACTCAGGTTAAACTTGACGAGCCTAGCATATGCAGATATGGCCTCGGAACACGGAGACCGAAAGGTCGAGCGTGAATCATATAGTAGATATGATCAACATAACGATGTTCACCATTGAAAACTACTCCATCTCACGTGATGATCGGTCATGGTTTAGTTGATTTGGATCACGTAATCACTTAGAGGATTAGAGGGATGTCTATCTAAGTGGGAGTTCTGAAATAATATGATTAATTGAACTTAAATTTATCATGAACTTAGTACCTGATAGTATCTTGCTTGTTTGTGTTGATTGTAGATAGATGGCTCGTGCTGTTGTTCCGTTGAATTTTAATGCGTTCCTTGAGAAAGCAAAGTTGAAAGATGATGGTAGCAATTACACGGACTGGGTCCGTAACTTGAGGATTATCCTCATTGCTGCACAGAAAAATTACGTCCTGGAAGCACCGCTGGGTGCCAGGCCTGCTGCTGGAGCAACACCAGATGTTATGAACGTCTGGCAGAGCAAAGCTGATGACTACTCGATAGTTCAGTGTGCCATGCTTTACGGCTTAGAATCGGGACTTCAACGCCGTTTTGAACGTCATGGAGCATATGAGATGTTCCAGGAGTTGAAGTTAATATTTCAAGCAAATGCCCGAATTGAGAGATATGAAGTCTCCAATAAGTTCTATAGCTGCAAGATGGAGGAGAACAGTTCTGTCAGTGAGCATATACTCAAGATGTCTGGGTATAATAATCACTTGATTCAATTGGGAGTTAATCTTCCGGATGATTGCGTTATTGACAGAATTCTCCAATCACTGCCACCAAGCTACAAGAGCTTCGTGATGAACTATAATATGCAAGGGATGAACAAGACTATTCCCGAGCTCTTCGCAATGCTGAAAGCTGCGGAGGTAGAAATCAAGAAGGAGCATCAAGTGTTGATGGTTAACAAGACCACTAGTTTCAAGAAAAAGGGCAAAGGGAAGAAAAAGGGGAACTTCAAGAAGAACGGCAAGCAAGTTGCTGCTCAAGAGAAGAAACCCAAGTCTGGACCTAAGCCTGAAACTGAGTGCTTCTACTGCAAGCAGACTGGTCACTGGAAGCGGAACTGCCCCAAGTATTTGGCGGATAAGAAGGATGGCAAGGTGAACAAAGGTATATGTGATATACATGTTATTGATGTGTACCTTACCAATGCTCGCAGTAGCACCTGGGTATTTGATACTGGTTCTGTTGCTAATATTTGCAACTCGAAACAGGGACTACGGAATAAGCGGGCACTGGCAAAGGACGAGGTGACGATGCGCGTGGGAAACGGTTCCAAAGTCGATGTGATCGTAGTCGGCACGCTACCTCTACATCTACCTTCGGGATTAATATTAGACCTAAGTAATTGTTATTTGGTGCCAGCGTTGAGCATGAACATTATATCTGGATCTTGTTTAATGCGAGACGGTTATTCATTTAAATCAGAGAATAATGGTTGTTCTATTTATATGAGTAATATCTTTTATGGTCATGCACCCTTGAAGAGTGGTCTATTCTTATTGAATCTCGATAGTAGTAATACACATATTCATAATGTTGAAGCCAAAAGATGCAGAGTTGATAATGAAAGTGCAACTTATTTGTGGCACTGTCGTTTAGGTCATATCGGTATAAAGTGCATGAAGAAACTCCATGCTGATGGACTTTTGGAACCACTTGATTATGAATCACTTGGTACTTGCGAACCGTGCCTCATGGGCAAGATGACTAAAACACCGTTCTCCGGTACTATGGAGAGAGCAACAGATTTGTTGGAAATCATACATACCGATGTATGTGGCCTGATGAATATTGAGGCTCGTGGCGGATATCGTTATTTTCTCACCTTCACAGATGATTTAAGCAGATATGGGTATATCTACTTAATAAAACATAAGTCTGAAACATTTGAAAAGTTCAAAGAATTTCAGAGTGAAGTTGAAAATCATCGTAACAAGAAAATAAAGTTCCTACGATCTGATCGTGGAGGAGAATATTTGAGTTACGAGTTTGGTGTACATTTGAAAAACTGTGGAATAGTTTCGCAACTCACGCCACCCGGAACACCACAGCGTAATGGTGTGTCCGAACGTCGTAATCGTACTTTACTAGATATGGTGCGATCTATGATGTCTCTTACTGATTTACCGCTATCATTTTGGGGATATGCTTTAGAGACGGCCGCATTCACGTTAAATAGGGCACCATCAAAATCCGTTGAGACGACGCCTTATGAACTGTGGTTTGGCAAGAAACCAAAGTTGTCGTTTCTTAAAGTTTGGGGCTGCGATACTTATGTGAAAAAGCTTCAACCTGATAAGCTCGAACCCAAATCGGAGAAATGTGTCTTCATAGGATACCCAAAGGAAACTGTTGGGTACACCTTCTATCACAGATCCGAAGGCAAGACATTCGTTGCTAAGAATGGATCATTTCTAGAGAAGGAGTTTCTCTCGAAAGAAGTGAGTGGGAGGAAAGTAGAACTTGATGAGGTAACTGTACCTGCTCCCTTACTGGAAAGTAGTTCATCACAGAAAACTGTTTCAGTGACACCTACACCAGTTAGTGAGGAAGCCAATGATAATGATCATGAAACTTCAGATCAAGATACTACTGAACCTCGTAGATCAATCAGAGTAAGATCCGCACCAGAGTGGTACGGTAATCCTGTTCTGGAGGTCATGCTACTAGATCATGATGAACCTACGAACTATGAAGAAGCGATGGTGAGCCCAGATTCCGCAAAGTGGCTTGAAGCCATGAAATCTGAGATGGGATCCATGTATGAGAACAAAGTATGGACTTTGGTTGACTTGCCCGATGATCGGCAAGCAATTGAGAATAAATGGATTTTTAAGAAGAAGACTGACGCTGATGGTAATATTACTGTCTACAAAGCTCGACTTGTCGCAAAAGGTTTTCGGCAAGTTCAAGGGATTGACTACGATGAGACCTTCTCACCCGTAGCGATGCTTAAGTCCGTCCAAATCATGTTAGCAATTGCCGCATTTTATGATTATGAAATTTGGCAGATGGATGTCAAAACTGCATTCCTGAATGGATTTCTGGAAGAAGAGTTGTATATGATGCAACCAGAAGGTTTTGTCGATCCAAAGGGAGCTAACAAAGTGTGCAAGCTCCAGCGATCCATTTATGGACTAGTGCAAGCCTCTCGGAGTTGGAATAAACGTTTTGATAGTGTGATCAAAGCATTTGGTTTTATACAGACTTTCGGAGAAGCCTGTATTTACAAGAAAGTGAGTGGAAGCTCTGTAGCATTTCTGATATTATATGTGGATGACATATTACTAATTGGAAATGATATAGAATTTCTGGATAGCATAAAGGGATACTTGAATAAAAAAATTTCAATGAAAGACCTCGGTGAAGCTGCTTACATATTAGGCATTAAGATCTATAGAGATAGATCAAGACGCTTAATTGGACTTTCACAAAGCACATACCTTGACAAAATTTTGAAGAAATTCAAAATGGATCAAGCAAAGAAAGGATTCTTGCCTGTATTACAAGGTGTGAAGTTGAGTAAGACTCAATGCCCGACCACTGCAGAAGATAGAGAGAATATGAAAGATGTTCCCTATGCATCAGCCATAGGCTCTATCATGTATGCAATGCTGTGTACCAGACCTGATGTGTGCCTTGCTATAAGTTTAGCAGGGAGGTACCAAAGTAATCCAGGAGTGGATCACTGGACAGCGGTCAAGAACATCCTGAAATACCTGAAAAGGACTAAGGATATGTTTCTCGTATATGGAGGTGACAAAGAGATCACCGTAAAAGGTTACGTTGATGCAAGTTTTGACACTGATCCGGACGATTCTAAATCGCAAACCGGATACGTGTTTACATTAAACGGTGGAGCTGTCAGTTGGTGCAGTTCTAAACAAAGCGTTGTAGCGGGATCTACATGTGAAGCGGAATACATGGCTGCTTCGGAAGCAGCAAATGAAGGAGTCTGGATGAAGGAGTTCATATCCGATCTAGGTGTCATACCTAGTGCATCGGGTCCAATGAAAATCTTTTGTGACAATACTGGTGCAATTGCCTTGGCAAAGGAATCCAGATTTCACAAAAGGACCAAACACATCAAGAGACGCTTCAACTCCATCCGGGATCTAGTCCAGGTGGGAGACATAGAGATTTGCAAGATACATACGGATCTGAATGTTGCAGACCCATTGACTAAGCCTCTTCCACGAGCAAAACATGATCAGCACCAAGGCTCCATGGGTGTTAGAATCATTACAGTGTAATCTAGATTATTGACTCTAGTGCAAGTGGGAGACTGAAGGAAATATGCCCTAGAGGCAATAATAAAGTTATTATTTATTTCCTTATAATCATGATAAATGTTTATTATTCATGCTAGAAGTGTATTTACCGGAAACATAATACATGTGTGAATACATAGACAAACAAAGTGTCACTAGTATGCCTCTACTTGACTAGCTCGTTAATCAAAGATGGTTATGTGTCCTAACCATGAACAATGAGTTGTTATTTGATTAACGAGGTCACATCATTAGCAGAATGATCTGATTGACATGACCCATTCCATTAGCTTAGCACCCGATCGTTTAGTATGTTGCTATTGCTTTCTTCATGACTTATACATGTTCCTATGACTATGAGATTATGCAACTCCCGTTTACCGGAGGAACACTTTGGGTACTACCAAACGTCACAACGTAACTGGGTGATTATAAAGGAGTACTACAGGTGTCTCCAATGGTCGATGTTGGGTTGGCGTATTTCGAGATTAGGATTTGTCACTCCGATTGTCGGAGAGGTATCTCTGGGCCCTCTCGGTAATACACATCACATAAGCCTTGCAAGCATTACAACTAATATGTTAGTTGTGAGATGATGTATTACGGAACGAGTAAAGAGACTTGCCGCTAACGAGATTGAACTAGGTATTGGATACCGACGATCGAATCTCGGGCAAGTAACATACCGATGACAAAGGGAACAACGTATGTTGTTATGCGGTCTGACCGATAAAGATCTTCGTAGAATATGTAGGAGCCAATATGGGCATCCAGGTCCCGCTATTGGTTATTGACCAGAGACGTGTCTCGGTCATGTCTACATTGTTCTCGAACCCGTAGGGTCCGCACGCTTAAGGTTACGATGACAGTTATATTATGAGTTTATGCATTTTGATGTACCGAAGGTTGTTCGGAGTCCCGGATGTGATCACGGACATGACGAGGAGTCTCGAAATGGTCGAGACGTAAAGATTGATATATTGGAAGCCTATATTTGGATATCGGAAGTGTTCCGGGTGAAATCGGGATTTTACCGGAATACCGGGAGGGTTACCGGAACCCCCCGGAAGCTATTTGGGCCATAGTGGGCCTTAGTGGAAAAGAGAAGGGGCTGCCCTAGATGGGCTGCGCGCCCCCCCTTCCCCTAGTCCTATTAGGACTAGGAGAGGTGGCCGGCCCCCTCCTCCTCTTTTCCCCTCCGAGGAATCCTAGTTGGACTAGGATTGGAGGGGGAATCCTACTCCCAGAGGGAGTAGGACTCTCCTGCGCCTCCCCCCCTTTGGCCGGCCAGCCTCCCCTCCTCTCCTCCTTTATATACGGAGGCAGGGGCACCTCTAAACACACAAGTTGACACAAGTTGATCCACGTGATCTATTCCTTAGCCGTGTGCGGTGCCCCCTGCCACCATATTCCTCGATAATATTGTAGCGGAGTTTAGGCGAAGCCCTGCTGCTGTAGTTCATCAAGATTGTCACCACGCCGTCGTGCTGACGAAACTCTTCCCCGACACTTTGCTGGATCGGAGTCCGGGGATCGTCATCGAGCTGAACGTGTGCTCGAACTCGGAGGTGCCGTAGTTTCGGTGCTTGATCGGTTGGATCGAGAAGACGTACGACTACTTCCTCTACGTCGTGTCATCGCTTCCGCAGTCGGTCTGCGTTGGGTACGTAGACAATACTCTCCCCTTGTTGCTATGCATCACATGATCCTGTGTGTGCGTAGGAAATTTTTTGAAATTACTACGAAACCCAACAGAAAATTGAGTGGGAGGATGGTGGAGACTTGATATGGTTATTGAACCGTCACTACAGTTAGTGTGTAGCAGGGCACAGGAAGTTGTTCCTGTGGCACCTACACCAATTGAAGTAGAAGCTTATGATAGTGATCATGAAACTTCGGATCAAGTCACTACCGTACCTCGTAGGGTGACAAGGATGCGTACTACTTCATAGTGGTACAGTAATCCTGTCTTGAAGGTCATGTTGCTAGACAACAATGAACCTACGAGCTATGGAGAAGCAATGGTGGGCCCATATTCCAACAAATGGTTAGAAGCCATAAAATCCGAGAGAGGATCCATGTATGAGAACAAAGCATGGACTTTGGTGGTCTTGCCCGATGATCGGCAAGCCATTGAGATAAATGGGTCTTTAAGAAGAAAACGGACGTGGACGGTAATGTCACCGTCTATGAAGCTCGACTTGTGGCGAAGAGTTTTTCACAAGTTCAAGGAGTTGACTACGATGAGATTTTCTCATCCGTAGCGATGCTTAAGTCCGTTGGAATCATGTTAGCATAAGCTGCATTTATGAAATCTGGCAGATGGATGTCAAAACAAGTTTCCTTACCAGTTTATCGTGAGGAAAGGTTGTATGTGATACAACCAGAAGGTTTTGACAATACTGAAGAACGCTAACAAATATGCAAAACTCCAGCAATCCTTCTAAGGACTGGAGTAAGCATCTCGGAGTTGGAATGTACGCTTTGATGAGATGATCAAAGATTTTGGGTTTATACAAAGTTTATGAGAAACTTGTATTTCCAAAGAAGTGAGTGGGAGCGCTATAGAATTTCTGATGAGTATATGTTGTTGACATATTGTTGATCAAAAATGATGTAGAATTTCTGGAAAGCATATATGGTTATTTGAAAAGTGTTTTTCAATGGAAAACCTGGATTAAGCTACTTGAACATTGAGCATCAAGATCTATGAGGATAGATCAAAAACGCTAAATGATACTTTCAAATGAGCACATACCTTGACATGATCTTGAATTCAAGATGGATCAGTCAAAGAAGGAGTTCTTGCCTGAGTTGTAAGGTATGAAGTTAAGAGTTAAAGCTCGACCACGACAGAAGAGAGAGAAAGGACGAAGGTCATCCCCTATGCTTCAGACGTAGGCTCTATAATATGCTATGTTGTGTACCGCATCGGAAGTGTGCCTTGCCATGAGTCAGTCAAGGGGTACAAGAATGATCCAGGAATGGATCATTGGACAGCGGTCAAAATTGTCCTTGGAGTAAATAAGGACATGTTTCTCGATTATGGAGGTGATAAAGAGTTCGGCGTAAAGGGTTACATCGATGCAAGCTTTAACACCTATCCAAATGACTCTGAGTAGCAAACCGGATACGTATAGTGGAGCAACCATTTGGAATAGCTCCAAGTGGAGCGTGGAAGCAGCATTTACAATATGACCTAGAGATTTGCGAAATACATACGGATCTGAATGTTGCAGACCCGTTGACTAAAACCTCTCTCACAAGCAAAACATGATCAAACCCCAGAGCGCCAATAAAGAAAATAAAGACCACATATGCGCCAAGGAGCCCCCCCCCCGCGCGCCCACCAGCTCTACCGCCTTTGGCTCTCTGGCTGGGCATAGGTCCCCCCTTACCCCTGCCCCTCCAGTCCCAACCCTATACAACCCCTAATCCTAAACCCTACACTAAGTGCTCTACTCCCCTTCTACTGCTACTTGGTGACAACCCTGCTAAGGCCCAACTCTTTTAACGCAAATCGAATCCATCGTCGCCGAGCAGTATGGGACTAAACGAACCCCGATAGTAGTTCAGTTCCCTTACTCGAGTGGCCGCCGCCCAACGACGCCTCCCCCGCACCCCGACACATCTATGGTGCGGGGAGAACTGAGGTGTCACAGGTGGTGTGCACGTTGGTCTCCGCTCCCATAGGCCACCACCACACCGGCGACACACAGGCTCTCCGGTGGCTAGAGTTTTGGCCGGGGTCGAGTGAACTGGTTAAACGATGCCCATCGAACTACGTGAGAGCTATATGTTGCTTCATGTGAGATGGAACAAGCTCACCATGGATCACTCCCAGGTCTCCTCGACGCTGCACATAGCTGCTAGCCAATGAGGTACTATTGTGTACTTGGAAGAATATAAGGCACGGCATACTTGAGGAAAGAGAGCCGGTTTTTTCCACGGGTTCTTTCAGTTCTTTTTGTTTTTGTCTTCTATTTGTTTTTCACCAGTTTTCTTTGTCTCTTTCTTTGTTATTGGGTTTTTCTCTCTCGATTTTTTTGTTTTCTGTTTTTACACCGGTTTTCTTCGTTTCTTTCTTTATTTTCACTGGTTTTTCTTTGTTTTAGTTTGTTTACTATGTTTCTTTCACGGTTTTCATTGCCTTTTTCTTATTTTCTTTCCTTTTTCTTCATTTTTGTTTGTTTCTTTCTCATTTTTCATCAGTTTTCACAGTTTTTCTATATACATTTTTTGTATATATCTAATAAATTATTCTAATACGTGTTTAACATTTTTAGAATACAAGATCAACATTTTTAATACCTGGTACACATTTGACATTTTTCAAATGTTTGATTAAGATTTTTTAAATACAAGATTAACATTTTTAATACATGGTCAACATTTTTTACTTAGACATTTAACATTTTCCAAATGCTTGATTAACATTTTTCAAATACAAGTTTAACATTTATTGAATACAATACAAGATTATCATTTTTAACATACATGGTCAACATTTTTGCTATATACATTTAATTTTTTTAAATGCTTTATTAACAATTTTCAAATATCATTTATACATTTTTTGAATACAATACAATAGTAACATTTTTTTTCAAAACATGGTAAACATTTTTTTATACACATTTAACATTTTTCAAATGCTGGATTAACATTTGAAATACTTCTTTAGTTATTTGTTTCAAAAGCTTGATGGATATTTTTTAAATACATGATCAACTTTGTTCACACACATTGTATATTTTTCATATACATAGTCAATTTTTTCTATACACATTTATCATTTTTAATATTATGTAAATTATATTTTTTAATATATATGTTTAGAATATTTGGAAGTGTAAATGAAAGTAAAAAAAAGGAATAACAAATGAGAACAAAAATAGTGAAAAAATATTTAAAATGAGTGAGTGGCATCCCGCGCACTGGGCCGGCCATTCTCGTGGTCCTGCAGCGAGACCTTTTTTTCTTTGAGCGAATCCTTCAGCGAGACTGCCTCTGTCTCGCGTGACGCGAGACATAGCCGAGTCCACTAGTTCAACTCAAAAAAAAAAACGAGTCCACTAGTCCAGCGAACTATTGGGTTTTGTTGATTCACTGTGGTTATTGAGCCGTTTGTTGGGTATTATTGGGCCCCCAGTTGCACCGGCCTCGTGGCCGAATTAAAACTGACCGCCTGGTGCCTGGCCCTGGCCCAACCAAACCCTTTCCTCCTCTCTCTCGAGTCGCGCTGGCCGCCTCCTTGCCGCTGCCGCCGACGGAGAAAGCAAGCGCCGTCCCCGCCGCCTCCGCTGCCGCCAGCCCCTGCCGCCGGTCGAGAGGCGACACGATATTGGAGCATGTACTCGCGGCGGAGGCTTCTCTCGCTCCTGCGGCACGCTCGCCTCGCCCCGGCGGGTCGTCTCGCCGCCGCAGCGCCTTCGAGGAGCTTCAGCCTGCCCCGCGCGGTCGCCGGCGCGGCCTCCACCTCAGGTGAGCGCTTCCCGTGCCTCTACTCTCCACCCCTCACAGGATCCTCACGCCGGGTCGGTAGCGTTCAGTTTGGCGGTGGAATAGCTGTAGCGAGGCGGACTGGTAGCGTCTTAGATCGTGAGATTGCGATGATGCTGCCTCCGATTGCTTGGGCGGATGTACTGAGAGACAGGCGAGGGTCGTGAGGGCCTAAGACTAGATTAGTGATCTGATTTTAATCTGCCCCGCGGGTATTGTTCCTATTGCAGTAAGGGTGGTATTTCTCATGTTTGCCATCATAAGTTCATAACCATTTTAACAAGATGAGTGAAATTAATGATTTTCTATCACAGGTTCTAGCGATGGTCACTTCAGTTGTAAGGGTTCAACATATGCCGCCATACTGATTGGGCAAGCAGGTCTGCTCTCTGCATATGCAGCCTCCTCCATTTGATTTAATGAAATAAAGATCATATTTGATACCATGTCAATCCTAATTCCAGTCTTGTTACAGCTGTTGTTCTTGGCCTGAGCAGCAACTCTGTATTGGCTCAGGATGATTTGGTTGCTCCAGCAGCTACAAGTGAGCAAGCTGATGTAAATGTTACTGGCCTACGTCGTATTGAAGATGGTTCAGTGATCTCAAATGAACACACGATCAAATGGAGAATGTGCACCGATAAAGCACGAGAGTTTTTCATGGAAGTAAGTTTCTCATTATCCTTACCTTCATCTGAACCACCTTTTGGCATTATCCTTTAAAAATAATCTTAGTACTACATTATAGTTTCCTCCTCTGTTCAAACATAATTCTCTTTATTATATGTGTTTCCCCAAAAATGATACGAAATTTAACCACAATCATGTTTATACATCATAGCCTAGAAAGAACAACTCCAGTGCTTAGTCCCCTGATGCTGACCGATTTTCATATAACCTGTTTGGTCCATACTTTTTGGTCACTTGCTGCAACTCTTACTATGGGGATAGCTCTTCAGTTTCCTCATTAAACCATGTGGATTTATAAGGTTTAGCCTGTAATTAAAGTATTACACTATGTGCTGTTTCATGTTGATTTACGGGAACTGGGTGGTAATTTGCCATGATATTTTTTATTGGTATTTCTTGAAAGCTTGGGTTTAGCAACTTCTCGTATTGTAAGTACATATTCCAAGACCTTGCTTCAGTTACAAAATCATGCAACTATTGAACATTTAAATTAAGTATGACTGTTTGGACCATATACTCTGTGCATTACAAATTTTTAACATCATAATGTTTGGTTGGAGTATAACTGTATGAGAGGAGGAAAGGAGGCGTGTCTCTTTAGTTACTCCTACTCTTCATTCGACCGTTAAATTACAGTTGTTGTTAGTCTATCATATCCATTTATATTAATTTTCTAGGGAAAACTAGATGAAGCCGAGAAGTTATTCAAGGCAGCCTTACAAGAAGCTAAAGAAGGATTTGGACTCAGAGATCCACATGCTGCATCAGCTCTGAACAACTTGGTATGTGTTACTGTTGATTATGAACTGAAGATTGAAGTAACATTCTATTTGCCTTTCTAATGTATGGAACTGCAGTACCCATATAAGTCCATAAGCTAGATTATGAGGTTTAAGATCTGTTTGGATTCATAGTCAAACATTACCACACTTTGCTGTAAGCTAGGCGAGTTTAACCGAGTTAGGAATAGGTTTTGTTCGTAGTAAGTAGTAACATATTTGGCCAGATTCCTCTTTTTTTTGACAGTGGGCCATACAACCATAGACTCAAAAGGCGTGCCAGATTCTCTTAGGGATGCTAAAGTGCACACAGATTTTGTTGTCCTAACCTATGCAAGTTCAGCAGGAAATATGTGGAAAAGTTTGAACAGGTTAGACATTGAACTAAACTGGTAAACTCAGCTGCATTTAATACCATACCATTATATGCTTAATTATGTCTATTTTGTAATATTTAAATCGCGTGGGGGTACTGACAACGTAAGGCTACCAATATAATCAAAGTGTCTGATAAGTCACCTAGAGAACTCTTGTTTGCTAGTTTTTATGCTTTATAGAATTTAAAATCTTGTGTGTATCAGGATTCAGGAATAGATTCCGCGCACTGTATTTTAGATTTCATACGTTTATGAATCTGCATGTGAAGTCCAGTCTTTATCATGTGATTCCATTAAACCTGTAACCATTTAAGCTCTCTCAACCAAACAACTTCAAAAGACTGGAATTGTTGGTTTGTTGTACGAATACCACTGTATTATCCCCCCTATGTTAAGTTGTACGGGTTGCATTTGACACACTGGCACTCAAATAGTTTTTGTCTACAGATTTGAATAGGCAGGCCATGCTCTCTTTGTGGTAGGCTTTCGTAAACCTACCTTAAAAGTTAATACAAGTCTTGCATGAAGCAGCATTCCTTTTTGTTCCCCTATTTAACTGTTATCCTAAGTTTTGCAGGCAGAGTTTTATAGGCTAAGGAAAGCGTATGAGAAAGCTGAACCGTTATATCTGGAAGCGATTGAAATCTTGGAGCAATCATTTGGACCTGATGATATACGGTACTTCGATTTTTAGATTATACTGTGCTCTATATCATTGTTCAGTGACTTTGATTCGGCTCATTTTGTAAAAGAAAGTTCTAGTCAAGAGCAAAATACCACTCTTTTGGGATAAATAAGAGTATATGTGACAGATATTTTTGTTCATTACACTCTAGTATGTGTTACACATTCCTGCCTGCTCATTGTATACCATTGTTGGTGAGTGGAAGGATGGTATGCACTTCCATCTGTGTGTGTTGCGTGGTTGACTGCACTTGTCAATGCATACAGTGTTTCATCTAAATTCCCTGTGTTGGAGAACTACCTTAATTTTGGAATTGTATAAAGATACTTTACATGCCTCTTGTAGGGTTGGAGCAGCTTTCCGTAATCTTGGGCAATACTATTATATTCAACGCAGGTTTGATCAAGCTCAGACATGTTTTGAGGTACCTGTTTTTACCTCATGATTTTTTTCGAGTAAATGTCTTATGTTTTTTGTAATTGTATTATCTTGTAACGTTTGACAAGCTTTTAATTGAAATGTCATCTAGGCAATAATTCTAAGGAATGAATATACATTATCTGTTGCTACCTTAATATGTAGTTCTTTAATCTTGCTGGACACAATGATGGCCATTTTTCAATAATCTTTGGAAACCTGAATAGTGCGCAACATCACATTGGAATAGCCAGGAAAATCAAATATAGTGTTGTATGTGTGGCCCATCACTTTTGGCCCATGACCTAGACAAGGAGAGGCTCAAAGTTGTCTGCCTCTCTTCGGTCTACATGGTATCTGAGGCTAGGGCCCTGGAGATGGCAGCGTCGTCAGCGGGGCTCATCTTTCTCCCTCTCGCGGCAGAGCAGCGTGGTGGCTTGGAGCTGCGCGGTGGCTGCAGCAAAGGGCAGCGCGTTGGTGTGTCATGGGATGGTGCGGATCGACTGGTGGTTGGGCGGCGCACAGGTGGCGGAGTGTGAGCTAGAGGCACTGCCGGAGTTGTTGCTGCTGTTGAGGTTGGTGTTGTTGGAATTGATGGCTAAGCTTGGCGCTGACGCACGTAGAAGAGGTTCTCATAGCTAAAGTGAGTAGTTGAAGTGAGTGATCCTGGTGGTGGTGTGGCTGCTGGTTGCAGAGGAAGGAGGCAACACTGGAGGTGGTACAACTAGGAGAAGAAGAGATGGAGGTTGTCATGGGGTCTGAACTGGCCTCTGCCCTGGAGAAACTGGCGTAGCCATGACTGCGAAAACTGTTGAGGGGTTTTGAAGCTTGAGCTCATGCCAAATGACGTGAATTTGAATGGCGGGATCAACTACCTAAGCTGGTCGAGGTGGGCCCTGTTGATCTTGAAGCCAAAGGATCTGATGGGATATGTTCTTGGGACGGTTGAAGAACATGCTAACAAGGAAAGCTCAGAATGGAAGAAGTGGAGTTTATTGACTCCCTGATACTAGCATGGATGTTGAACTCCTTGATTGTAATGCTCCCAAGGCGGAGGTAGGTGTTGGTAGTAGCAATGGAGGTGGTCGGAATGGGAGATGTTGTCGGAATCGGGGTGGTGGTTCTTCGAATGCTCCTCATTGGAATGCTCCCAAGTTACATGGACCGCAACAGGACGGACCAGGAGGGAATGCTCATGCTAGCTGCAGTGTCGAGGATAAGGAGATTACAACCCTAATCCAGGATGGGACATGCTCCCAAGGCGAGGCGTAGGGGGCTGTGGTACATCGACCGCAACAGGACGGACCAGGAGGGAATGCACATGCTAGCTGCAGTTGTCGAGGATAAGGAAATTAGAGCCCTAATCCAGGATGGGACATGTGTCTTTTGACAAAATGTATCAAATATTTCCTGATGTATTGAATGGTGTGGACAAGAGCAAGCTGAACCATGGCTCAGGCATTGATGTTCACCATGAATGTGCCCAAGTTTCTGTGTAGTGAAGCTGTCATGATGGCCACCTTCTTGATCATCGCACGCCATCCCGGTTGAAAGGTATGAAATTGTTGTGAGTTAAGTTTCACAGAAAATAAATTTCTAGTTCCTCCCAAGGTGTTTGGTTGCACTTGTTTTGTTCGTGATCATAAGCCATCAACAAATTGGATCCTCGGGCAGTCAAGTGTATCTTTATTGGGTATTCTTCAGGACAAAGAGGATACAAATGCTAGAATCTGTATGAGAGGATGACATTTGTGAGCATTGATGTTACATTTCGTGTGTCAAAACCTTCTTATGGTGAGAAAAATGATCTAAGCATCATGTCTGAAGGCCTTAACCAATCTCGGGTTGGTGAAATTGGTCAAGAGGGGGATAGTAGTGGCACATTAACTCATGTGGCTCCTGTGACACAAGCATCGACCTACACTAGTGATGCGCAGGTTGGTGCATCGGCTCAAGTTGGTAGCGTGCCTGGCAGTGTGCCGAGGTGGACATCAGAGCAAGCGAAGCAGCTCAAGGTGTATTCATGGAAGAGTGGTAATGTGTTACACATCAGGGGGAGCAACTAGATCAGCCACTGATGGAACAATAGGGTAGTACTAATGTGATTTCCATCTCCTCTGATGGGGACCAGGCTGAAGGGTCAGTGGCTACCGAAGGGTGAACTGATGGGCCAATTTCTTTGGGGAGAACTACTCGAGCAAGAACAAGGGTACCAGATAATCGGTATGGGTTCGATGCCAATGATATTGGAAATTAAGTTAGGCATTATCTCCAACCTACAAATCATTTGTTGCTTCTCTTTAGTCTAACCTATAGAGCATTTGTTGCTTCTCTTCAGTCTGTGTCAACTCCGACTTATATGAAGGCAAAAGGGTGACTCAAAATGGCATATGGCCTTGGTGGAGGAGCTGGAGGCTCGAGGCTATGTGTTAGAGCAAGACATGGGTAGTAACACCTCCAAACAGGAAAGAACACAATCAACTGCAAGTGGGTATACATTGTGAAGCAGAATGTAGAAGGAAATATTGGAAGGTACAAAGCAAAGCTTGTGGCGAGTATAACCAGGCCAACGACGGTAAATTGGTGGACTAAACCAAAGAAAGACTGTCTCTTTGATGGCGTGGTCATTGCGATACAATACGACAACAAAGATGATGAAGAATATGCCCTACTCAAGGGATCAAGCACTCGATCGTAACTAAATCATCTTGATGCACTCGTAGCATGAGCACATAGGGCAAGATGAAAAGAAGGATAAACAAACGAGATCGTCAACTTTAGCATGGCATGCTTCCATCAGTGCTCCAAAACTTTTGATATTCTTATCTCTAGAAGGGTGCTTCTATTGTTGTAGTGTTTCTAGCAAAAGAGGACAAAACTCTACCTGGAAAATGTATAACTCCGGTATCGCGTCGCGGGTGAAAAGGGCCTGAATATTTCCTAGCAGCCAACACCCCACTAACTCACACATCATTCTTGCTCATTCTTGCATCTCAGGGCCCGAGAAACGGCAAAAAGCAAAAGGTGTGGACATTGTAATTTTTTCCATACAGAGAAACTGATCGTCTTTGAAGGTGAACATTGTGGGGCACTGCTTTCGGCAGAACATTTCCTAGTGTGCAAGTGAATTTGAAGGTGGTAAAAAGGCAGCAAAGTGTTCCAGCACCTAGCCATGATGCTTGCCCCATCGTCGAGGCAGAGAATATTCTCTGATGAGCGGACGGGATAACCCTCTTTGGATTTGCCCAAGATCTTTGGAATTCATTTATTTCTTGCAGGGGTGGCTTGCTTTGGCTTTGGGGCATTTCATGTAACGGGTTTGTATGGTCCTGGGATATGGGTATCCGATCCTTATGGACTAACTGGAAAAGAACAAGCTGTAAATCCAGCGTGGGGTGCAGAAGGTTTTGATCCTTTTGTTCCGGGGGGAATAGCTTCTCATCATATTGCTGCGGGTACATTGGGTATATTAGCGGGCTTATTCCATCTTGGTGTCCGTCCGCCTCAACGCCTATATAAAGGATTACATATGGACAATATTGAAACCTCTCAGCAAGCACAGGAGCTCACCATTTCCACCACATCGGCGCCTCCGATCTTCCCTGCGGTTCCTTTTCCCGAGAAGCAACTTATCTTGGTTGTTGGATCGACGTACATATAGCCATGGGCACGCAAGGCCGAACCTCTATTTCTTCACCTGCCTTTCCTCCCACCTGGCCATGACGACCTTCTCCATGTAGATGTTCGACGATGAGGTCGCCCGTCCACGCTCAGCAGCATCGCACCCATCCTGCGCGTAACCACTGAATCAAGCCTGAATGCCCCCAAAGTCTCTTACCTCTGTGCGTGCATTCATTTTCGCGGGCATACAAATGGTGCATTTTGCATGTTGTTTTGATGCGTTTGGGTTTGGATTTTGTGCTAGATCGAGTGCTCCCGGTGAATTTTTTGGTGTCGGATCAATGCCGCGTAGGCTGTGTGTACTTGGAATTTTTTTGTCTTCACACATTTAAAATTATTTGTTCTGAGATTTTTTTAGGGGGGGGGGCATGCATGCCTCGATTCGTGTTTTTCTAGGATGTTTTTGCTTTTGATTCACAATCATATGGGTCTATGCAGAAAAATAGTTTGTGTGACTTCCTGGAGGAACTTTTTGGTTTGTCTTTTTTTTTTTTGCTTTGAAGAGCTAATTTTGGAGTATGTTCGTAGTTTACGCATTAGATTTTGCTTCGCGATTAGCCATACATATTACTTGTTCATTTCGGTTGTGTTTAAAACTTGAAGGAGCAGTTAGATGTACTAGATAGTGGTATTTCCGATACTTTCCTTGTTTTGTTGAAATCATATTGCTATCATATAGTTATGGTCAATTGGTTTCACTAGAGTAGTTTTAGATATCTCAAATGGGGACTCAAATAATTGGTTTCTATTTTCTACTACATCCTACAAAGTAAATGGAAGTTTTGCGTTTTGCTCGTTTTAGTTTTAGATTATTTTTTTGCTATGAACATAGGTAGGTATTACGCATTGAAGAAGGCACACCGGCTGGATCACAATTCTGTTGGTCACGGAGTCAGCAGTTTAAGATTGCTCTGCTCCAATGACTTGAGAAGGCGAGATGCGATCTCCATGGCTCTATGTATTTTGCATACTCTAGCGTATGTGGTGTTTCCTTCATTTTGGTTCGTTTCCTGAATAAAAGGATATGTGGTGGATTTCTCTCAATCAATAAGCAACTAGAACTTAGCACATGTACATATAAAACAAAAAAGGAGCAAAGGATGCATCATATCATCTGGAGTAACATAATTAATAAATTCAGCTTGCATACTTGTTTCATGACATCTCCTAACAAATACCAATTTAACCACCTTGGCCATCGGCTAATTATCATCTTATCACAATTACAATTTTATTGAATTGAAATCAAATGAATTGAGGAGTCATAAAACATCATCCAAGCTCCAAATACAAGCTACAAGTAGGCAAACACCATCCAATTCAACCACATTTTTTATGAGCATTTACTCATACATTGAGATATCAATCAAGCTACTAGTTCTCTTGTATTGGCTTGTTTTCCAGCATGGTGTAAATTGAATTCTGAGACCTATATCCAATCAAAGCGATACACTTATCCACTTAGCAATTTGTAAAGCTTTATCAAGCAAGTAATGAAGCTACTAGCTACATACATTGGTTTCACAGCAAGGTGAAAATTGCAAGCCATGCAAGGCAAATAAAGGCACAAGCAAGCCAAAAACAGCAAACAACTAGAAATGAACTGAAATGAATGAAACTAATGAAGGAAACACCATATACGCAAGAGCATGCAAAATACATGGAGCCATAGAGATTGTGTCTCACCATATCAAGTCGTTGGAGCAGAGCCGTCTTGAACCGCTTGACTCTGCGACCGATAGAATTCTGATCCAGCCGGTGCACCTTCTCGAATGCGTAAAACCAACATATGTTTGCTGCAAAAAAAAATTAAAAATAAAGTGAGTAAAATGCTAGAAACTTTAATTCCTTTGCAGGATGCAATAAAAACTAGAAACCAATTATCCGAGTCCCCATTTAAGATACGTGAAATTATTCTAGCCAATTCATTGACCATAACTATTTGATTGCAGCATAATTTCAACAAAACGAGGAAAGTATCGGAAATACCACTATTTAGTACACCTATTCTGCCCCCTCAAATGTTAAACTCAAAGGTGCTCTGAAATGAACAAGTAATATGTGTGGATGATCGCCAAATGTAAAATCTAATGCGGACGCTTACGAACATAGGAGGAAGCTAGCCGAGCCTAGGAGGATTCGCTTAGGTAGCTGGAACGTAGGTCTCTGACAGGGAAGCTTAGGGAGCTAGTTGATGCAGCAGTGAGGAGGTTGATATCCTTTGCTTCCATGAAACCAAATGGAGGGGTCAGAAGGCGAAGGAGGTGGATGATACATGTTTCAAATGTGGTACACGGGGACGGTTGCAAATAGAAATGGCGCAGGCATCTTGCTCAACAAGAGCCTCAAGGATGGAGTGGTAGACGTCAAGAGACGTGGCGACCGGATTATCCTGGTCAAGCTGGTAGTTGGGGACTTAGTTCTCAATGTTATCAGCGTGTATGCCCGCAAGTAGGCCACAATGAGAACACCAAGAGGGAGTTCTGGAAGGCCTAGAGGACATGGTTAGGAATGTACGATTGGCGAGAAGCTCTTCATAGGAGGAGACCTCAATGGCCACATGGGTACATCTAACAGTGGTTTTGAATGGGTGCATGGGGGCTTTGGCTATGGCATCAGGAATCAAGAAGGAGAAGATGTCTTGAGCTTTGCTCTAGCCTACGACATGATCGTAGCTAACACCCTCTTTAAAAAGGGAGAATCACATTTGGTGACTTCTAAAAGTGGCCAACACTCTAGCCAGATTGATTCCATCCTCTCGAGGAGAGAAGCTAGGGGTGCGTGCCTAGATTGTAAGGTGATACCTGGTGAGAGTGTTGTCCCTCAACATAAGCTGGTGGTTGCTGACTAACGCTTTCGGATCCGTGTCCAGCGGGATAAGCATGCCAAAGTCGCTCGAACGAAGTGGTGGAAGATCAAGGGGGAGGTAGCTCAGGCGTTCAAGGAGTGGGTCATTAAGGAGGGCCCTTGAGAGGAAGGAGGGGATGCGTACAATATGTCGATGAAGATAGCGACTTGCATTCGTAAGGTGGCCTCAGAGGAGTTTGGAGTATCCAAGGGAAGGAGAAGCGAAGCTAAGGATACCTGGTGGTGGAATGATGATGTCTAGAAGGCGATTAAGGAGAAGAAAGATTGTTTAAGACGCCTATACTTGGATAGGAGTGCAGACAACATAGAGAAGTACACGATGGTGAAGAAGGCCGCAAAGCAAGCTATCAGTGAAGCAAGGGGTCGGGCGTATGAGGGCCTCTACCAACAGCTAGGCACGAAGGAAGGCGAAAGGGGCATTTACAAGATGGCCAAGATCTACGAGAGGAAGACGAGGGATGTTGGCCCAAGTCAAATGCATCAAGGACGGAGCAGACCAACTCTTGGTGAAGGACGAGGAGATGAAGCATAGATGGCGTGAGTACTTTGACAAGCTGTTCAATGGGGAGAATGAGAGTTCTACCGTTGAACTGGACGATTCCTTTGATGAGACCAGCGTGCGTTTTGTGCGGCGGATCCAGGAGTCTGAGGTCAAGGAGGCTTTAAAAAGGATGAAAAGCGATGGGCCCTAGTTGTATCCCCATTGAGGTATGGAAAGGCCTCGGGGACATAGTGATAGTATGGCTAACCAAGCTTTTCAACCTCATTTTTCGGACAAACAAGATCCAGAAGAATGGAGATGGAGTATATTAGTACCAATCTTCAAGAACAAGGGGGATGTTCAGAGTTGTACTAATTACCGTGGAATTAAGCTGATGAGCCATACAATGAAGCTATGGGAGAGAGTCATTGAGCACCGCTTAAGAAGAATGACAAGCGTGACCAAAAATCAGTTTGCTTTCATGCCTGGGAGGTCGACCATGGAAGCCATTTTCTTGGTACGACAACTTATGGAGAGATACAGGGAGCAAAAGGACTTGCATATGGTGTTCATTGACTTGGAGAAGGCCTATGATAAGATGCCGCGAAATGTCATATGGTGGGCCTTGGAGAAACACAAAGTCCTAGCAAAGTACATTACCCTCATCAAGGACATGTACGATAATGTTGTGACAAGTGTTCGAACAAGTGATGTCGACACTGATGACTTCCCGATTAAAATAGGACTGTACCAGGGGTCGGCATTGAGCCCTTATCTTTTTGCCTTGGTGATGGATGAGGTCACAAGGGATATACAAGGAGATATCCCATGGTGTATGCTCTTTGTTGATGATGTGGTGCTAGTTGACGATAGTCGGACGGGGTAAATAGGAAGTTAGAGTTATGGAGACAAACCTTGAAATCGAAAGGGTTTAGGCTTAGTAGAACTAAAACCGGGTACATGATGTGCAGTTTCAGTACTACTAGGCGCGACGAGGAGGTTAGTCTTGATGGGCATGTGGTGCCTCAGAAGGAGACCTTTTGATATTTGATGCTGCAGAAGGATGGGGGTATTGATGAAGATGAACCATCGAATCAAAGCCGGATGGATGAAGTGGCGCCAAGCTTCTAGCATTCTCTATGACAAGAGAGTGCCACAAAAGCTAAAAGGCAGTTCTACAGGACGGCGGTTCGACCCGCAATGTTGTATGGCGCTGAGTGTTGGCCAACTAAAAGGCGACATGTTAAACAGTTATGTGTGGCGGAGATGCGTATGTTGGGATGGACGTGTGGCCACACAAGGATCGAGTCCGGAATGATGATATGTGAGATCGAGTTGGGGTAGCACCAATTGAAGAGAAGCTTGTTCAACATCGTCTGAGATGGTTTGGGCATATTCAGCGCCGGCCTCCAGAAGCTTCAGTGCATAGCGGACGGCTAAAGCGTGCGGAGAATGTCAAGAGAGGTCGGGGTAGACCGAATTTGACATGAGAGGAGTTCGTAAAGAGAGATCTGAAGGATTGGAGTATCACCAAAGAACTAGCTATGGACAGGGGTGCGTGGAAGCTTGCTATCCATGTGCCCGAACCATGGGTTGGTCGCGAGATCTTATGGGTTTCACCTCTAGCCTACCCCAACTTGTTTGGGACTAAGGCCCTGTTTGTTTGGGCTTTTGCTTCTGCTTTTGCAGCTTTTCCATTTTGGCCAAAAAGCCATAAAAGCTCCTAAATAGGTGCTTTTGGGGCTTTTATGGCTTTTGATGAACCAATATTTAGCTTCAAAAGCCATAAAAGCTTCAAAAGCACCTATTTAGGAGCTTTTGTGGCTTTTTGACCAAAGTGGAAAAGCTGCAAAAGCATAAGCAAAAGCCCAAACAAATAGGGCTGAAGGCTTTGTTGTTGTTGTTGGATGCTTATGAACATACTCCAAAATTAGCTCTTCAAAGCAAGTAAAAAAGGTAAGCCGAAAAAGTTCTAGAAGAGATAACATTAATTGTTTTTCTGCATAGACTCTTATGATTATGAATCAAAAGGAAAACATCATAGAAAGCCGTGAAGCGAGGCGTGCATGCACCACACAGCAATTCGCAGCACAAACATTTCTCTACGTGGGAACACAAAACTTTTTCAAGTACACATAGCCTATGCGACATTGATCCGGTGCCACCATGGGCGCTATCTCTGCCACAAAAACCAAACCAAACGCATCAAAACACCATGTGAAGTGCATCATGTGTATCTCCACGAAAACGAATGCACACACAGAGATAAGCAAATCAGGGGTGCTCGGGCGCGATCTCGACGGTGACACGCAAGATGGGAGCTATGTTGCTGAGCATGGGCGGGGAGACCTTGCTGCTGAACACCATGAAGAAGATCGCATGCCTATGTGGGAGGGAAGGAAGGTCAAGAAATAGGGGTCTTGCCTTGCATGCTCGTGGCTATTTATACGCGGTCGAACGGCCAAGATAAGCTGCTTCTCGGGAAAGGGAACCGTGGGGGAGATCGGAGGCATCGGTGTGGTGGAAATGCTGAGCTCTGCTGCTTGGTGAAGGGTTTATCTGCCATGGGGCAAGTGTCGTGGCGGACCGTTGGAATACTTCACTGCCTTTTATCATCTTCAAATTCGCTTACACACTAGGGAATGTTCTGCTAACAGCAGTACCCCACAATGTTTAGCTTTGAAGAGGGTTTGTTTTCCTGTATAGAAAAGATTACAAGGTTCACACCTTTTGCTTACTGCCATTTCTCGGGCATAGCGGCAGTGAGATGCAAGAATGACGTGTGAGTTAGTGGGGTGCTTACTGGTAGGAAATATTTTTGTTAGTGTTAATTATCCTTCTCTTCATCTTTCTATGTGCTCACGTCGTGGGATGATTTAGTTTTGATCAAGTGCTTGACTCCTTGAGTAGGGCATATTCTTCAACATCTCTTTTGTTGGATCATATCCGCATGACCACGTCGTCAAAGAGACGGTCTTTCTTTGGTTTGGCCCACTGATGTACCGTCGTTGGTGCATTGCATTGACTATGGTGAGACCTTTGCTCCAGTAGCGAAGATGAATGCTATGAGGATTCTGATCTCCTGTGCACCAAATTTTGGGTGGTCTTGCATGGGGACTTGTAGAAGGAGGTTTACATGGAGATCCCACCCGGGTTCTTGACTTCTAAGATTGCTTGCAAGGCATGTAGGCTCAAGAAAGCCCTTTACGGGCTGAAGTAATCTCCAAGAGCTTCGTTTGACAAGTATAGACAGGCAGTGTGTCACATGGGGTATGGACAATGCAATGGTGACATACATTGTTTAATAGACACTCTAAAGGGAAAATAATCATTCGTGTAGTTTATGTAGATATCATTATCACCGGAGAAGGATGACGTACAGATAGCAAGATTGAAGAAGTGTCTGAGTAAGGCCTTTGAAGTTAAAGATCTTGGTCGACTCAAGTACTTCCTTGTATACAAATGGCTATGTCTGGAAAAGGAATAACTCTTTCTCAAAGAAAGTATGCCTTGGACCTTCCCTGTGATGTTGGCATGTTGGGCGGCATGTTGGGCTTTCGAGTAGCTTCATCCCCAATTGATCGAAACTACAAAGTGACTACCCAATTTGGTGATCTTGTGGCTAAACAAAAATATTAGCTATTGGTGGGAAGATTTGTTGTACTTGTGTCGTACACGGCCACACATTGCATTTGCAGTAAGTGTTGCGACTAGTTACATCCATGAGCCTAGAAGTGAACATCTTGTGGCAGTACATAGAATCTCGAGATACTTGAAAGGTACTCTTGGGGAAGGGTTGTTGTTCAAGAGTTATGGACAAATTGTTGTAGATGGTTATTATGATGTTGATTGGGCTAGTTGCTTGATGACAACAGATCAACTTCGGGCCATTGTGGTTTCGCAGGAGGAAATCTAGTGTCTTGGAGAAGCAAGAAACAACCCGCTGTTTCGAAATCAATTGCAGAGGCTAAATACAGAGATATGTCTTAGGGACTGAGTGAGTTGCTATAGACAAGGAATCTATTAGAATGTATGGTGTGACAACAAGTCGGCAATTAATATAGCAAACAACCTAGTTCTGTTGAAGTGTATATGTGGATTGCCTAGCCCTTTCCATTAGTTTGGATTTTTGGTTGCGTTGGCTAGTGCATGAAGCTGAACATGGTATCAGAGCCTAAGGTGTTAAGTTCAAGTCCTGGCTTTCGTAGTTTATTGAAAAATTGTTCTTCCCCCCTTTGTGTCCAAGTATAGGCCTCATGAGCCATACGTGAGTCTATCCATGTGTTGACTTCCCGCATCACACGTGAGAGGGGGTGTTGAAGTGTATATGTGGATTGCCTAGCCCTTTCCATCAGTTCAGACTTTTGGTTGCGTTGGCTAGTGCATGAAGCTTAACAAGTTCAACATGATAGAACAAACATGTGGAGATAGACAGATTCTTTATCAAAGAAAAGCTGGATTTGGGATTATCAAGATAGAGCATGTGGTTCAAATTGTAGATTGTTTGACTGAAAGACTTGGAACCAGAGAATGCAGCTTAGCGTGTGACAAGATGGGGATGATAGATATCTATCACTCGTGAGGGGGAGTGTTGTATGTACGGCCCATCACTGATGACCCATGTGGCCCAGGCCCGTACCAATCAAGTGGCTCGCTGACCTAGACAAGGAGAGGCTTGAAGCTGCCTGCTTCTGAGCGCCGCCACAACACAGGAACACATCGCTGGTACGCCGCTCCTCGGTCTACTGATAGGAATCAAAGGATTTCTCAGAGAAACATACCAGTTACATCATAGAATTTCTTAAAAAAAACATAGCATCGACAACACTGCAAAAGTTATCATCTGGATACTCATTTTCGCTTGCACATGGTGCCCATTTTCTGTCTTGCTGTTACAGTTCACTAATTTAAGCTTCTCTACTTATTTGAGTTGTGCTTGTTCTAACCATGTGCAACATAAAAAATTAAGGAACTGCTTGTGGAACAATATTGCATCATTTTGTATTATTTGATGCATGTTTTCTTCAGTTTAAACTTGCTTCTTATATTATTTTCTGTGTCTGTTGTTTCTTTTTGCAGCGTGCTTTGAAGGTACTGAACATTAATTCTCTACCCTCCCTTTCCTTTGCATGTTTCACATTCGTTATTTTAATATCATATGTGTCTATGCCAGTAAGATTATTAATATTACAACATTTGGGTAAGGCAGTACACTACTTCAATATTGTCTATTGTTTGACACATGGCACACAAGCAGACAAAATGATAAACTGTGATAGAAATATATCCGACATTGTGTCATGGCACACTCGGCAAAGCACTAGAAAATATGTGCATGTAAATCGATGATATGTACATGAAAAGCTCTTCCAATTTACCTATGAATACAAACTTTAGCTATTCTTCCATGTGAATACTGTGTTAATGTTTCATCCAAGAAGAGCTACTGTATTGTCCTTTTCCCTCTTGTGTAGTATGTATTCTGCTGACTTTATCTTTATTTGTTTTCTCTGAATAATCAAATACTCCTTCCGTCCCATAATATAAGATCGTTTTACAAGCTAAAACAGCTTGCTAAATGATCTTATATTATGGGACGGAGGGAGTATTTGTTAGTGGTACATACCAGTTACTGATGAGTAAAAATTGTATGTGCTATCCTTTGTTCAGAAATAATATATCTGGATAAATTTTTCACGGTAAGGTAATTTATGTTTTGTAGTTCTAGCTTATAATTTTGAACTTTTTGTAGATAGAAGGACGTGTTATGGGGCTTGGTAACCCAGACTATGCAAATACAATGTACCTTCTTGCCAAGGTACAACTGCTCTGTTACTGTATAAGTTAGTGTTCTATATTCTCTTATTCTTTTCAGAGACATCTTTCTGGAAGGGCAGGAGCTTTGTATTTCATTTGAGTTAATTAACGGAAACCAGATACAGCAGCATACACCTAAGCTAAACTAGCTCCAAAGCCCCACAGGCCACACTCCAAAGCTATGGCACTGTTTGGTGGAAACTATGTATTTTCTTTCCTAGCCCCTTAGCCAGATACGACACACACTCACCTAGCTAAACATAACCAAGCATATCTGACATGGTGACACTGTTTTTTGGAAGCGGAAACTATGTAAACTACATGGATATTAATTAGGCCCCATTTTGTTTCAATGAATTTCAAAGAAAACTCCGAAGGAACTGATTCCTATGGAAAAACTCTTTTTCACAGGAAATAAAACATGTGACCTCTTTTTTTTTGCGGACGAACGGGGCAGCTAGGTGAGAGTCCAACAGTTTTGGTGCGAGAGAGTCACGTAGTTTTAAAATTTTCCTTTTTGCGAGCTTTGTTAATCATGACCGAGGACACAAGTGATGGGTGAATAAATGGATGAGGGTGGTTTGGACGATATTACTGATATGCGGGTGCCTTATTCTAATGACCCCACATGTCATCGAGTAAATATTAAATGTTCTATCTTTAAGGCTCACACTTTCACCCTTATTGAAGCGCTTATGCCCTTTTTGAGCTCACTCTAAACTGTGTATTCTTGAGCATTTCCCTAATTTTTACAGTCTCCTAAATAGATGGAACCATTTGCAACTATTTACCAGAGAAATGCATTTTCAAGCTTTCTAACTGTGTTGTGCCAGAAAAGGCTAAACATATCTTTTCCTATTCGTAGGTTTTAAGTCAACAAGGAAAAGGAAAAGATGCAGAAGCTCTTATTCGAGAGTCTATTAGGATACTTGAGGTATGTTTATCATTTAGGAGTAGATGTTAATCTCTTTTTTGTGCATGAAAGGGTTTAACGAGGGCTAATTAGGAAGCTGGACTTGGCGAATCACCTGCATGCATACAAAGAATGAAGTTTCTCTCTTTGGTAAGCACCTTTATCAAATATGTTATAGCTTTCAATAGACCACTATGCTTTCCAAACTTATGCATAGGGGTTTCTACTATGTTGATGTTTATAAAAGAAATGCTGTAGCCATGCTCTTTGATGTTTCTTTTCTCTCGAGAAAACGCAGAAGCTTTGTGTTCTGTTGTATTGAAAAGGCAGGAACAGAGTTACACCCATGCGGACAGATTTGAAACTGAATACAAACAAACAAGGGCAAAAGCATCGTCAGGGTAGGAAACTGGAAACAAAACAAACACATGCCATGAATGCCAGAAGTTGCATATTTAAAATATAAATACAATGCGACACCGATATTTGACAGTGAGCAAAACAACACTTTCAGGCACACCTTGATCTTCACCTGGGGAGAGAGGGAGAGGGTTAGCTTGGACGGGTTTGTACGTCAAAGCATGAGGCTAGCGTCCAATTTAGAGGTCTCTTTTATCGTGTCTTCCTTTCAAGGTTCAAGGATCCTTTAGTAAAATATTTAGTGTGATTATGTACAATCAGTTGGAAGAAATTTTAGAGGTGGGCAGAGAGTGAAAATTTTAGATGACACCTAAAGTGTCCCCAATTGATATGCTAAATTATTCTTCAGATCCCTAATTCTTAGTTTCTGCAGAATTCAATAAAAAACAACGGCCTCTGATGTACTTTCTCTTATTTAAATCTGTCTTGCTGAAAGCATTTCTTCTATCTAAATGCAGATATTGACATACTAAACTTAAAAAATGTGTTTGCTGATCACTCTTCTCAAGTTCTCTGCAATGAGTACATACTCTTCTTAAGTTCTCTTATGGCATGCTCTGACCAGTTCTGCTCTGTGATTCTTGTTTGTGATCTTACTTCATCCTTGAGCGCATTTTTTGCTCTTGTTTAATATACTGTTTTTTAGGAGTTGGTGAAGTCAAAGCAACTGGCTGAAGCTGAAAATTTGCAAAGGAAGATATTACATAATCTGGAGCTTTCGAAGGTATGCTTATATAGCTTTAAACATATACTTTCTTCAGTGGTCTGTCATGTGAAGTTGATATGAGCCTTAAATCATAGGCTTGTGCATCCAGTTAGTTTAGTTCGGTAAATACGGTATGAAACCGAAATACTGTTTGGTTTTAGTAAATACCAAACTGACTGAAGTTGACATGAATCCAGAAAATGAGGGAACACTATTTTACTTTCATTTCTATATCCGAACATCTCAAAGTTGTCATGTGGAATGCTGCCTCAGTACTCAGTACGATCTGCGTGTATAAATGATTAAGTGGCCCAGTGTAGAGCATGAAACCATATTGCCATAGACATCAGTGATCAGTCCATGACACATAAACTACTGAAATATATCTGTGGAACTGTTTGGTAGGGATGGAATTCGTTGGATACTACAGCCGCAGCCGAAACCTTAAGTGTTACTCTTCAAAACATAGGGAATTTGAAGGAATCAGAAGAACTATTGGAAAGGTAAGAAGGTTGTTCGTTAAGCTCCTTGGCTATTTTTAAAGTTTTCTTACTTACAGGTTTCAATTGTTTATGATATTCAGATGCCTCACTGTCAGAAGGAAGATTCTCTCTGAAGATCATTTTGAGGTTTGCCATTGCCTTGTATTTGGCTTTTGAGCCGATTCTCGATTATAACAGAATGTCATCGTGTTAACAAATGAAAGCATCGTGACCAGTTTATCTTAATGGTCACACTTGGTAGTATATATCACAAGCTTTGTTACATGGAAACTCTTAAAGTTGCATGCATCTTAAGATTTCGTTGTTAAGTCTGATATATGTAGATGGGATTGACCCATATGGCCTGCCTAGGATGGCTTGGCTCACGTGGCCTATAACCCTGGAGCCTGATACCCACCACATAGCTGCGGCCAATCTGAACTGGCTTTTGAAATCTAAAGATATATTTATGTTGAACAATTGCATTCTATCAGTGATTGATTACCTATTGTATGCTGGTCTCATTGTTATAGGTAGCAGGTATATTGGTACACTTGGCAAGGCTAACTTTGCTTAAAATTACTAGTGATATCAAGGTAAACAATGATCTGTCTACGCCTCACCTTGTCAAGGCAAAACAACTTGTCAATGATTCAATAAGGTATTGCCATTTAGCTCCATCTTTTTGTATGTTCCGAGTTTCTATCTCCATAAACCCATGAAGCACATCAAAAGGTGGTTTTGTTTTCATATGTCATAGATTACTGTAGTGAAATCTCGAGGATTTTCTCAAATTTGAGGATTAATCCCTTTGAAAGGTATTCTTCTTATTGGCCTCTATGATTTCACCATTAAATTTGCTGGTGGCATATTTTATGTTACCCATAAAGATTAGCTGAACCGTTTCATTGGTGAAATTTCAACTCAAAATTTCAAATAAAAAAATGGTGGTATCTAATTCACAGGTCTGTTTGACTGAAGCCTGCCTTCATTGCTATTCTATACTTGAGTTATCCCTTCTATGGTGTTGCATTGTACATGTTTATTACATTTATTGCCTAGAATACTGGTAAGTAGCCCAATGAATTGCTTAATGTTACTGAAGTCTTCAATATTTCATCATGGTAGGATAACGGAAGGAATATTGAATCCTTCAAGGGAGAATCGGAAAAAATTAAATAGCACATTTGCCATGGAAAGAGAGAAGATTGGGGCAATAGTTGTACTTGTATGTTTCTACTTCCTACTCACCCTGAGGGATTTATCTTATTATATGCTACCCTGTTCATGATGCTCAACCCCTTCTACTGCCAGTTTTACAATTTTCACCTGCTTTCATGTTTATTTATTTTTCTTTCCATCAGTAAGAATTAATTCTGTTGGTAACTCTCAGGATTGCATTTTTAAGCCATTGGTGCTTTAAATTTTCAAGCTGATCAAAGTTACCATAAAGCTCCCATGTAGCATCAGGTTGCCTTTACCTTTGTTGTGGGATTTTGTATGATAAGAATGTTATGTCAACCCCATGTTCCATGAGGAGATAACTAGCATCTTATCTGAAATTTTCTGCATAAGAATGATCTCCCACCATACTTGAATTTAGTTGTAACCTGATGTCGCAGTGCTGTACCTAGGATTGTGAAACATTGGAAATTGATTTATTAACACTATTATTATTGTTATCTTCTTGACTAGGTAGATGCATGAATCCCAGTTTTCTTATTGATACTTTGCTGTTATAGTTGCAAGCACTTGAAGTTGTTGGACTTCTTGAAGCTGCAAGAAAGAGAATACAGGCACCAGCGGTATTTTTCCAATACTTCATTTATTAATATGGCAATGACCTAATTATATGTTGTACTGTTTATTTGTTTGCCTGTAATATAACAATGCCTGCTCTAGAAGTTGGTACTCCTTGATAAGGCTTCCTCTGGAACATATGAAGCATGGATACTTCTAAATTGATGATGTACGCATATCAGACACATGTCGGCTATTCATATGGCCAGATAAACCTCTCATAGGTGCTCGATATACTAAATTGTGCATCCATTTTAAAAATAATTTTGGAAAGGTCCTATATAACACTGATGCTTTTTTCAATACGGAAAGAGACTTATAAATTGATCGATTTTCCCTTCGAAATTCGGCCACTAATCACAGTGGTCTCGGTGGTTATTTTTGTATTTTATATTATGGGAAACATTTGATTCATAGTTGGAAGTTACAAATTCCAGGCTTTAATTTGTGTTAAATAGACATAGTTTTATTTTTTCTGTACTTGATCAACTTTCCTCTGCATTGTGTTAATTCATGCTTAATTTACCTGTAGTATCACCTTAATTTTATCAGTTTTATTTTTGCTGACTTGGATTGCTTCATTTCAGTTTGATTATCAACACGTTGAACAAGCTCTGCGCAGGTGTATTTCACTTTACAACGAGGTTTGTGTCAGACCCTTCTCCACATTTGTCACAAATCACGCAACGAAGCATCAGCCTTTCTGTTCAGTTGGATCTGTAGTGCACAAGAACTAAACAGCCATTGTGACACGATATCTAATTGTTGCAGCCTCATACAAGAAACGTGGTGTCGAAAGCCCTCAGGCAGCACTACCTGAAATGCTTGCACAGCCTCACGCTTATTGTTCAGCACGATCCAGACATCTCGAATGCACCGCAGATGCAGGGTCTGCTTGGTGAATCACAGCGAATAGTGAAGGAATTGGGCGAGGAGAACAATACGAAGTAGTCCATTTTTTATGGGCAATATGAAGTAGTTGGTGACCCAGAGAATAAAACATGTCATACAAAGTTTTGTATTTATGGGCCAATGTTAAAATACACTATTGATTTCTTGGTCTTGTTGGTAGCTCTTGCCAGTTTCCACTTGGCATTTATAATTTTTTCAATCAAGGCTTTTTCTCCTCCCACCACTTATAGACGAATTTCTTTTCCCAATTCCCATATCTATTTTTTATACAAGTGTCTCCTTAGCGATGATTAAGGTGATCATGCCAAATCTTGAGTTCCTCAGGTTTTGAACTTTTTTTATCTTGTACACAACATAAGGTATGGATTTTGATTTATGGACTGCACAATCCAGATGGTACGGGTCTGATTCTTGCTAAGTTGGGAGTAGGATAGTTCCTGGTAGAATGGTTATTACATCCACATCGCCCACAAGCTTGACAGAACACAAGCTTGACAGAATTCTTGAAATTGCCTTTGTCCTTGTGTTGAGCCGTAAGATTTCAATTCTTCTTGTGTTCCCATTTTCTGCTGGATTGTTTTTGGTGCATCTTCTGATCAGCAAATGTTGCTTGTATTTGGAATGCTTGAACGAGCTTCAAGCAAGTGGTGTTGTACCCGATGGCATGCCAGATGATTCTTCTTGGAAGCTCATCATGCTTTTTAGCCGAGTGGATCAAAAAACATGTCATGTGGATGCAACGGGGAGCTCCTATTCTGCGCCTTTTGTGCCGCTTAGCGCTCATGGCGCTCGCGCGGGACCCCTAGCGGGCCGGTCCAGCTACCTCCTTTGAAAAAGAGGTGAAGGGAAAACATTTATGGGAGACTTGTGAAAGCTATTTCACGCATTCAGCGAGACAGTAGCGATCTCTTGCTAAAGGGTTCACTGCGATCGGGCTAGCCCATTAGCGACTTTGTTTTGAAAAAGTGAGTGAAAAAGAGGAGTGCCTGGGATTCGAACCTCATACGTCCAGGCTACTAGCCACTAGGACAATATCAAGTTTGTGCTAAACTATCTGGGTGTAACCTATTTTTTGGAACACAGATGCACGCTAATATATACACGCATACACTCAACCCAATAAACACACACGCACACTCTATCCTTATGAGCACCTTCAAGAGACTGATCCGGCATATCATCTTAAATTTACGAAGTCATCTCAGGCACCTCGTTGCCGACGGGAACGTCTCCTCCCGATGAAAACGTATCGCCCGAAATCCTGAAATAAATTCAGGAATAATTCGAGCATCAGGATTTGAACCCTGGTGGGCTGGGGATATCACTATCCCTCTAACCATCTAACCATAGGTTGTTTCGCCTTGGCGCGACCTATTAGAAGGAAAAAGAATTGGCTTTTCACTGGGTTTTTTTCTTTTCTTTTCTCCATTTTCTTCTTTCTTATTCTGTTTTCTTCACCTCTTTTTTTTCCGTTTTCTTGTTTCTTCTCTATTTTTTTTCATTTGCTTCTTTGGTTTTCAATGTTTTCTTTTGTTTCTTTTCTTTTTCTCTTCTCTGTGTTTTTGTTGTGCTTTCATTCTTTTTCTATTCTTTCTAAATTTGTTTCGTTGGTTTTCTTTTTCTTTTTTTCTTTTTGGTTTATTTTTTTTGTTTTAATTTTTTAACTGTGCCCATGTCTCGCACGTGGTTAAGACTAGGTGTGTAATATACTTGAGCTGAACGAAGCCATTTTTTTCATTGTTTTTCACGGTTTTTTTTTGTTTGACAGGTTTTCTTCGTTTTTTCTTTGGATTCTGTTTGGTTTCTTTTTTCTTCTCCATTTCTTATTTCTCTCTAGTTTTTCTTATGTTTGCTTTCATTTTTACTCTAATTTTTTGTATATGTCAAAACATTTTTAAAATAAGTGAACAACATTTTCTGTATACACGTTCAACATCTCCCGAACGCTTATTCAAAATTTCTTACATATTTGTTAAACATTTTTCAAATACTTGTACAATATTTCTGAATATTTATTAAAAAATTCAAATACGTGTTCCACATTATTTAATTACTTGTTCAACATTTTTGAATACATATTCAACATTTTTCAGATAAGTGTTTAACAATTTTAAATACTTATTCAACATTTTTGAATACATGTTCACCATTTTCCAAATTCTTGTTCAACATTTTTAAATACTTGTTCAAAAAATTTCATATACCTGCTCAACATTTTTCTAATACCTATTCAACATTATTCAAATACTTGTTCAACATTTATAACACTTATTAAAACAATTTAAAATACTTGTTCAACATTTTTCATATTCTTGTTCAATATTTTTTTAATAACATTTATGAAGGATATTTAAAAGTATAAAGAAAAGTACAAAAAATGAGAACAAAAAACAGAAGAAAAATATGTTGGCCCGGCGCGAGCGGATGCCCCTGTCTCGCTTAAAGCGAGAGATGGGGGCACCCCAGGAGACGTGCGATTCGAACCGAAAAATCCTATAGGACACATATTGCATCCAACTGGCGACGCTTCCCACAGGAGGAGCGAGTGGGCCTGCCCATTTACAGCGCTAAGCAGGTTTCCTGTTTTTATTGGTTATGGAAAACCTTCTTGAGGGTTTCCTTTTTTGTTTTTTTCTTTTGGTTTTATGTTTCTTTTTTCTATCCCTTCTGTTTTGTTTCCAAAAAATTATATTTTTTAAAAATCATATTTTCCACCAATATTTGTGTTTTTGAAATTTTCTTTGGGACTAAAAAAATGTTAGCAAAATGTTTGTGATTACATAGTTTATTCTCAAATTCGAAAAATGTCAGTGTTTCTAAAATTTGCTCGTATTCTGCAAAATAGTTAAATAAGTTGAAAAATTGTTCATTTACTCAAAAAATATTCCGAATTTCCAATATTATTCACGTTTTCAAAAAAAGTAGAATTTACGAAAAACAATTCATCAAATTTTGAGATATGTTGACGGGTTTCAGAAAAATGTTCACAAACTTAAGTAAGTTCACGAATTTTAAAAAATATCATCAAATTTCAAATAAAGTTCACAAATTATAAATAAGTTCATCAGTTTTTTTAAAGTTTGTATGGAATTTTTTCTATCCCTTAAGTAAGTTTCTCTCTTTCATTGTATGTATATATAATTATCCTCACTATATTATGCAGATGGAAGATCGCCGAATGCAAGAAAAGACAATCGGTGATATTGGGTTCATTAACACAAATCTCATAGATGAATGGAATGTTAAACATGATGCCAAACAAACCGAGGCAACTTGCTACGATCATTACTTCGAAATCAAAACAAAGATACAATACTGTTTCCTTTTTTTTGCGGGGGTTCAATACTGTTTCCTTACAACTTGAAGTGAGTGTTACTGTTTTGTGCATATTCAGTTTCCCTTATTACTTGAGGTATAGTAATGTAATTGATGAGTTATGCATGCGTGCGCAGCTTCCACTTTATTCTGCTAGAGATTAAGCGTGAGCAGGGACTAGTAACCGTCATAGACTCGAGACGAAAAGATCCCGAGGAGTATGCGGCCATGACTAAAATGCTTGAGAAGTAAGTTCAATTGATCGTTATCGCACCATATCGACAACTTTGTTCATTTCCTGATATCAAGTGATTGTTTTCTTTGTCTGGCAGGGTTTGGAAAAAGTTCACCGCAGAAGCTGCGGGACTGCCGGGGGAGCTGTGGTTTAAACACCCGAAAGTAAGTACTACTAGGTAGTTCCGCGCATCTCCGATTGATTCTAACTAGTTTCATCAATGTCATTTAGCATGCTTGCTTATCAGTTTGACATACCTCTATTCCTTGTAAAGTGGTTGTGGCAGGAACCAGAGAATAATTACTATGGATACTACATTTGCGAATTCATCCGCCACACGACCTATGAGCAGGGCTACTCTAAAAAACAATATGAAGTGCGTAAGCAATAATGTTCACAATTTTATTTTATTACCATCATTTGTGTTGAGTTTCATTCATATATATGTATTGACCCCTTCTTCAAATTAGATGTTTTAGATGCGAGATGAATTCCTACCACAAGATCGCATACGAGCAATTCAAGAGGAATTGGCGGGATTCTTTCTTGACCACGTCATCGATAAAGACAAAGAATACCATGTGGAACTTGAGTTCAGATGTTAATGGATTGTAAGAGATCTTATATTGTATATTTGTAGCCAGTTGTCACATCCCTAGTTCTGGTATGCTCAAGGCTAGCTAGTCATGTGTGCATCATGTTTAAATTCCATTTAAGTTTGAAATGAGGATTTGTGAAACCCTCAGAAATTATTTCTGGAAATGACCCAGATAAAAATTTCTCCAAAAAAGTCCAAGAAAATGTTCATGTTGCTCTCTGAAAATATTGGTTAGAGGTAAAAATTAAAGCACTATTTTTATGACCTCAAAAATATTTATTTTGGCCATTTGAAATAAATCCAGTGATTATTTGCGCTGGATAAATATTTATATATATATAATATTGTCCAATATTTCTGAATTTTGGTGAGGGGCTTTGGAGTGGTCCAACTAGTCCCTACAAAAATTTACAGAATTAAATAAATTGATTTAGTATTTTTACTAAATCAGAACAAATGTCAGAAAAATAGAAAATAAAATAAAATGGAAAAAGCTTACCTGCGGCCTGGCACTGCGCGGCCTGGCCTGGCCCAGCGGCCCAGCTGACTGGCGACGCCAGTTGTCGTCCTCCTGGCGCTAGGAGGACGATGGGCACGCGCTCGCCGCCCGTGCGCATGCGCGCCACCTTCTACCTGCCTCCGTGGCGTCCTCCTCGTCGCCCTGGATCGCCCGGACAACGCCACGCGACCCCCCAGGCCTCTCTCACTCTCCCCCGTCCTCCTCCCCGCCTCTGTCGCCCTCTCCCGCGACAGCCAAGCGCTACCATCGCTGCAGCTCACCGCCGACGCTATCCCCGCCGTCCCCTCGCACCTCTGTCGTGTCCTAGACCTTCGCCTCCTCGCGCTGAAGTCCTCCGCCGACTCACGCAAGCCGGAACGCCCCGAGGAATCGCCATCGCCGTCGTCTTCGCCTCTGGCCGCCGTAGATCGCCATCGCCGCTCCCTCGTCTCCAGCGCGTCCCCGGCCACACCGAGCAACCCTGCGAGCCCGCTGAGCCCCGCCATCTTCTCCTCCTTATCCCCTGGCCTTCTACGCCCTCTAGCCCCCTGGTTGCACGAGCCGAAGCTCACCTCCGCTCGAGCTCATCGCCGGCAACATTCCGGCGACCCCCTGGCCACCCCACCATGCCCAACGGCCTTGTGAGCTCGCGTAGAGGCCGTAGGAGGCAAGATCCATGCGTTTTGCAGCCCGTAGCGTCGACCTCCTCTGCCAAACTCCGGCCGCTACTAAGGTCGATGCCGTTGCCACCTCCAGCCACCCCACGGCATCCCGCGTGCTTCACTGGATGCGCGCGAGCCTGGGCATCGCGTAGGTGGTCTCCGCCGCATGTTTGGTCGCCGGAGGGCGATTTCCGCAGCCCGCCGCCGCGTCTGGCCTCGCCGGCGTTGATTCGCCGGTGGGGTTAGCCCCGGTTGACCGGGTTTGACCCCGTCTAACCAGGGTTTGACCACCCTGGGTCACTGACACATGGGGCCAGCCCTGTTAACTAAACTAGTTTAGGTTTAATTTAAACTAGGATTAGTCTCAGTCACTGACACATGGGACCCACACGTCAGGTTTGACCCAGTCAGCATTGTTGACTTGCTGACGCAAGCATGACACAGTACTAACCCAGTTATTCATTTTCTAGATTTAAAATAAATCAAGAAATTCCAGAAAATACTATAAACTTCAAAAATTCATAGAAATTCAACCGTAGCTCAAATTGAAATAATTTATATATGAAAAATTATCAAAAAATCCAATGTATCCATCTGTACTAGTTTCATGCATGACAAACCAACTTATACCTATTGTATAATTGAAAACATATAAATGGCATTTATAAGAGCTCATTTTGGAGTTGCTAGTTGCATTAGCCCAAACAACATCACATCTTCATGCCATGTTCATGCATCATATTGTTGCATATGCTTGTGTATTGATTGCCGACACCGTTCCTTCTCGATAGGTCCTGCTCCGGAGAGTGCTCCAGAGTACCTGTCTGAGGAGCAGTGCCCCCTGTTGATCTACCAGGGAAGCAAACCCCCATGTTCATTCTGATACAATCCTACTCTCTGGCTCCTGCTCTCTGTTATTGCATTAGGACAACAACAAATCAATTGCTACTTTGTGCTGTGGTAGTTGAACCCATTCCTCTGCATGACCTGTCATTGCCATAGTAAATAGTTGAAACCCACTAGCATGTGTAGGAGTTGAGTGAAGCCATTTTTGTGTTCCTACCATGCCATGCCTGCTATTGCTTAGAGTGTGTCAGGTCTGATTCATTGGGAATGAATTGGAGTGCAGTGCTATGTTCTGATGCTGAGAGTTAACTGTGTGAACATGATTTGGTAAAAGGTAGCGGTGAGAGACCATGTAGGAGTACATGGTGGGTTGTCTCACTAGAACCATCCTTAAGCACTGAGTTATGTGTATATTGTCTAATGACTAGCTACTACCACGCATTGGAATGCTTAAGTGCCCCTCTCGACTTATTAACTGACTTGATCTCTGTCCAAGAGTCGCAACTAGTTTCTAGTGCTTGTGGCAGTGTTATTCTTCTACCAAGTGGCACACGACAGGGTGGGCTTGGGACAGACTAGGCACACGTGGCACGGTGTACTAAGTGGCACCCGGTTAGTGGGCTTGGAAACCCTGCTCACATCGTTGGGGGCCGTGATGGAAACCTCGGCCAGACTCCCTTGTGGATAGAACCCAAATAGGCGATAAACCTGGACTAGAGTCTTGTATGGTTAGTCAGGTCATGGCCGAAACCCTCGCCAGGCTTCCGCTTGAAGGTTGCCGAGATACATGACGTGTACATGGCGGTAAGTGGCGAGAGCGTGTGTGAAGAAGTACACCCCTGCAGGGTTAACATGATCTATTCGAATAGCCGGGCCCACGGTTATGGACTTCTTGGATGCTTACATGGTACATAGACAACTTGAAGTGGATACTCTAAAATGCTCAAGATAAGTGTGAGTGCTAAGGATGGCCTTCTCGTAGGGAGACGGGGATGAATCCATAGTAGTGTGTTGTCTGGTGATTAGTGGACTCGTGTGCGTTGCCTCACCTCAAAGAAGTTTCTTGTAGTGGTAGAACAGGATAGCCACTGAGTCATAGCTGGCTTGCTGCAACTAAACCCCACATTACCTTCTTGATACAAATTCATGTATGATAGGATCTGTTGTATGTCTTGCTGAGTACCTTTGTACTCATGTTGCTTTATTTATGTTTTGGCAGCGGAGACTTCGGTCTTACTAGTGTTCTCGTGGACTTCGACAAGTAGCTTGTACCTCAGCTATGATCTTGATTGGATGTTGTAGATAGTCAGGCTCTTCAGCCATTTTCATTTATAGATGTCTGCACTCAGACATATAATGCTTCCGCTTGTTGCTTGTATGCTCTGAATGTTGGGTCATGTGATCCCTATTCGTAATAAATGCTATGATGGCTCTTCTTAGCCTTTAGCATGTTATGCGTACGTGTAATGTGTATTGCTATCTGTGGGATCCGACAACCTAATTGTTTATTCTTGGTAGCCTCTCTTATGGGGAAATGTCTCCTAGTGCTTCCACTGGGCCATGGTAGCTTGCTACTGCTCCGGAACACTTAGGCTGGCCGGCATGTGTCCTTCTTTGTTCCTGTGTCTGTCCCTTTGGGAAAATGCCACACGGTGTCTACCGGAGTCCTGTTAGCCTGCTACAGCCCGGATTCTCCGAAGTCCTGTTAGCCCAGCTGCTACAACCCGGATTCACTCGTTGATGACCGACACGTTCGTTGTTGGGTCATGTATGCCTTTCCTTGTAAGTTAGTGCCACTTTGGGTTTACAATTAGTCATGTCGGCTCAGGTTCTTTGTCATATGGATGCTAGCGACACTATCATATACATGAGCCAAAAGACGCAAACAGTCCTGGGCCAAGTAAGGTGGCACCCGTGGGAATACCGTGCGTGAGGCCACAAAGCGATATGATGTGTTACATGCTAGGTCGGTGTGGCATAGGATTGGGGTCCTGACAGCTTTGGTATCAAAGCCTGACTGCCTGTAGGATTACCAAGCCAAACTGGTCGAAGTTGAGTCTAGAAATTCTTTAGTTATATAAGGGAATTGATTGTGGATGGGAACGCAAGGCTCTTTTTACTCCTTATACCTCATGGCCCTCTGATCCGAGTCATCCTATCTTTCCTACGGGGTTAAGGAACTAGGCTTTCCTTCCATCTATCAGGATCACGTGTTACTACTTTGTAGTCCCATAGGATTGGTTGAGCAGAGTCATACTCCAGTTTTTGAGTACTTCCGGTGTAGACTATTTAGTATTATCTCAGAACCTTGAGTGGTGATGTTGAGTTGTTGTACTGTCCTATTTTAGCAGGATGTCTCATTCTGAGCATTTAACTGTCGTTATGCTGTCGGAATTGCCATAGGAGTTCAAAAGATACTAATTTCCCTACCTTACATTCTACAGCCTATAGTTGATGCTGATTCCGTGCTTGGTTTCATTTCTCAGGATGTCACCAATTAAGCAAAGTTCTGTTGCTCGTAGCCAGAACCACGGAGATGGTAGGGATGGGGATCCTCCCGACCAACCTTCGTTGGTAGAGTTCATGTTAGAGATGGAGAGAAACAAGCGTGAGTCTAACCGCTTGTTGGCACGTATCGAGGAGAACACCACACATCAGTCCAAAGAGTATGCGACCATTCATGACTTCATTCGCTTGCACCCACCCACCTTTCATCATTCTATTGAGCCATTCGATGCAGATGACTGGCTCCGTAGCATCACTCATAAGTTGCGTTCCGCGAATGTAGCTAAAAATGACAAGGTCACCTATGCCACATACCACCTGGAAGGTCCTGCTAGTCTTTGGTGGCAGAACTATGAGGCTATGCTTTCAGCTGGCCAGATTCCTACCTGGATGGATTTCACTGAGGTTTTTCACGAGCATCACATTCCTCAAGCCCTCATCGATCGCAAGAGAGAAGAGTTCTGTAGTTTCACCCAGAGTAAGTTGGCTGTTGATGCTTATAGTAGAGAATTTGAGAACCTCGCCCGCTATGCCACAGAGGAGGTGTCCACGGATGCCAAGAACCAGACTAGGTTCCGGAAGGGTCTCAACCCCAAGTTGCGTCGTGATCTCCACCTGCATCATTGTGATACATTCCAGGCCCTTGTGAATAAGGCCATTAATGTAGAGACAACTCAGCTCACTTACGAGGAGTCTCGTAAGCATACCCGTGATTTGGGATCTTCCTCCAGTTCTAGTTCTCAAAAGCGCCGGATTTGGGTTCCGAACTCCGCTCTTCCTTCCAGATATTCACCAAGACCATCTTACATGGCGCCTCACCCAGCTTAGTCGTATGTTCCACCCAGGCCTATTAGTAGACCGCTTGTCAGTGCGGGTCCACATCCAACCTCAGGGACTTGCTTCACATGTGGGAAGCTAGGACACTATGCACGTGACTGCTATCGGACTAGTTATGCTCCACCCCAACCCAAGAAGTCTGTTGGCTGTGTTAAGCCATCAAGCAAGACGATCAGTGCCAAGCCAGCTTGCACTAAACGTGGACGTGTGCATCACGTCTCAGCTAAACACGCTCATGATGATCCGGATGTCGTTCTTGGTACACTTCTTCTCAATTGTCATCCAGCATTGGTTCTATTCGATACTAGAGCATCTCATTCCTTCATATCTGAAAGCTATGCTAACTTGCACAACATGTCATTTTGTGATATGCCCTCTCCGCTAGTCATTCAAACTCCTGGATCCAAATGGCAAACTTCTAGTGTAAGCCATGGTAACGAAATCCTTGTTGACAGACTTGTATTCCTTGCATCACTTATAGCCCTCAAGTCTACAGATATTAATATCATCTTGGGTATGGACTGGATGAAAGCTCATTGCCAAGATTGATTGTTACACTAGGTCTGTTCAGCTTACACATCCATCTGGCAAGATAGTCACTGTCTACACTAGAGTTGCAAAGCGTCAGCTCTACTCTCTTAATGCGAGCCCTCTTCCAGACCTTGAAGATATCCCGGTAGTCCGTGACTTTCCAGATGTCTTTCCAGAGGAACTGCCAGGTGTTCCACCTGATAGAGATGTAGAGTTTGTCATATATCTTATCCCAGGAACAGCTCCAATCTCTAGGAGACCTTACAAGATGGCACCCTTAGAACTAGCTGAGCTTAAGAAACAACTTGATGAGTCCTTGCAAAAGGGTTTCATTCGTCCTAGTTCTTCTCCTTGGGCTTGCCCCGTCCTCTTCGTCAAGAAGAAGGATGGTACGGACCCGATGGTTGTAGATTATCGTCCTGTTAATTTGGTCACGATAAAGAACAAATATCCGCTTCCCAGGATCAACGACCTGTATGATCAGCTCGCTGGATCCTCAGTCTTCTCTAAGATGGATTTGAGGTTAGGTTATCACCAAATCAAGATCAGAAACGGGGACATCCCCAAGACAGCCTTTGTCACTCATTATGGCCAATATGAGTATACCGTCATGTCCTTTGGTCTAACCAACGCTCCAGCTACTTTCTCTCGCTTGATGAACTCGATCTTCATGGAGTACTTAGATAAGTTCGTTGTGGTTTACCTCGATGATATTCTTACTTACTCGAAGAACGAGGAAGAGCATGCCGAACATCTTAGACTTGTGTTAGAAAAACTCAGAGAGCACCGTCTTTATGCCAAATTCTCCAAGTGTGAATTTTGGTTGCCAGAAGTGACCTATCTAGGTCACATGATCTCTGGTAAGGGCATTGCTGTCAATCCTGAGAGAGTTCGGGCTGTTCTTGATTGGACTCCACCTGAAACTGTTAAACAAGTTAGGAGTTTCCTTGGTCTAGCCAGTTATTGTCACCGCTTTGTTGAAAACTTATCCAAAGTAGCCAAACCCCTCACGGAACTTCTCAAGAAAGATTAAAAAAGTTCGAGTGGTCCCCACAGTGTGAGTACAGTTTTCAGGAACTGAAAAGACGCCTGACTTCTGCTCCCATACTTGTGCCACTGGATTTCACGAAGGACTTTGTTATCTACTGCGACGCCTCACGACAGGGACTAGGTTGCATTCTTATGCAGGAACGTCATGTGATTGCCTATGGATCTTGACAGTTTCTTCCACATGAGGAGAACTATCCTACACATGATCTAGAGCTTGCAGCCGTAGTCTATGCACTCAAGACATGGCGATATTACCTTCTTGGTAAACGTTGCGAGATCTACACCGATCACCAGAGTCTCAAGTATATCTTCACCCAACCAGATTTGAACCTTAGGCAAAGACGTTGGTTGGAAGTGATCTCAGATTATGATCTAGGGATTACCTACACTCCAGGCAAAGCCAATGTCATGGCTGATGCATTAAGTCGTAAATCCTATTGCGACAATCTCATGTTGCAGCAGGGCCAACCACTTCTCCATGAGGAATTCTGTAAGCTTAACCTTCACATTGCTCCTCACGGATTCCTTTCTACCTTGGTGGCGAAACCTACCCTCGAGGATCAGATCATTACTGACCAGAAGTTTGATAGAGGTGTTATCCGCATCAAGAGAAACATTAAGAAGGGAGTTGGTGGATGTTTCTCTATGGATGATCGCGGTGTTGTTTTCTTTGAGGATCGCTTGGTGGTTCCCAAGAATCAACATTTGCGACAACTGATTCTTATGGAGGCGCATGAATCTCCTCTCAGGATTCATCCCGGTAGTACTAAGATGTATCAGGACCTACGCCAGAGGTTCTGGTGGACTAGGATGAAGAGAGAAATTGCTCAGTTCATTTCTAACTGTGACGTTTGTCGTCGAGTTAAGGCAGAGCATCAGAGACCTGCTGGCACCCTTCAACCTTTAGTTATTCCTGAGTGGAAATGGGATAAAGTTGGTATGGACTTCATCACCGGCTTTCCCAGGACCAAGAGAGGGAATAATGCTATCTTCGTAGTCATTGATCGTCTCTCCAAAGTGGCACACTTTCTACCTGTTCGAGAGAGTATCACTGCTTGTCAGCTCGCTGACTTATATATTTCTTGAATAGTGTCACTTCATGGTGTTCCACTAGAGATCAATTCAGACCGTGGTAGTCTTTTCACTTCTCATTTCTGGGAGAGTTTCCAAACTGCCATGGGAACCCATCTTTCCTTCAGTACCGCTTTCCACCCTCAGTCGAGTGGTCAGGTGGAAAGGGTCAACCAAATTCTCGAAGACATGCTTAGAGCTTGTGTTATCTCAATCGGTGTGGATTGGGAGAAATGTCTTCCTTTCGTCGAGTTTGCTTATAACAATAGCTATCAATCCAGTCTCAAGAAAGCCCCTTTTGAGATTCTTTATGGACGAAGATGTCGAACACCTTTGAACTGGTTAGAAACCAGTGAAAGATAATTCTTTGGACCGGACATGATCTAGGAGGCAGAAGAGCAAGTTCGCATCATTCGTGAAAACTTGAAAACAGCCCAGTCTCGTCACAAGAGTCAGTATGACCGTCATCATAAGGATATAACTTATGAAGTTGGCGACAAAGCTTACCTTCGGGTTACTCCTTTGAAGGGTACCCATCGTTTCAGTATCAAGGGCAAATTGGCTCCTCGTTACATTGGTCCTTTTCGCATTCTCGCTAAACAAGGAGAGGTTGCCTACCAGTTGGAACTACCCCCACATATTTCCAGAGTGCATGATGTCTTCCACGTCTCTCAACTCAGGAGTTGCTTCTCGGATCCCATCCGCGGAGTGGACCACAAAACGCTTGATCTCCAAGATAACTTCACATATCGAGAGTACCCAGTTCGCATTCTTGATCAAGAAGAGCATGTTACCCGTCGTCAGAACATCAAGTTCCTCAAGGTTCAGTGGTCTCATCATTCTGAGAGAGAAGCTACTTAGGAGCGAGAAGATTGCCTTCGACTGGAGTATCCCACTTTCTTTCCGTCGACCCCTGAATCTCGGGATGAGATTCTTTCAAGTGGGGGCGAGTTGTCACATCCCTAGTTCTGGTATGCTCAAGGCTAGCTAGTCATGTGTGCATCATGTTTAAATTCCATTTAAGTTTGAAATGAGGATTTGTGAAACCCTCAGAAATCATTTCTGGAAATGACCCAGATAAAAATTTCTCCAAAAAGGTCCAAGAAAATGTTCACGTTGCTCTCTGAAAATATTGGTTAGAGGTAAAAATCAAACCAATATTTTTATGACCTCATAAATATTTATTTTGGCCATTTGGAATTAATCCAGTAATTATTTGCGTTGGATATATATATATATATATATATATATATATATATAATATTGTCCAATATTTCTGAATTTTGGTGAGGGGCTTTTGAGTGGTCCAGCTAGTCCCTACAAAAATTTACAGAATTAAATAAATTGATTTAGTATTTTTACTAAATCGGAACAAATGTCAGAAAAATAGAAAAGAAAACAAAATGGAAAAAGCTTACCTGCGGCCTAGCCTAGCTGACTAGCAACGTGGCGCCAGGAGGACGATGGGCACGCGCTCGCCGCCCGCGCGCATGCGCGCCACCTCCTGCCTGCGTGCCTGGCGTCCCCCTCGTCGCCCTGGATCGCCCGGACGACGCCACGCGACCCCCCAGGCCTCTCTCACTCTCCCCCGTCCTCCTTCCCGCCTCTGTCGCCCTTTCCCGCAACAGCCAAGCACTGTCGTCGCTGCAGCTCACCGCCGACGCGCTCCCCGCCGTCCCCTCGCACCTCCGTTGTGTCCCAGAGCTCCGCCTCCTCGCACTGAAGCCCTCCGCCGAGTCACGCAAGCCGGAATGCCTCGAGGAGCCGCCATCGCCATCGTCTTTGCCTCCGGCCGCTGTAGATCACCATCGCCGCTCTGTCATCTCCAACGCGTCCCCGGCCACACCGAGCAACCTTGCGAGCCCGCTGTGAGCCCCGCCATCTTCTCCCCCTTCTTCCCTGGCCTTCTGCGCCCTCTAGCCCCCTGGCTGCACGAGCCGAAGCTCACCTTCGCTCGAGCTCATCGCCGGCGACATTTCGGCGACCCCCTGGCCACCCCACCATGCCCAATGGCCTTGTGAGCTCGTGTAGAGGCCGTAGGAAGCAAGATCCATGCGTTTTGCAGCCCGTAGCATCGACCTCCTCCTCGGCCGAACTCCGGCCGCCGCCGAGGTCGATGCCGCCGCCACCTCCGGCCACCCCACAGCCTCCCGCGTGCTCCACTGGATGCGTGCAAACCTGGGCATCGCGTAGGTGGTCTCCGCCATGCGTTTGGTCGCCAGAGGGCGATTTCCACAGCCCGCCGCCGCGTCTGGCCTCGCCGGCGTCGAGTCGCCGGTGGGGTTAGCCCTGATTGATCGGGTTTGACCCCGTCTGACCAGGGTTTGACCACCCTGGGTCACTGACGCATGGGGCCAACCCTGTTAACTAAACCAGTTTAGGTTTAATTTAAACTAGGATTAATCTCAGTCACTAACACATGGGACACACACGTCAGGTTTGACCCAGTCTGCGTTGTTGACTTGCTAATGCAAGCATGACGCAGTACTGACGCAGTTATTCATTTTCTGGATTTAAAATAAATCAGGAAATTCCAGAAAATGCTATAAACTTAAAAAATTCATAGAAATTCAACTATAGCTCAGGTTGAAATAATTTATATATGAAAAATTATCAGAAAAATCCAATGTATCCATCTGTACTAGTTTCATGCATGACAAACCAACTTATACCTGCTTTATAAGTGAAAACATATAAATGGCATTTATAAGAGCTCATTTTGGAGTTGCATTTGAACCTTTGGTTCAAATGGACTTCAACCAAATGAATGCTAGTTGCATTAGCCCAAACAACATCACATCTTCATGCCATGTTCATGCATCATATTATTGCATATGCTTGTGTATTGATTGCCAACACCGTTCATCTCGATAGGTCCTGCTCCGGAGAGTGCTCCAGAGTCCCTGTCTGAGGAGCAGTGCCCCTTGTTGATCTACCAGGCAAGCAAAACCCCTTGTTCATTCTGATACAATCCTACTCTCTCGCTCTTGCTCTTTGTTATTGCATTAGGACAACAACAAATCAACTGCTACTTTGTGCTGTGGTAGTTGAACCCATTCCTCTGCATGACCTGTCATTGCCACAATAAATAGTTGAAACCCACTAGCATGTGTAGGAGTTGATTGAAGCCATTGTTGTGTTCCTACCATGCCATGCCTGCTATTGCTTAGAGTGTGTCAGGTCTGATTCATTGGGAATGAATTGGAGTGCAGTGCTATGTTCTGATGCTGAGAGTTAAGTGTGTGAACACGATTTGGTAAAAGGTAGCGGTGAGAGGCCATGTAGGAGTACATGGTGGGTTGTCTCACTGGAACCGTCCTTAAGCACTAAGTTCTGTGTATGTTGTCCAACGACTAGCTACTACCACGCATTGGAATGCTTAAGTGCCCCTCTCGACTTATTAACCGACTTGATCTCTGTCCAGGAGTCGCAACTAGTTTCTGGTGCTTGTAGGCAGTGTTATTCTTCTACCAAGTGGCACCCGGCAAGGTGGGCTTGGGACAGACTAGGCACACGTGGCACGGTGTACTAAGTGGCACCCGGTTGGTGGGCTTGGAAACCCTGCTCACATCGTTTGGGGCCGTGATGGAAACCTCGGCCAGACTCCCTTGCGGATAGAACCCGAATAGGCGATAAACCTGGACTAGAGTCTTGTGTAGTTAATCAAGTCGTGGCCGACACCCTCGCCAGGCTTCCGTTTGAAGGTTGCCGAGATACATGACGTGTACATGGCGGTAAGTGGCGAGAGCGTGTGTGAAGAAGTACACTCCTGCAGGGTTAACATGATCTATTCGAATAGCCAGGTCCATGGTTATGGACTTCTTGGATGCTTACATGGTACATAGACAACTTGAAGTGGATACTCTAAAATGCTCAAGACAAGTGTGAGTGCTAAGGATGGCCTTCTCGTAGGGAGACGGGGATGAATCCATAGTAGTGTATTGTGTGGTGATTAGTGGACTTGCGTGCGTTGCCTCACCTCAAAGAAGTATCTTGTAGTCGTAGAACAGGATAGCCACTGAGTCACATCTGGCTTGCTGCAACTAAAACCCACATTACCTTCTTGACACAAATGCATGTATGATAGGATCTGATGTAAGTCTTGCTGAGTACCTTTGTAGTCATGTTGCTTTATTTATATTTTTGCAGCGGAGACTTCGGTCTTACTAGTGTTCTCATGGATTTCGACAAGTAGCTTGTACCTCAGCTACGATCTTGATTGGATGTTGTAGATAGTTAGGCTGTTCAGCCTTTTTCATTTATAGATGTCTGCACTCAGACATGTAATGCTTCCGCTTGTTGCTTGTATGCTCTGAATGTTGGGTCATGTGACCCCTGTTTGTAATAAATGCTATGATGGTTCTTCTGGGCCTTTATCTATATGAGTTGTTGAGTTATGTTGTGATGCCATGTTGTACAGCAGATACTTGCATGTTATGTGTACGTGTAATGTGTATTGCTATGTGTGGTATCCGACAACCTAGTTGTTTATTCTTGGTAGCCTCTCTTATGAGGAAATGTCTCCTAGTGCTTCCACTGGGCCATGGTAGCTTGCTACTGCTCCGGAACACTTAGGCTGGCCGACATGTGTCCTTCTTCATTCCTGTGTCTGTCCCTTCGGGGAAATGTTACGCGGTGTCTACCGGAGTCCTGTTAGCCTGCTACAGCCCGGATTCTCCGGAGTCCTGTTAGCCCAGCTGCTACAGCCCGGATTCACTCGCTGATGACCGACACGTTCGTTGCTGGGTCATGTATGCTTGTCCCTGTAAGTTAGTGCCACTTTGGGTTTACAATTAGTCATGTCGGCCCGGGTTCTTTGTCATATGGATGCTAGCGACACTATCATATACGTGAGCCAAAAGGCGCAAATGGTCCCGAGCCAGGTAAGGTGGCACCTGTGGGAATACCGTGCGTGAGGCCGCAAAACGATATGATGTGTTACATGCTAGGTCGGTGTGTGGTATAGGATCGGGGTCCTGACACCAGTAGCGTCGGATAGATATACAAAAACTTGTTGTTCGACCAATCTCTCGGAGAAGAAGAGGTCGATCACTTCTCTTTGTATATGTTTATGTTCATGACGATCTTCTGTACTTAATGGTTTTCTTCATTTGCTTACTAGCTAGCTAGCGTGTCGAGTCCTCTCTATACATATAGTACGCAGCGTCGACCAAGCACGTAGATAAGAGAGGACACTTCTCTCTATTAGCTAGCTAACACAATATATGAAACCCCTAAAGTAACCCTACGAAACCCCACCCCTTTAAAAAAAACAAAAACCTATCCCCTAAACTGCTGACGCGTGGATCCCTTTTGGTCCCGGTTGGTGCTACCAATCAGGACAAAAGGCCCTCCTGTTTGGGCAAACCGCAGCGGCCACGTGGAGCCCCATCTGTCCCGGTTCGTAAGCGAACCAGGACTAAAGGTATTGGGCTTTAGTACCGACCCTTTAGTCCCGGCTCGGGAACCGGGATAAATGAGCCTTATGAACCGGGACAAATGGGCGTTTTTCTACTAGTGTGGGTTTATGTTTCTTTCCTTGCCAAGACACTGCATAAGTGCCATGACGTATATGATCTGGAGAAATGGTTCTGATACTCCTAGAGAGGCTATAGTGTATTGTGTTGTTTGTTCAATAGAAAATATGGATTCATGTGTAGATCATTTGTTAGATACTGGATAATTTTCCATTTTAGGGTCTTGTTTATATTAAGTTTTCATCGATCGGAAATGGTAGATTGGTTGGCAGTGGAACCTATGGGAGCTTCCTCCTCCTGTTCTCACACCATTTGTTTTTCTGCGGTTTGCTAAGGTATGTAAGGCATGTTTCACACCAATACGAGTTTCCCCATGAAAGGCATATTTTGGAATAGCAGAGGTCTCTCGGACTTGGCTAAACATAAACACGTCAGTGATTGTGTAAGGGAACATGGATTGGATTTTGTGGCAATTTCCGAGGCTGGTAAGTGTGATTTTCGCCCGCATGTCCTCAATCACCTTTCAGTTGGTTTCGACTATGCATGGCATAGTCTACCAGCTCGTGGAAGGTCTGGAGGAATTCTTCTTGGTATTCCGACAACAGTCATGGACTTGTTGGCCTTTTCAATCGGTGAATTTCATATAAAATATCACCTAAGAAACAGAGCTGACAATTTTACATGGACTCTAGTCGCAGTCTATGGGGCTGCCCAAGATGAGTATAAACCGGCTTTCCTTCGGGAACTGGTAAACCTGGCGAAGGATAACCCGTACCCAATGCTTATTGGAGGGGACTTCAATATCCTTAGATACCAGGAAGAGAAAAATAATGACCGTTTCGACACTCATTGGCCCTTCCTATTCAACGCTGTGATAGACAGTTTGGATCTTCGGGAGGGGAGTATGTCGGGGCGTCAGTTCACATGGGATAATAACCGATCTGTGCCGACATATGAGAAGCTTGATAGGATACTCATGGATACCGAATGGGAACTAAAATTTCCTCTGGTAACCGTACGAGCCCTAGAGCGTATCGAGGTGTTATCGGATCATGCACCCATCATTCTAGATTCTAAATCTATGAACCTAGCTGCACGTCGTCCTTTCAAATTTGAATTGGGATGGATGCATCGGGAAGGATTTGTAGACATAATCAAGAATGTTTGGGAGAGGCCTGTTGTTGGTCGTACACCTATTCACAGATGAAACTTTAAAATGAGGGCCATGAGGCAACATCTCACTGGATGGGCGAAACATACCAACGGGATATATAAAAAAGAAAAATAACGACTCTGTACCATCATTGATGACCTCGACAAAATTGCTGAGACGCGCACCTTATCTCAACAAGAGATTGAATTGAAAAATCAATCTAATGAGAAGGTTGCACGTCTTTTGCGAGAAGAAGAGATCAAATACTACGAAAGATCCAAAGCTGATTTCATTCTGATGGGTGATAGTAATACAAGATACTTCCAATTGGTCGCCAAAGGGCGGCATAGGAAGAAATGTATTTACAGTCTCCAACAAGATGAGGGGCAGATCGAAGGTCAGGAGGAGCTCAAAAAGTATATCACTAACTACTAAAAATCTCTGTTCGGGGCGACCGCTGAAGGGAACTTCACCCTTGATGAGAGCCGAACAGATGATATCCCACAAGTCACGGTTGAAGAAAACGATATCCTTACATCACCATTCTCTGAAGAGGAGGTGAGAGCTGCGGTGTTCCAAATGGAACATAACAAAGCTCCAGGTCCAGATGGTTTTCCCGCAGAATTCTATCAGAATTTCCGGGATATAATCAAGTCTGACCTAATGGAGTTGTTTAATTGCCTTCATGCCGACAACCTTGACCTATTCAGACTTAATTTTGGTGAGATTGTCTTGTTGCCGAAGATTAAGGAGGCTGAAGGATCCAACAGTTCAGACCCATATGCCTCCTTAATGTCAGCTTTAAAATTTTCACCAAAGTGGCTACGAATAGGTTAAACTCGGTAGTTGACCATGTTGTCCGGCTATCTCAAACGGCTTTCATGCAAGGAAGAAATATACTTGATGGCATAGTAATCCTGCATGAGACCGTCCATGAGATGCAACGAAAAAACATGAGTGGAGTAGTATTCAAGATCGACTTTGAAAAAGCCTATGACAAGGTCAAATGGTCTTTCCTCCAACAGGCCCTAAGGATGAAAGGTTTCTCCGATAAATGGCGCGAGTGGATCCATAATTTTGTAACTGGAGGTAGTGTGGCCATCAAAGTCAATGATGATGTAGGCCATTACTTTCAAACAAAAAAAGGATTACGACAGGGTGACTCCATGTCTCCAATGTTATTTAACATTGTCGCTGATATGTTGGCTATTCTGATTGAGCGTGCCAAGCAGGACGGCCAGATTGCAGGAGTAGTGCCACACCTTGTGGATGGTGGTCTCTCTATTCTGCAATATGCCGATGACACGATTCTCTTTATGGAACATGACCTGGACAAGGCTCGAAACCTTAAACTCTTGTTGTCAGCTTTTGAGCAAATGTCGGGTCTTAAAATAAACTTCCATAAAAGTGAACTTTTCTGCTTTGGAGAAGCCACTGAGGCGGCGGCCGAATATGCTGACCTTTTTGGTTGTGCACATGGCCAATTCCCGATTAAATATTTGGGAATACCGACTCATTATCGGCGTCTCACCATTGCGGAGTGGAAGCATGTAGAGGAGCGGTTAGAGAAACGATTGAGCAGTTGGAAAGGCAAATTGCTCTCAGTTGGAGGACGGCTGGTTTTGATTAACTCTGTCCTCACAAATATGGTTCTCTATATGCTTTCTTTCTTCCAACTCCCAAAAGTGGTCCTGCAAAGACTGGACTATTTTAGATCCAGATTCTTTTGGCAAGGAGATGGTGAAAAGAAAAAATATAGACTGGCCAAATGGAGTGTGGTTTGTAGACCGAAAGACCAAGGTGGCCTTGGAATTCATGACTTGCAAATCAAAAGTGAGGCCCTACTTAGTAAATGGTTATTCAAACTTCTTACTGAGGATGTTGTTTGGCAAACCATACCGCGCAACAAGTATCTAGACCAAAAGGCAGTGTCTCAGGCATATTGGACACCTGACGACTCGCACTTTTGGGCTGGCCTAATGGCGACAAAGAAACATCTTTTTCGCTTTGGGTCTTTCGCGATAAGGGACGGGTCGGAGGTTCGTTTCTGGGAAGACATCTGGCTAGGAAATGCCGGTCTTTGAGAACAATATCCAGCCCTGTACAACATTGCTCGCGGAAAGAATAATACTATTGCGCAAGTGCTCAGTTCATCCCCACCCAATATTTCGTTTAGGCGGGATTTGATTGGCCCCCGACTTATGTCATGGCACAATCTTTTATCCCGTCTGGATTCGATTAATATTAGACAAGGCCGGGATGTGTTTCACTGGAACCTTACTACATCAGGGTCATTCACAGTAGACTCTATATACCGTGCACTCATGCATTACGAGGTACCGGTGAGTAACAATAAGAAAATCTGGAAGTCGAAGATTCCACTAAAAGTTAAAATCTTCATGTGGTATCTTCATAGAGGAGTTGTTCTAACAAAAGACAACCTCGCACGACGCAACTGGCTAGGGAGTAAGAAGTGTTGTTTTTGTACTCATGAAGAGACAATCAAACAGAGAGTGGCGTTTTGGCTCCTAGGTGCATATGCACCCATTGTCGAAATCCAAATTCCTAGAAGTTGAAAAATTCGAAACAAAAATCCCGCGTGTATATCCAGACATTTTATGTGCGTTCACAAGGTTTCGGTGAAAAACGACGTTTTTTGTGGCTTGTGTAAAAAAGACAATTTCTGATGCTTCATTCTAACTATTCACGAGGCATTTCTTTATCTTTTTTACACAAGCCACAAAAAACGTCGTTTTTCACTGAAACGTTGTGAACGCACATAAAATGTCCGGATATACACGCGTGATTTTTGTTTCGAATTTTTTAACTTCTCGGAATTTGGATTTCGACAATGGGTGCATATGCACCTAGGAGCCAAAGGCAATTACTGCAATCAAACACCTCTTTTTCCAATGCAAGTTTGCACATACTACATGGTCAATCATCCAAATAGCGTCAAATTTGTATCCGCCCACAAGTGTCGTCAATATTTTTGTCACTGGTTGGACGGTATTCCAAATAGATTCAAAATGCTAATACGGGTGGGAGCATACGCCTTACTATGGTCGCTTTGGCTATGTAGAAATGATTTGGTTTTCAATGATAAAAATGCTTCTCCTTTGCAAGTTATTTTCCGTTGTACGCACTCGCTTCGTACGTGGTCTATGCTATAACGAGTGGAGTACCAACCGCTGTTCAAGGCGGTGTGTACGCGGTTGGAGCAGGTGGCTACGGTGGTTTTTACCCAACATGGGTGGCAACATAATCTCCGGATCGGTCCACCATCCCTTGCGACATAGGCATAGTGTCGGTCTATAGGACTCTACTGTCGTCGATTTGTCGTTTTTTTCCATTCTTTTTGTCAGACTTTCCTTGTTGGGCTATGTGCATTCTAATTATGCAGAGGCCGGGTGTTACTCATAATGTTTTGTATCTGCTTGATGCTACATTTCGAGATAATAAAAGCGCCCTTTATCGAAAAAAGGTATGTAAGGTTGCTGCTGATCGATTCGGCTTGGGGCGGGTGTCGGCTTGTACAAATCTATGTGCATGCGTAATTGCAGCCTACGCTGACGACCGATGCAAATCTGATGGAAGGTGGTGCTCTCTGGTGATGGAGGATTGCATATTCTCCTTTTCAGTTTCTAGTTTTGCTTGCTGTGGTGATTACGCATATGCTGAACAAACACACGGTCTGCCATAGGTGTTGTGCTTTCATGTGGTTGCCTCCAAATTATTTTCTTCTTCTGGTCAACCATTTGCGTGCTCTGATACTGATTTTACATGTCAAAGGAAATCATCCACTTGTCAGCACCCAGTGTCCTAGCTTTCTCGAGTTCAACATGTTGTTAAGTTAGATTGACCTTCCTTTCTTCAGTTGTGTACTGATGCTGTCAGCATACATGGTGTAAAGGAAAACTAGTCGCGCCAAATTATTCATTGATGGGTACTGTAATGAAGAAGCAGGAGAGGAAGTCGCACAGAAGCAGTTACCACAAGAAAAGCCGTCTGCCGCTGAGAATGTGTGCCTCATCTGAGAATTCTTTTTTCCTTGCTAGTTGGTGGTACGAGCTTCAGTTATGTGTGGTTTGCGTATTCGATTGATGAACTGATCAAAAGAAATGTCTCAGAAACATTCAGCTGTTTTTTCTTTTTTTTTTTTGCGCGGGGTGCCCGTAAAGCCATATCCTTTTCAGTTTCATTGAATAGATATACATGTCGTCGTACGTTTTGTTGAGTCAGTAATACGAGCAGGATATGATCGTTTTGGAAACAGAGCACTATGTATCCTCAGCTGCACATATACCATCAGGCAGACACTGGGATTCTTAGGAAGTTACAAGATGGTATGGATTGACCAACATGAAAGGAAGGGTTGCATCGACGCGAAGCAGCGAACAGTGAAGCCATCAGAGGAAGGCGTGGATGATCTTCTGGTGGAGACACCAGTTAAAGATCTGAAGTAGACAGGCGTCACAGGATATTCAGAAATGATAACAGGGCCATTTGAAAACTTGGACAGCTCCTTGATGCCAGCAAGAACGGCTCTGGCCTCGGCCTCTTCCACGCTACTGCATAAAGGCATTTTTTTGCAGCAAGAGAGGAGTACACAGCCCCTGGAATCACGGGCAACAGCACCAGCAGAATTCTCACCAGTTTCGGCAAAAAAGGCCGCATCGGTGTTGAGTTTGACAGTACCATGCGTTGGAGGGTTCCACTTTATATCCTGGGCATGTGGCAAACCCGTTGTGGTCAACACCCTGACATTGGTGTTCTTCCCTCCCGTCCACTCAACTGTAGTTTCTGCATTCTTCAGCTCCTCCTCATACTGTGTTAGGAAGTGAACCGATCGTCCGATTGTTTCCCTACCGTCATTGCGCACACAATCTTCCCTGAGAAACCAGCTACGCCAGATAAGCAAAAGGATTCTTGCTCGCATGTCCTCATTAACAGAGTCCAAGAGCACTTGTAGCCAATCGTCACCTGTATGCCTGAATTTTTGTTCCGGTGGTAGATCCCAGGATTCTCTCATGGCGGCTCTTAGACCCCTACTCTTTGTGCACCTGATCACTGCATGGTACTCATCCTCAATGCCATTCCCACAGATGTTACAAATGGCATCCGTCTCCAGGGTTCTTTTCCACTTATTTTCCTTTGTTGCTAGCGTGTTCGTAGCCACCCTCCATCCAAAAATTCTGATCTTCCCGGGGACTTTGGCTTTCCAGTCAGGTCCCATATGCTGCGATCATTTGGATTCTTAGAAGAATTTGATGGGTTCTGGGCCATCTGGGGGAGCCCAGCAGCAGCCAATTTGTACGCACTTCTCACCGAGAAAACTCCATTATTTTCATAGTGCCAGGCCACTTGGTCCGCTACATCCGAGGAAGGAATGGGGATCTTACATATCTCATCAGCATCAAAGGGGAAGAAAATTTGTCTAATTAGATCCTCATTCCACTCTTTCCTATCTTGGTGTAAGAGTTGGCTCACCCAGCGGATTCGGGACCTTCTTATAAATGTTGCCGTCATGAGACCCTCACGTCTCGGTATCCATTTGTCCCTCTGGATCTGTATACTTTTTCCATCCCCTACACGCCAGATCAAGCCTTTCTTAAGGAGTTCTAGTCCAAACTCAATTGCCCTCCACACCGGCGATGCATCAGAAGCGAACACCGTATCCAGAAGGTTTCCATTTGGATAGTACTTTGATTTGAGCACTCTCGCGCATAGGCTATCCAGATTTTGGATCAGTCTCCAGCCTTGTTTTGCAAGGAGGGCCTGGTTAAACAAGTGCATATCACGGAAGCCAATGCCACCCGCTCTTTTTGGCATTATCATACGCTCCCAAGACATCCAATGAAGCTTCCTATGCCCCTCCTCGTCACCCCACCAAAAATCCCTGATCATCCTCTCATACTTCTCACAAAAACCTTTGGAGAGCATGAAGACACTCATGGTGAAAGTAGAGAGGGCTTGAATGACCGATTTGACGTGGACCTCCTTTGCGGCGTAAGACATGAACTTCTCAGTCCAGTCATTGCATCTCTTGCCAAACCTATCCATGATTGGTTGAAAATTATCATCTTTCATTCTTTCCTCGGGTGTTGGCAATCCAAGATACTTACTTTCAAAAGAGTCTGTTTGCACACCAAGAATGCCCTTTATTTCCTCTCTAGTGCCATCCGGGCAGATCTCGCTGAAGAGGAGTGAGCATTTGCTCGTACTCAGCAGCTGGCCCGTACATCTCTGGAATGTATTTAGAACTCTTTTGATTGTCTCAGCTTGTTCCGGTGTCGCCTTGAAGAAAATCAGACTGTCATCTGCAAATAGAAGATTGGATATGCCCGGGCTGTTTCTGGCAATCTTCAGAGGGGTCAAACTGTTTACCGCCAATTCCTTCTTCAAGAGATGCACTAGACCATCAGCGACAAAGAGAAAGAGGTAGGGACTTAGAGGGTCTCCCTGTCGCAATCCCCGGGAGGGGATGAAAGGGTCCAACAAGACTCCGTTGCATCTCACAGAATATCGCACATACCGAACACACTGCATGACCCACCCCATCCATTTGTCGCAAAAACCCACCTTCTTGAGTACTCCTTCCAAGAAATCCCAATCCACCCTATCGCAAGCTTTGGCCAGATCCAATTTATATGCGCAATACGTGTTTCTGGCGTTCCTGCTTTGTTGGATCTTATGGAAACATTCAAAGGCAATGATAGCATTATCAGTAATCATCCTTCCTGGAATGAAAGCACTTTGGGTCTCCGATATGATGCCATCAAGAAGAGGCCGTAGGCGGTTCACGAGGCACTTCGCAATCACTTTGTAGATGACATTACAAAGGCTGATTGGTCTGTAGTCTTTCAGAGATTGAGGATCTTTTCCTTTTGGTACGAGGACAATCACGGTATCGTTAATGCCTTCTGGGAGAACATCTCTCTCAAAAAAATCTAGCACACCTCTCACGACATCCTCTTTAATTTCCCCCCAATTTCTTTGAAAGAAACGGGCCGGGAGGCCATCCGGGCCCGGTGCCTTAAGGGGGCCGATCTGAAACAGAGCATCGCTAATTTCCTCGGCTGTGAAGAGTTTTGTTAGGCCATCATTCATAGCTGCATCAACGCGTTCAGTCACAAGCTCCAGGATTTCAGTGGGGTCAATGCCCGCTTCTTTCTCATATAGGCTTTTGAAAAAAGCCATCGTCATATTGTGTATAGCTTTGTCTTCCTCAACCCATATGCCCCTGTCATCCTTGAGTTTAATAATTGTGTTTTTCTTTTTTCTCCATGTCGCTTTCTGCTGGAACCACTTTGTATTTCTGTCCCCATGTTTAATATACGTTGCTCGTGATCGTTGCCTCCACATAATCTCTTCCCGCAGTAGCAGCTCATCCAATTCCCGCCCAAGCTTGCTCGTTTTATCTTGTGCAGCAGCCGATGGAGGGCCATTCCATAACCTGCTAAGTTTTTTCCTTATTTCTGCAGTCTTTCTAAAGACCGAGCCAAAATCTTTGCTCGCCCAGTTCCGCAGCTCTTTCTGCAGGTTCTGAATTTTGGCACCTACCTTCTGTAAATTAACTGCAGGTCCATCTCTGTTCCAAGCTGCGGTGACTGTTGGTTGCAGGGAATCCACTCGCTCCCACATTTGTTCGTATCTGAAAATTTGCGAGCCCTTTTCTCCCACAGGTCTCCATTCCTTCTTGCAGCCCACTCGCATCAGGATAGGTAAATGGTCCGATCGCGAGGAACAAATGTGTTCCACTGTGGCTTCTTTGAAGTACTCTGTCCAAGTAGGTGAAGCTACAGCTCTATCTAAACGGGCACGCACATTGTCTCGCCCTTCCTGTTTGTTGTTAAAAGTCCATCCCGGGCCTTTGAACCCCAAATCAAACAGGTTACAGTCTGACAGAGCTTTACGAAAATCTTCCATATATTTCTCGGACCTCTTTGCCGCAGAGAAGTGTTCAGACTGCCATATGGTTTCATTGAAGTCACCCATCATCAGCCAAGGTAGATTATGTGTGTCTTCAATCCTTCTTAGCAGAGTCCACATGTGGTGGCGCTCATGGGCTTTTGGTTCCCCATAAACAAAAGTACCCCTCCACAACAAGCCATGAGGGTTTAAGCGAATTAACACATCAATATACCTCGTCACAACGGCAATCTTTTTTATTTCAACATTCTCATCATAGAAGAGGGCAATGCCGGCACCTTTTCCAATGCCGGGTTGTGCGATACAGTGGCGGAGGCCCAGCCTCCCCTTGAGGTTCATGACATACTTATTGCTTTGCCGTGTTTCAGTGAGGAAGACGAGCTTGGGCTTGTATGTGTGCACGAGGCACACTAGCACTTGAACTGTTCGAGGTTGCCCGAGGCCTCGACAGTTCCAGCTTAGCATCGTCATGGCTCCTGGTGGGCGCCATCCTTAGCACCCACCAGTTTACCGGGAGCCCCTGGTCCAGTTGCTTCCTTACCGCCATCGCAGCCAAGAAACTTTCCATCCTCCTCTTTCATGGTACCCTTACTCTTCTTTTTCTGCTCCTTGTTGTTCTGTTCGCACGCCTTCTCTTTTATCACGTCTGCATCCTGCTCTCTATCACCCCTCTTTCCAAGGACGGAGACCGTCTGATCGGTACTGATTCTAGTCCTCCTGTTTTCTTGTGGCTTCTTGATCTGAACATCAGTTCCACTTGTGGGGGTCATCGTCCCTGTCTGTGAGCCTACTGGCAGGTTGTTCGGAGTATCAAGCACACCATCCACCCCTCCTGAAGGCAAGGGAACGACGCCAGCAGGCACAATGAACTGGTGAACCGGGCCGAAACCCGGCTCCTTCAAATCTTCCATCCCAGCATTCTGAAGCTCCTCTGTCGCATGACCCAGGGGTGCAGGTTTGGCCGGGCTCCCCTTGCTGTCCGCCACGAGGTCCTTGGCAGGATCGGAGTCCGCCTTTAGGAACCTCGTGGGTGCTACCCCGCCTCCAGCAGCTTTGGTTACAGGCTCGTCCAGGGGCGCTTGCTGCTTTGTCTGGGTAGTCCCGTTAGATACTTTCAGTGCACTGACCGCCGCTATCGCCTCCTGCACCATCAGGTTCGAGAGCACCTCCTCAGGGATCATCTCGTAGTCAGGTTTCGCCAGTCTAGCTGAGCTCTCTCTATGCACTTCCTTGCCGAAACTAAGGAGCCGGCGGGCGCTATTTGCTACCAGGGCGACATATCCCCCTCTACTGCTACTCTTTTTGTATGGGGAGGCGCGCATTGTTTCCGTGTACCTCATCTCTTGGAGGTCCTCCGGCAACTTACAACCGCGTTGGTCATGCCCAAGGAAGCCACAAAACCCACAAAAACGTGGTACTCTCTCATACTTAACCTCTAAAAAGAAAATCTCATTTTTTGCCTTGTCGTGGGAGGTGATTTTACTACGGAGGGGCTCATCTACATCATGGCTCACTCTAACCCTAATGAAGTCACCCCACAACTTACCATGGATATTTGTGTCCACCTCAAGGACCTCGCCTAGTTTCTCACCAAGCTTCCAGGCCACCTCTTCATCCAGCATGATTGGTGGCACATCATGGATGCGAACCCAAACTGGCATGTGAGCAACCTCAACATCAGCTGGCCGAGCGCCACCATCCACAGCCACCATTAGGAAGGCGTCGCCTTTGTGAGTCCAGGGGCCGTTCTCGAGAATGAAACGACGATCACCCTCCCGCTCAAACTCCAGCAAGAAACGATTGTTCTTGAGGGGCTTGTAGTTGAGGCGGCCGCGGAGCCCCTACTTGCTCTTGAGCTCATCGAAGAGGCCCTCATTGCTATAGGGCAGGGGTGAGAAGAAGAGCCCCACAGCAATCGAGCGGGTCATCATCGCAGCTCTCTCTCTGGTGAGGTCCAACTCCACTACGTAATCGATCCCCGGGTTCAGGTTCACCGGGAATCTTGGGGCGATGACGTCGCCGCCAGCTCCGAGCCTCCTCATGGCAGCCCTCCCACCTTGGGCGTGGGAGGACTCACCCCGCAGAAACACCCTGGTGAGGCTGCAGCCGTCACCGGCACGGCCTGCAGCGGCCCCGCCTTCCATGGGTGCCTTGTTATTTTGGTTGTCCTTGTTCGCCATGGAGAAGGGGTTTGCACTTGAGGAGACAGTGTTGGTGATGGGAGGTTTTGATCCATCCCTCGATGATCCTTTTATACTTGGTTCCTGTTGCTGGTCCGATCCAATCATCATACGGTCTGCCGATTTGATAGGTGATTCCTTCCCTCCTATGTGATCTCTTTCCTCTTTCTGTGGATCCATGATCCCTCCGCCCTTGTCAAGGGGATCCGTGTCGTACGAGCAGGCGTTTCCTGGGGATCTTGATTTGCATCCCCTCTCCCCTAAGCCCTGCATTAGATCCTCTCTCATCTCCTTCAGCCTTTCACCGATTTTCCTCAGCGCATCACCCGCTCGGGCAGGTGATCTGGTTGCTTCGCCCGACCGATTCCGCGCAACCCCATCCTTTTCTGCAGCGATCTTGACGATCGCCTTCCTGGCTCTGAGCCATGCCTCTCTCAGTCCCAGGGGATCTACTTCCTTCACGGGCCCTCTCTTTCCAACGAGTGACGGTCTTGTTCATTCCTACGAAGCAAAGATCTTGTTCACCCCCACGAAGTGGATATTTTGTTCATTGAGGGCCTTGGATATATTCGGTACAAGAGTTGCCTTCATCCGACCATGAAGGGATCGAAGATGCAAATGTTTCTCTTTTTTTAAAGGGAGGCAAAAAAATTGCCTCATCGATTAATTTTGGAGAAGAGAATTGCCTAATTAATTAATGAAAATTGGGCAAGAAAACGGTCACCAACCAACCATTCGTGGACTACTCACAGAGCATGCAATCCCATAAGCATACGATCAGCCCGACAACCATACCCAAGTAACCCAACTCACAATGACCACCAACCCCTACAAAGAAACCCCCTCGAGCGAAGACCACAACACCACCAAAACCACAAAGGCAAGCCATACCCTATGAACAATTCAAGAGACTGATTGACCATCCATCAAGCAACTGCAGACGCCTTTGCTGTGGTGGCACTCTTCTTAATTTTGCTTCTGAGAGTCTTCTCCACAACCGTCTTGCCAGATCCAGGACTAGCCGCCTCCAAACGATTTGAGCAAACTGTGAAGCTCTACCTCGAAGAGAATCAGATCAACCTTGTCAGGCACAGTTTCCACGTGGCCAATCGTCACGTGCGAATGGGTGACGGCAACATCAAAACCTCCATCATCCACCAGGGTGAGCGGTTAGCTGGGCTCCAAAGGAGCACGCGCCAACATACCGACGGCACCAACATCATCGGCCATAGGAACCACCGACACGATGGACTCAAGCACCTCTAGTTTCACATGACATAGGTGAATCCTGCCCCTCGCATGAGGTCGCCGACGAGTCCACCTTCAATTGCTCCACAGACAGAGGCGAAATCGGTTCTCTACATGGCTCCAGATGCTCTGGCATGATCTGTAGCATCGGAGCCACAACCACATCGATGCATGAACCCTAAGAGGCAGACAACGACAAGATGACCCTAGCAGGGGGAGAAACATCCATGAAGCCCAGCTCCACTCTTGTCCTCAAGGTTGACATGAAGCACAACCAAGGGGCGAGACACATCAAATGGTCTGCAGTACCATACGGCACCTGAGAGAGCTCGCTCCAGAAAGTTTCCCATCTTAAGCATCCAACTCTGCGTGGAGTCAACAACATCGCGTAGGGGTTAAACCATTTCCTCGAGCCGAAAGGAAGCAATGCCGAGGAGCTCCGAGCGCAGCAACTCCACCTGCCCCTCCAAGGCAGACCGCAACGGCATATCTGCCAAGGCACAGAGGCAACAGGAGCAGAAACAATCAACGTCCAAGAATCACGACAAAACGTCTTGGAGAGGAGTGGGGCTTCTATATGAGCTTGGCGAGAAGCCAGATCTTGACGGTGCTCGGTGCAAATGTCAACTATCCCATATCACCCTTCAAAAAAACTATCCTATTTCAGTTTTAGAATTTGTTTTTTTGCGGGTAGGTTTTAGGCACTGCTAACCCTAGATATATTGAGTTAATTGCACAAAACTACCACATTTTTGGCTCGGTTTGCATAAAACCAATTACTCACTGTTTTTTTCAAAAGCCATCGAGTTTTAGTACTACATCCGTCTGGGTTTATTGGTCTCCTTCGTATTTTGTGCCAAACTTTGATCGTAGATTTGACTATCAAAGTATAAGTTGTATGTCACAAAACCTGTATTATTAGATTCATATTTGAAAGAGGTTTCCAATGATACTATTTTCTGGGTATATTTTAATATTTAAAATAAAGGTCAAAGTTTGACCTAAAATATAAAAAGGGGTAATAAAGCAGGTAGTAAACCTTTTGTAGAAAACCCTGATTGAGTAGATATTTCCACCAGATATAGTTTCTATATACGGAGCTTCTACCGTGACTTGGTTCACCAGATATTTCATCGAGTGCGAATCAACCTATGCTTGAGTTGGTTAGGTGGACAGTGGTATTCCCAACCCATCAGGGTTCAAATCCTGATGCTCGCATTATTCCTGGATTTATTTCAGGATTTCCGGCGATGTGCGTGGGAGGAGACGTTCCCGTCGACGACGAGGCGCCTACGGTGACTTCGTAAATCTCAAGATGATATGCCGGCTCAGTCTCTCGAAGATATGAGCGCTTATGTCTGTACTTATGTTAAAAAAAAGACATTTCATCGAGTAGCAGTAGTACTATCTCGAAATATCTTCTCTTTCCGGAAGTAGTCCCGGCACACTTTTCTCCCCGGCGCCACGTGGACCGTGCCCGCACGGCCAGGACGCCTCCCACGTACGCGCACGGGGCTTCCTTCCGTGCCGCACCCGCACATAAAACAAACCAGAAACAAATAAGAAAAGGGTAAAGCGGGTCGGAAGGGGAGAAAAGTAAGCGCCGCGCACCGCAATCGGAACGGAAATCCCCCGAATCCGTCGCCGGAATCCATCCATCGAGCGATCCATCCGGCCGGACGGCGAGGCGGGAGCAGGAGGGGAGCGGCGGAGATGGTGAGCGCCTTCTTCCTCTTCTGCGGGTGCGTGGAGCAGGCCAACGTGGCGGTGGTCGAGAAGTGGGGCCGCTTCCTCCGCCTCGCCGAGCCGGGCCTCCACTTCTTCAACCCCTTCGCCGGCGAGCTCGTCGCCGGGACCCTCTCCACCCGCGTCCAGTCGCTCGACGTCAAGGTCGAGACCAAGACCAAGGTTCGCCTCCCTTCCTTCCTGCCACGTCACGATTGCTCTGCTCTGCTCTGTTCCCCCCTGGATTGATGGATGACGGCCTGCCCTAGATCGATCATCGATCGATCGCCGTTCTCACTCGACGGCGCTAGATTCGCGATTAATACTGACCAACTGCTGTAAGAGAAGCAGATGCAGTTGCTCCTGCTGGGATGGTTGCCCAACTATCTGCAGCGTCGGGAAGGTGGTTGCCATGAGTTGAAACACCCCTGGCCAAGCCTGCAAAAATCGCCAAATTAAGAACTCTCTGCGCCCGGGGCCCATCCCTGCCCCTGTGTCTGGTCCAGTGGAGCGACCCTGTCAATAATGTCATGTTACTAGTTTCTACTTCAGTAGACACATAATAATGCATATGTGTTTGCGGGTTGTTGCAATCCCCATGGAAGCTAGTGGGGAAATTTTGTTTTGCCGTTCCAAACCAGTTCTGGGTTGTCCTTTGGGAGGTGCTTGGTAGTTCAAAGATCAAATAATTGTCGTGTTACAGTGAGATCGCTGCACGCAGGGATGCTAGCTATTGCCGCTCAAGTATCTCTGAATGTGAGGAAAAATAGAGTAGTGTTACGTACTTACGTCTTGGGATGATATTAATATTGGCCGAGAAATTACGTGTGGAAGTGGGAGAACATTGCTTGCACAATGTTGGGTCATCTGCAACTGAATTGGGTTTATAGCTGGAGCAAACCTTCCTTCTTATCTAATTTTTCTTCTGATGGTAGATGTTAGGAAACTTGGCCATAATAACCCAATCGTTCACACATTCTGAGTTTCTGACCATATGATGGATAGGCCATAGTAGTTAAAAATCAAAGGGAAATATGTGTCATTGAAGGGCCATTGTCATAACATCGATGGCTTTGCTTGTTTCTATACTTGCTGAAACAACCGATGATCTCTTTTTCCCTGCAGGATAATGTGTTTGTTCAGCTGATCTGTACAATTCAATACCGGGTTGTTAAGGAGAATGCAGACGATGCATTCTACGAGTTGCAGAATCCCCAACAGCAAATTCAGTCCTACGTCTTTGATGGTAAATATTAGTATCTTGCTGTGCCGTTTATACTGTTTCTTCAAAGCCTAAGCTGGTGGCTGGTGTTCTTTTTCTGCAAAATAGTGGTTCGAGCCATAGTTCCAAGAATGGAGCTGGACAGTCTTTTTGAGCAAAAGAATGATGTCGCAAAGGCTGTACTTGAGGAGCTTGAAAAGGTAACTCCATTAACCTATTTTCCTTGTTACGTGTATTACATACGGCCATGGCACATTGTTACATGTATTTAAATCAGTCTGCTGGATTGATCAGCAATTTGTTTTTGTAACTGCTGAAAATGCTATTCTGATGATACCGACAGATGTTACTACACTTTTGGGAAACTTGGATTTATGATTCACTTTAATACCACTGAAGTAGTTCAGTTCAACTTATCTCACTGCTCAGACAAGTACATGGTTATCAAATTATAAACATCATGTTTGTTTATTTCTTCCTCTGACGATTGGTTTTAATTTCTGAGAACCAAAATCTTGTCTGATCTGTACCATAGTTCAAAAAAGCGCTAGGCGTTAATTGTGCGTTTTGCCACCGCCTTGCGCTTTACTGACCAAAGCGCATGCCTATGCGCACTTATGCACAGATTAAGTGTAGTTATGTGCAATGCGTTTTGCCAACGCCTAGAGCCTAGGCGCGCTTAAGCGCTCGCTTAGGCGCACCTTTTTTAACTATGATTTGTACAATGCTATCTGTTGCTTAACCTTATTTTTATTGCTGATTGCTAATGTGTGTTTGTCCCCTAAAAGAACGGTTCCCCCCTCCATTATTGGCAATGCTTTGTAGTTTCTTGTTGTACCATCTCTTGAGGAACTGATCGTGTGTTATGTACATCATCTTCTTGGATGGTCTGCTGAGCACTGGTATTTTTGGCCTTGCATGGAAACTTGATGAATGCTACCTCTGTTTGTCCAGGTGATGTCAGATTATGGTTACAGCATTGAGCACATTCTCATGGTTGACATCATCCCTGATGCTGCTGTTCGCAGAGCAATGAACGACATAAATGCAGGTATAATGCTGTTTTGAGCAGTAGTGTATCTGTATCCAGAGTCCTGTTTTCAGGTTGTGCAGCCTAGGAAATGTTTATTACATGCTGGATTGTCTTCAAAACTTATCTCAGTTCTTACCCAACTCTTAAATTGCTGTCTTCTCTTCTCATGCTTCATATGGTTGTTCTCTAATAGAGTACACTTGTTTAGGTTCTAAGCAGTTCTGTTTATATGCAATGTGTGCTCACTTTAGCCTGTCAACCCTTATCACACAGCCCAACGGCTCCAGCTTGCGAGCGTCTACAAAGGAGAAGCGGAGAAGATCCATCTGGTGAAGAAGGCGGAAGGGGAGGCCGAGGCCAAGTACCTGTCGGGGGTCGGCATCGCCAAGCAGCGGCAGGCCATCACGGACGGCCTGCGGGAGAACATCCTCAACTTCTCGCACTCGGTGTCGGGCACGAGCGCCAAGGAGGTGATGGACCTGATCATGGTCACCCAGTACTTCGACACCATCAAGGAGCTCGGGGACAACTCGAAGACCACCACGGTGTTCATCCCCCACGGCCCGGGCCACGTCAAGGACATCGGCGACCAGATCCGCACCGGCATGATGGAGGCGTCGAGCAGCAGCCTGTAGGCCCATGGCCGTCTGCCACGTGTATGGTTTGGCTGGATGGGTTTTCTGCGTGAGGCGGGGAGAGTTGATCTGTTTATATATATATTGTTAGAGTTATAGTAGACTACTTATTTATTTGTTTTTAGTGTGTAATAATACGGGCGCAGGGACTTGGTTGTGCATGAAGATTGTCGAATTCTGGTATTATATAATCATAAAATGGGGAACATTTCTGTGTTAGAATTTACATTGGGTTTACTTCTTGTTTGAGATGTGATGGGAACTATTCCGCTCCAATTTATTTGAAGTTCTAGCTTTGCACTAATTTGGCCAACGCTTCGGGGCCATGGCATGGCGACTCGCCGCTCCTGGGTCAAGAGTTGTAGCTGCCAGGAGCGGTGCGGACTCCACTGTGCATGACAAATGGTAGTTGTGCTATATCAGGCGTCAGATAGATTTTTTTTTTGAGACAATTCCACGAAGCTTTATTAATTCGTCACAATGTTTACAGGGACGGACGGAAGATTCCCTGGATGCCCCAGCCAAACATGGCGGCCAGCTCCCAGGGTAAGTGCATGCTTCGCTAAATTGTGAGCTTCAAAATTTGAGCTCCTTCGTTCATGAACTATATTACAAAAAGTAAAGGAAAGAGAATGGCTTATAATCTCTTGAACTATAGCCCCATAACTCGACAAGTTTTTCTTCTGAATATCATCAATCACCACCTTGCAGTCCGATGCCACATGAATTCTTTGGGCATAGAGATCATCGGCTAGATCCATAGCTTCTCTAATTGCCAAAGCTTCAAGCGTTGTTGGGTCCGCAATATATCTGAAGACAATGGCAGAAGCGCCCATATAGCCACCTTGTTGGTCCCTGCAGATAACTCCAATCGCCCCAAAACCACGGCGTGACACCGCCGCATCAACGTTCAGCTTTGCACATCCGGCCTCTGGTGGAATCCAGCGGGCCATGTGCTGCGATATGGCACTGCTAGTTCGTGCGGCTGGAGCTCTTTCTTTGATCACCTGTAACTCTGATAAATAAGAGTTGATAAAACCTTGTAATGTATGTGGTGACTGAAATATATCTTCATGAATGGCCTTTCTCCTTGCTCCCCAGATCGCCCATAGTGTCACCACCAGCCGAACAAAATCATCATTGGCTAATATTTCATGTAAGGCAAACAACCAATCCTTTGCACTTTCCTCCAAGTGGCCACTCATAGTCTCCACTATATTATCAGGTGCGAGCGCCCACACGCTCCCTGCCATCGGACAAGAGAGTAGAGCATGCCGCCATGTATCGCGGGCCCCACACAGCAAACATGTATCTGTCGTAGCCATATTCCGATGGTTGAGCAGAACCCTGCAAGGTATAGATTGTCTTGCAAGTCGCCAAACAAAAACTCGCAATTTGGAGGGAACTTTAATGTGCCATATTGATGTCCAATGATTGCTCTCTGATTGGGAGGCCGAAGTGCTAGCTTCCTGTTCAATCCAACTCTCTCTACTAAGCTTTGTAAGTATGATCATTCGGTATGCCGACCGAACTGTGAAGATGCCACTGCTTTCCTCATGCCAGGCCCAGAAATCTGAAATTATTCTTGTACACAAAGGTATTTTGAGGATCTCCTCCGCATCAAAACGTGTGAAGACTGTTCTGATCAAGTTCTCGTTCCAAGCAGCGGTTGAGGTATCAATGAGCTGACTCACCATAGCCGGTGGGTTAGTCACCAGAGATGTGATAGGCCTTTTGAAATTATCCCGAGGTATCCAATTATGTATCCATATGCCCGTACTTGTCCCATCTCCGATTCTGCGTATGATTCCCTGTGCCAAAATGTCACGCCCATCCAACATCGCCCGCCAAATCTGAGAAGGGTGGGACCCCAACTCGGCGTCTAGAAGATTACTTCCCGGAAAATATATGGCTTTGAGCATTCGGGCACTCAAGGACGTATCATTGGTCATTATGCGCCATGCTTGTCTAGCAAGGAGCGCCAAATTAAAGATCTCTAAGTCCCGGAAACCTAAACCTCCGAGGTGCTTTGGTCTTGTCAACACGTCCCATGCCACCCAACTTGGCTTTCTTCTTCCTTGCTTCGAGCCCCACCAGAACTGGCGTATGATTGAAGTGATGTTCTCACACAGTCCTCGGGGGAGTCTGAAACATGACATAGAAAATACCGGAATAGCTTGTGCCACCGATTTGATTAATACTTCCTTCCCTGCCGCTGATAAAAGCTTCTCCATCCATCCTTTAATTTTCTCCCATACTCGATCTCTTAGATATTTAAAGGTCCCATTCTTGGATTGGCCAACATCAGTAGGCATCCCTAGATAACGTTCACTGAGAGATTCATTATGGACCTGCAAAGAATTCTTCACTGCTTCTCTGACCGGCCCAGGACACCCTTTACTGAAGAAAATAGAGGACTTTTCATGATTAATTCTCTGTCCTGATGCATTGCAATATGTATCCAACAGGTTTGACACTTCAACTGACCCCTCCACATTGGCCTTGAAAAGCAACATGCTGTCATCTGCAAACAAAAGGTGATTAATGGTGGGCGCCGAGGGAGCCACCTTAATACCTGCTAAATTTGATGACTGAGAGCTGGATTTCAGGAGGCACGAAAGGCCCTCTGCTGCAATCAAGAACAAGTAAGGAGAAATTGGGTCTCCCTGTCGGATTCCTCTTGATGGTTTGAAAGCATCAAGCTTCTCACCATTGAACAACACGGAGAAAGAAACTGAGGAGACCATACTCATAACAATATCAATCCATTGCCGTGCAAAACCAAGCTTGGCCATTAGGGAACAGGACACTCCCACGTCGACCTAAATGGACTGGAAGAGTTGTGGCCCATTTACGTTGTTCTAATTTTTGTGCAAAAATATATATTAACTAAATAAAAAATATCGGGAAAATATATTTATAAAAAAACTACTGTTAAAATAAATTTGATGTATAAAAAAGACTTCAGAAAAAACATATGTTTTGAAAATGTTCAACGTGTATTTAAGAAGCGTTCACCATATATATAAAGAAATGTTCAGTTTGTGTTTAAGAAATGTTCAGTGTGTATTTACAAAATGTTAACCGTATATACAAGAAAATGTTTTGCATATATTTTAGAAAATGTTCATCATATATGAAAGAAATGTTCAGAATACATTGAAAACTAGTTCACCTCATTTTGAAAAATATTATGTATAGAAAATAGTAGATTTATAAATGAAAAGAAAAAGCAAAAAAAAAAGATAAAGAAAAGAAAAACGAGCAAAAGAAAGTGAAGACAAGAAACTGAAAAAACCCATGCATGGAACCTTCTAGAATCCTCATAATACCAGCTGGGGGAGTATCTTGACAAAAACGGATGGGGAGTACCTAAACAAAACCAGAACAAAAAAACTGCAAACAGAAAAAAAAAACCCGCAACGAACAAAGCAGTACCAAACCTGTTACTGGGCCTACCCAATAGGGATTCGCCGACTGATGAGTCCCGTCAAATAAGGTGCCACATTCGGTTCGCGCTTGGAAGCTGAATGCGAACCAGTTAGCTGCGGAGGTTCTCCGCCTTGGAATGAAAGGCAAGCATGAAGAAGCTGGCCAGCTTTTGGTGGTAAGTGCTGCAGCTGCTGTTGCTGTGTGTTGACTGTTGACAGGATTTCTTCTTCTTTATGCAAGAGCAAGATCACATGACCTCTTACCTGATGTTTGTTCATTTTCAGAGAGGAATGGAGGCTGTGCTGGGGGACCAAGACACTTGTGCTGATGAGCCTAGGCATGAGAAGGGAAGGACCTCAATCAGGTTAGTCTATGTTACGCCAGAGTTCATTTGCTTTACCTATTAGTACAATATTAGTTAACGCTGCGTTTGGATGTCTGTATCGGAGGCCTCCGTATTGAATTAGTTTCAATTCCAATTCGGTGAGGAAACTGTAATTCCAATTCGCCAGAACTCATGGAATCTCAAGGAGGTTTCAATACCAAATCATATTTGGATGGCAAACTATGGAATTGCATCTTATTTGCATCAAATCAAAATTTATACAATGTGTGAGTATAATTGAATGATTATGTAGCAGTAAAATTAACAAATATTTTTAGAAATGCATGTGACACCCGTTTGGATGGCAAACTATGAAATATTTTAGAAATTACTAACAATAATAAGTGCTACAGCAACAACTTTTCAAAATAAAGTGCTCTGATGTACTGTGCTTCAAAAATCCAAACTTGGGCCTTTTTTGTGTAATTATAGATCCAACTGGTAAACCTCCTTTTTTTTGACCCGGGCCATAACCCCTTTCCATTAAAAGCATAACGGAAATACAAAGTTCACCGCATACGACCCAACATAAACGACTACAGCATAAGGAAACTAGAAAGGGGTAAGGCGAGATCAAAGCATCACTGGGAAACCCACTATGAGCACCCGTCATCGAGCAGCTCATCGCGGGGCGAAAACCCAGTGACACCTAGCATCACGCAAAACCTCTAGACCTAACAGAACCAGGCAAACTCCAACAGGAGCTATAACAGTCCAACACCACCATGCCCACGGGCAAACTCAAGGGAGACCAAAAACACTCGCGCAGGAGTGGAGTTAACCAAACTAGGCAGACATATCGATGAAGTTTCTTAGATGGTGCAGCAGCATCAGTTCGTCGTTGACGGTGGTGCACAGATCCTCATCATCGCCGACGCGTTCGACCTCAGCATCTTGGCTCCACGCTCCATGGACTCCCGGTCCTCACCAGCCATCAAACCCGCCCAGTATGTCAAAAAACCACAAGCAGCATACACCACATTAAAAGGACTTTTAAGAGACTTGTGCTCAAAGGTAGCCTGATTGCGACTGATCAAATCGCCCAGCACATAGCTGCCAAACCAAAAGTATAAAATTTAGCCCCATCAGGGAGGAAGATGTAACACCAGGAGAAATACTGCCAAAGGTTGTTTGGGCACAACGATGTGCCAAAAACACACCCAACTGTCCTCCACACCACCCTAGCCACAGGACAAGTGAAAAAGAGATGTTGTGAGGTTTCCACTTCATTACAAAACGAGCATTTAGGATTTCCTGTCCATTTTCGCCTTCTCATGACATCTCGAGTCAAAACCGCATCTTGGAATAGTTGCCAGAGAAAAATCTGAATTTTTAAAGGGATTTTTGCTTTCCATATCCCCCTGAAATCACATCCTGCCAGATTTCTCTTCAGATAGGAATATACCGATTTGGTCGAGAATTTACCTTTACTCCCCAATCTCCATCGAATGCCATCTGTCTCATCGGAAAGATGCCAAGAGTTAACCACCCCAACCAGATCGTTCCACTGATCCATAAGAGGCGGGTGGAGGTTCCTTCTAAAAAGGTCATCACCCTCAAATTTTTTGAAGTCAGCAACTGTAATTTCCTGATAATTACAGATACTGAACAGGGCCAGGAATTTACAACGCAAGGGAGCAGCACCCCTAATTGGATCATTCCATACCCTGGCAACAAAATCTCCCTGACAACAAAATATACTTATCTAAGCGCTCTAGCATTCCTCACAGGGCCTGGAACTTCATCGATCTTGTGTAACTAATATTCGGCCAGGGCAGATTACAAGTAAGTAACTATTGTACTTATCAGATAAATTTACAAGAGTTACACTGCAGCAACAGTAGAATTTACAAGATTCAGAAACTGCAAAGCAAAGCCAGGGAAGAACAAAGGGTAGACGAGGGGGATCTGGCAGCTAACCACAAAGAGGAGATGGGGAACCGGCAGCACAGGAGGAGGGGTCTGGTGGGAGGCACGCCGGAGCACGGGAAGAGGAGGAGGAGCGGCGGCGGACGGGGAGCGACAGGCCATGGCGGCCATGGGCAAGGGGAGATGCGGCAACCCTCTGGTCATGGGGTGGCAGAGGAGATGGCGAGGGGATGAGGAGAAGGTTCGGCGGAGGGATTGAGGAGGAGTAATGGCGGCGGGGATGAGGAGGAGGGCCAACAAGGGAGGTTACCTGGCGGCGCCGTCGGGGTGTTCCTCGGCGTCGCCTCCTCTAGGCGTGCGGGGTGGGGATGGCTGCTTCGGTCAAAGCGGGGGATAAAAGACGGGCTCGAAACGTTTTCTTTTGCGGGAGGCAAGAATACAGGCCAAATCGGAGGGGTTGGGCTCTGTATCGTGGAAGGCCTCGGCGTGTGGGATTGAGGACAAAATTACTGTTCTGACCCTTAAGGCAAACTAAATCCCGATTTGACCTCGTTCCGAAAAAATTTTCGTTTCTGACCTTTTTCGGTGACGCCAAGGTCCCTGGCGTCTGG